>NC_047051.1:9982680-10295864 GCF_011762595.2 Tursiops truncatus
AGGGCAAGGTATGGGGAAAGGGATGAAGCTTTCATGCCCTCTCTGGGTGCACGACCCTCCCAGCACCTCCATGTGTTCACCAACTCAGAAGCTCTCTGAGCCCCGTCCTTTAGGGTTTTTATGGGGGCTCATTACATGGGTACGATTGATTAAATCATTGGCCATTGGCAATCAACTCCACCTCCAGTCCCTCTCCCCTCCCCAGAGGTCAGCAAGGGTGAGACTGAAAGTTCCAGGCCTCTAATCATATAGTGGGTTCACCTAGCAAACAGCCCCCATCCTTAGGTGCTTTCCAGTAGTTACCTCATTGACATAAACCCAGGTGTGGTTGAAAGGGGTTTGTTAGGAATACCAAGATACCTCTGTCGCTCTTATAACTTAGGAAATTCCAAGGGTTTTAGGAGCTCTGTACCAGAAACAGGGAAGAAGGCCAAATGTGTATTTCTTAATATAAATCACAATATCACATCCTCCAGAAGACAAGGTACTGTTAGAGGCCAGGTGGCCCCAAATAACTGATATCTGGAAAGACACCCTATCTGATTGAGGGATTCTCCAAGGTTCTCTTAACTGAATTTCCAGTATGCCCACATAACCTGTATTTTAAGTCTATACATCCCAAATATGCCTTCCAAATTTGGTGAAAACTGTCCAAAAAAGTTAATATTAATTATTTAGATATACAGGCTTGCCTCCCTTTTTATACTGAAAACTTTTAAAAAGAGGTTTTTTTTAATGTCTGATTCATCTTTGAATCTCTCTCCATCTTTGCACAGAATCAAGGCTCAACAAATATTTGTTGAATAAGTGAAATGTAGACATGATACACTTAAGTTTCAGAGTTGAACATACCTATATGCATGATTATTATATGAATAAATAAAATATGTTCACATGTGTTAAATATCTATATCTATCTATCTATCTATCTATCTATCTATATATATATATATATTTTTTTCTTTCTTTTTGCGGTACGCGGGCCTCTCACTGTTGTGGCCTCTCCTGTTGCGGAGCAACAGGCTCCGGACGCGCAGGCTCAGCGGCCATGGCTCACGGGCCCAGCAGCTCCGCTGCATGTGGAATCTTCCCGGACAGGGGCACGAACCCGTGTCCCCTGCATCGGCAGGCGGACTCTCAACCACTGCGCCACCAGGGAAGCCCACATGTGTTAAATATTTATGTATACAATCATGCAAATAGAATTTGGTTTATAATCACCAGAATCCCTGTCAACAGTAATAGGGAAAAGATTACATCATTAGCTGTTAATTATTTCCAGGCTTTTATTACGCCATGAAAGAAGTAATGGAAAGATTTTGTCCATCTCTTAAGCTTACCCTCTAAGCACTTTAGCCTTTAGTTCTCAGAGAATATTTTGCTGATGTTTTCCTTTCCTTTATTCTTTGTTGAAGGGCTCATGTCTTATTCATTTTGAATAAGGCCTAACAGGTACTCAGTAAATGTCTCATGAATAAATTATAGCAATTTAATATTTGCCCTGATAATAAGGGCTGAAACCGCTTGTCAAGATATTGGGCCAGAGCAATTATATATTCGTGAGAAGCCAGTTTTGGCAAGAGGTGACTGTGGATCATGGGGAGTGGGGCAGCCTGGGCATGTTTTGTAGTGGGTCCCAAACAAGCCCTTCATCTGGATTGTTCTTGTTAACTGATGAGAAGGCAGGAGATGGAATGTAGAGCAAGAGGATCAGGTGGGATCCAAGACAGGCAGAGAAGGACCTGGCCTCCATGAAAGACAAGCGATCGTTCCCAGCCTACTTAGTGGGAAGTTTGACTAGTGGGTAGGTGACTAAACCGTTGGCAAGTTCTGCTCTTACAGATGATGTTTCAAAGAACTGAATGATTATGCAGGTAACCAACTCCACTTTCACTGTCCTTTCCTCACTTAATATATTAGCAATGTTACACCTGACAAGCAGTGAGCAGCAGAAGTAGGAAATATGTGCAGAAGAGTGCCAAAGTATATTTCTCCACTTTTATTCAAATCTTTACTTACCAACAGCTTGCCATCTGGCTGGCTCTGGTTTATTCCAGGTTGTGGTTGCTCCTTTGCATGACCATTGCATGGCGTTTTCTTGACAAATATAACTATGCTAGCATTATTGTGCTCTGAGCATCTGGAGGACAAAGGATGTGCTTTATTTATCTCTGTATCTTCAAGCTCTAGGACAGCTGCCTGGGATGATAAACTCTCAATAAATATTTATTGTTTAATATACAGAAAAAAGATAGAAGAGGAAAAAAGACAAAGGAACATTAACATTGTGATAGCCCCATGAGAGTACTCCTATTGATGCCTTCCAAGGAGCCTGCCCTTCTACTGAGGGCTGCTGCTATATTTAACGCTTGTGAGAGTCCTGAAAACAAGTCAGTCTCCTTGTCGTTCACCTGAGGTACACATCCCTTGAAACACCCTCACTCAAGCAACATTAACTCTTTCCATAGTTAGGTCTATGCCTTTTTAAGCCTGGGCCTGCTAGGACAAGTTGTTTTGACAATCCCGAGATTGGAAAATCCCACCAGGCCTCACATTTCCATCCAAGGTGTTAGAAGCCCCATTGAGCATCCCCCCCCCCCCCCCCCCCCCCGCCTTTCCTGTAATCTCACACCACGGGCTGCTGTGTATTTCACCTGGGTTAAAATTATATTGCTCATTACCCTTTCCTTCTGTTCCCTCCTCTTCTCTTCCATTTCCTCCCCCTCCTTTCCCCTCACAAGCCTTCCTGTTGGGCTTTAGAACATTTAATATAATAAACGAGGCTTTGGCATGCTTAACTTCTTTATTGGAAACCACACGCACCTCTTTCCTTAACTGATACCTGACCTTCCCTTGAAGACATGCCTTGGCCCTTTTAAGTACGTTTGGCCTATTCTTCCAACCCCATATAGATCTGGGCTAAGATTTAGTCTCAGCAGCTTTTTGCTACTGCATGACACTTTTGGACCATTAGTCCTTCAGCCTCATGTAGAAACTATGGCTTCTTAAAGCCTGTACCTCTTCGGGGAGCTGTAAACTCTTGACAGCCATCTACACTTGGTGGTCCTTATTTTACTTGTGATTTTTAAATAGCACTTCACACTGTTGACCACTCCCTCCTTTTTCCTCTGGCTTCCAACACTTTCCAACACAGCCGGAGCTGTTTATTGTTTTACCGCTTTTCTACCCGACCTTTCAAACTTCTGATTTTAGGCTTCTCTTTATCTGCTCACCCTGTACATGTCTGCATTTCTCAGTGTGGTGGACATGGAGACCTGCTGCCCAGATCCCCCAGGGGAGGGACCTGCTGTCATAGCTGCTGGGAGGACAGACAAGAGAGCTTTCAGCTCAGCCTGGTGTGGTCTCAGCTGCAGAGAGAGCTCTCAGAGCTCTCACGTAGGGTCCCTACCCTTCTGGGACGCATATCCAATGACTGACTGACTAAGGCAGGATATAAAGGCCTGGTTATTTTGACCGCATGTAGGACAGCTCTGATAGGTCATTCCACCTGGAGAGACCTTCCTGGAGCGGCACTGCAGCTCAGCTTCTCCCTTTGCCTAACCCCGCCTCCTCCACACCCCTTTTGCAGGTGTGGATTCCAAGTGCACTCCTCAATGATCATCTTGAGCACAAAACTCTGTTTCAGAGGCTGCTCCCTGGAAAACTCAAACTCCAGCGTGTGGGCTTTATTCTTTGCCTCTTCTCTTTTCACACTGCATAGTTTTCCTTGGTCATCTCATCCACCGTGGCAACATCAGTTACCTTTGTTATACTGAAGCCTGTATCTCCTGTCTAGATCTTTGTGAATGCTGGATGTGCATATTCAAGCTCTTCCTTTACATTTCCACTTGGATGGCCCGTAAACATCTTCGGCTCAAGGCAACCAAGACCGAACTCACTTTAAATGACCCCAATGCACACTTCAAGCCTGCTATGTACTGATTCCTACTGTTACTGAGAGAGTCTATCCAGTAAATTCATTCTCACTTGGGCTGTAGGGAATTGTTTGAGCACAACAAGCAGGGGAGCAATATTTATTAACAAGGAATTGTCCTTTCTTATTGTGCCTGCCTGGTCTTCCTTACAATTACCACGTAGTATTCAACGTACGAGTAACATTTATCCTATGCTGGTGCTAAAGTAAATAGATTTTCTATCTACTATTATTAGCATGAAACCAGGGAGCTATTAATTACCATTCTTGTGTTCATGAAATGTAAGTATCACATTTTTGACCTATTATAGATAGACTCCCAGTAAGAAAAGGAATAAGACAGGGACCTAATGTGGAATAGTGTATTCTTTCTTTGAATCTTCACGTTCCTTTTTCTCTGATTCCTTGGGCAAATATCGCTCTCTGTGGACGACAGGGGTTTGGATCACTCAGGTGGTAGCATGATGCTTCACAGGGAGGTTGGCGGAGCATGCTCTTCGGTGATGTTGTAGTCTCCTCATTGGCCAATCCCAAGGAATTGCTTTCTCATCCACCACATAACAATGGTAGCAATTTAGGTAAAGTCTTCTGTGCCTTGACTCCATGTAAACAAGCTTAAACTCATTACAACAATTTTTCCTTTTCTAAATACAATCTTTAAAGGTTGCTTTCCCCTATTACAGCATTTTTGGAGAAATGTATAACCACCATAGTTTGGTAAAATGTTTAGTCACTATGCCATTGATCTGGATGTCACTGTCATCTCTGGCCAAAGTTGCATGTTTTGGGAAGGTTCTGCCTTTATACAAGATTCACCCACAGTTTTCAAAAACTCTTCTCCCATATGACGTTTGTACCTGGCAGAACTTGTGTTATGAAAGAGAATACAAATAAACACATGCACAACAAACTAGAATCTGTTAGCAAGACCTCAACAACCGCAGGTAGCGATACTTCATTGAAAAAAACAGCAGCAGCAGCCCTCTGTGATGCTGGTAAAATCATGAGTTGCTCCAGAACCCGGTATTGAGAACAATTTCCTGGACAACTGTGAAGAGGAGTGGGAATATAAGACTTAGCTGAGAGAACTGCCCAAATCTGTAGCTATATGGGCTCTTTTTCTTCTGGAACCCTCCTACGTAGCAGGTCCTCCAAAATGACTGTAAGTGTCCTTTCCCAACCCAGCCTTTGAAGAGAGTGCCTGTTTATCTCACGGCTTTCCTTTGTCATCCACACAGTATAAATCCTGTCAAATTCTTTCCTTTGGCAAGTGTCCAATGCTGAAAAGTTTTACATTTTGGTGGCCCTTAAAGGTGTTCTATGGGCATAAATAATTATAATGTTTAACTCTTAGTAGCTAAAGAAATATTGATAGACAAATGCCCTTTGTTTTAATCTCACTACTCTCAGACACTTGCTATCTTGTAGTGTCTTGAAGACACTTGCAGTCTTGAAAACTCGAATTAAACTATCATCATCTTTTGTACTTAAATGAAAAGTCCTGTTTCTAATGTAGGCGGTTTGCCTCTATAAGTTTGACAAGCTGCTTGGTACCAGACAGCCAAAAGTGATGAACAACAGTCTCAGCAGATTAAAATGTAAATTTGATTGAAGAAAACAACCTACAAAAATTTATGTTTCTGTATAATCTATGTGATTAAATGTTACTTGTTTCAAAGCTAATGTTTCTGACACTTTCAATTACAGCTTTTGGAAGTTTTATTCCACATCATTTAATCTATTTTAAATAACTCTCCTTTTTAGGCTCCACACATAGTGATACATGTTTAGCATGAATCTCCAATGCAAATTTGGAAATAATCTCTGTCCAGTCTGCAGCAAGACTCATTTTATAGGGAGATAACAAGCTTTAAAAGCAAAACCTGCAATCCTCTTTCTTATACTGAATCTCAGTATAACCACTATTGTCTTTTTTAAAATTGTGGTAAGATACATAACGTAGAATTTATTCTCCTAACCACTTTTAAGCGTACAGCTCATTGGTGTTAACTATAGTCACATTGTTGTGCAACACATTTCTAGAAATTTTTCATTTTGCAAAACTGAAATTCTATATCCCTGAACAACAGCCCCCATTCCCCCCTCCCTCCAGCCCTTGGTAACAACCATTCCACTTTCTGTTTCTGTGAATTTGACCACTTTAGTTACCTCATATACATGAACTCCTATAGTATTTGTCTTTTTGTGACTGAATTATTTCACTTCGCCTGGTGTATTCAAAATTCATGAAGCAGGATTTGTAGCATGAGACAGGATTTTTGCCTTTTTTTTTAAGGCTGAGTGGTATTCTGTTGTGTGTATATGCCATTCTCTTTATCAGTTCATCTGTCTATGGACATTTGCATTGCTTCTGTCTCTTGGCTATTGTGAATAATGCTGCACTGAACATGGGTGTGCAAATGTCTCTTCAAGATCCTGCTTTCAATCCTTTTGGATATATACCCAGAAGTGGGATTGCTGGACCATGTGGTAATTCTATTTTTACTTTTTGGAGGAAACTCCATACTGTTTTCTGTAGAGGCTGCAGCATTTTACATTCCCTCAAAGCTATTGTCCTTTTTATTACAGATTTCATTAACTAAATATTGAATGATGTTAGTAATTATTAACTAATAATGAAATCGCAATAAGACAAGATTATTTACTGTCATATAACTGAGCTTTCGGTACTTTGCATTAATTTGAAACAGTAAATTTAGTAGTATGCCGTTTTGCTTTGTTTTTATTTTGGTTTTGTTTTGTTTTTATTCATGGATTTGGAGTGTCAGAGCACTGCTCTACCATAAACTGATCTAACTGAGATTTCCATGTAATTCAAAGAAAATTATAAGCCAAGGAAAAGAAAGAAAATTGCCATTTCCAAGGGTTCCCTCAGTCTGAGGAAAATTCGATGTGAGCTACTAGGGTAGAAACCTCTGATAAAGGCCCATCAAGTGAGCAGTGCCACCTTTTGGCCAACGTTATCTTGACATCCTACCTGGGATATGGCGTTGATCCCTATATAGCACTTTACATCCTACTCCATTTCCCATTTGAACCAGTGTTCTCGGTCACTTCTGTTGCAAAAGAGGGTCCTATAGTCGTCACTGCTTCACTTGGTGGACATACTTGCCCAAATCTCATTGGAATTTGTGTGTGTGTGTGTGTGTGTGTGTGTGTGTGTGTGTGTGTGTTGTCACTGTGAAAACTTTACCATGGTTTTCCAGAACATAAAATGATTTCATATATATAAAAACACTTTAACTCCAAATTGATTGCACTTAGTGCAATTCCTATCGAAATACAGCAAGGCTTTTTTATAGACACAGATAAGCTTATTCTAAAATTTATATGAAAAGTCATAAAATCTAGAATAGATAAAATAGTTTTGAAAAAGCAGAATAAAGTTGGAGACATCGCTACCTGATTTTAACTCTTACTATATAGAGTCAAGATAATTGGCAGAGGGATAAACACATAGATCAATGGAACAAAACAAAGAACCCAGAAGTGAACCCACACAATATGCCCAGCTGATTATCAAAAGCACTCTAATAAAGAAAAGCCCCATATTATCACAAAATCCTATTTTTATTGATTTCAGCCTCTCTGCCTCTGGATTTTTATTTGTATCATCTGCTCCGATTTACAGTGACATCTCCCCAAATTGCATGCTTCACCGCCTTCAGAGAAACCTTCCCTGACCGTTCCAGCCTGAAATAGTATTTTCTACTTCTAACCTTAGGAAGAATCATTTAGAATTTTTGGTCAGGGGTCTAACATGAGCAATTAAAAGATTTTAGTGTTAAAGATTAAAGCAAAAGGCTAAAGTAGAGTAAAACTAAACTGCGGAGATTGCTGTGGCCTGATTTTCTCTGTTGCGCTTCAAAACTTTTCTGAGAAGGGCCAGTAAAATAGGCTGTAAACTTGGTGAGGGCAAGAGCTATTTCTATCTTATTCAAGGCTGAATGTATTCCTTTATTTGCCACATGAATTTGACTGCCGTCCCTACCAGGCACCGAGGTAGGCACTGAGCCCAAAAAGGCAAGCAAAAACCAAACATAATCCTGGAACTTCTGTGCTTCTGTGTCTTCACCACACCATGTAGTTCTCAAATCAATACCCTAAGGAAGTATTTGTGGACAGATTGAATGTCTAAATTGAGGTTATAAAATGAGGGAAGCAATAGGAACCCCACAGAGATTGGAAGAGATCGTATAATAGAGTATTTTCTACCTAACGTTTGTCTAGCCTCGACTCCCAGAAACATAGCATGCATGTTTCAGCCGAAGTTTCTATTTGAAATAAAAACAGGTCTCTGGCTACTAAGTAGTCCCAGCCTGAAGGCTCAGGTCTCCAGTATAATGGCGATAAGAATAAAGCAGAGCGAGCTCTTTTCTTTGTGGTTTCTATGTGGCTTGACACTTACTAGTCCCCCGAACAGCTTCCCCACTGAGTGGGGTCACGCAGTGCATATGGCAAGTAGACAGTGTACCGCAGCTAATTTTAAAATGCACAAGTGCCTAGAAGAATTCAAAAGGTGGAAGTGTACTGCTTCAGGACACATCGGATAGAATCATAAACATTCAGACATCCCAGAGCAGTGCCAAACCCTACCTCCTCTGGTAGCTGCACTTGAATCTGAAAAAGATGTGGGGATTAGTTTCCTTAGAGATTCTTGTTTTTAGAATTCCTTGGTTGTCTTAATAGTGATTTACAAGGGAAGAATTGTAAAACATAAGTCCTTGGTCAGCCATCTTATAAAACATACTTTGGGTTACCACTAAGAGATTATAAATAACTATGTATAAATCCATCAACGATACTAAAAAGAAAACTAGTTTTAAAAGTCCATGTTTTGGTAGGGTGATCAGATAAAATACAGGATCCTTGGTTAAAAATAAATTTCAGATAAACAGTGAAAAATGTTCTGGTATAAGCATGTCTCATTCAATAGATGGGACCTACTTGTACTAAAATATTATTTATTGTTTTTCTGTTTTGGGGGCTGGAGGAAGGAACAAGGTGTGATGGTAAATGGGCAGAGGGAATCATTTTGGGTTGATGAAAATGTTCTAAAAATGGATGGTGGTGGTTCCTTAACAGTAAATTTACTAAAAACTGTTGCATTTTTTATTTAAAAAGGGTGAATTACGTGGTTTGCAAATTATACCTAAAAAATTAGAAAATGGCCATGTTTTATTTTAGATGACTCGAGGCTAACATATTTTTATTTGCTGGTTGAGCTCCGTTTCTCTTGTGGCATTACTGTGATTAGCAAGTGGGGTGATAAAAAATGGATGGATTTTGTAAATGCTAGAGCACTTTACACACACAGGCAGCATGCTAATATTTCTCTTGTCACTTGCAGTGTGTATATGTCATTATTTTATATTGTTATTAAAATTACTTCATCTGTAATAAACCCTTGCTAGATATTATTCTCTGCACTTCAGATTTTGGCTAGTTCAAGGTCACACCCTGACACAGATAGGGTCATCCCACCAGAAGTCATCTGACTTCTAGCACAGTGTTGTTCCAAAACACCAATGGAGAAAATAGGTATACTTATCCTTTCTTACCTATACTTTTATTTTGGACTATAATAAAAAAGTATACAGATGTAAAAACATCAAGATAAGATTGTGTCAAAATGACTGTGAAAAGATCTTTTATGAGAGCCACTATGCTTTTCCTTCAACAATTCAGTAGTTATTTATTGTATGCTGACTGCATTTCGAGCGCTGTGCTGATGATGCAGTGGTGATGAACATGGAAAGCACTGCCCCTGATTTTATAGAACTCTCAATGAGAGGCTGATTTCTAGAAATTTCTTTTTTTCTAGTTTTACCTATATTATTTATTCTTGCTTCTATACAGCTATTCATTGGCTTAAGGGGTAAGTTAGAATAGTTTTTTTTTTTAATTACTGTAATAACTCACCCATTATTTCACACAAATCCCATTAACTGACAAAGATTTAATTCTCAATTACATACGAACTGTCAGTTACTGTTGAATGGGAAATCACAATATGTAGACTTCTCCAATCTTTTAAATTCGCATATGCAGTTTCCTAGTGCATTGTTGTTGTAAAAATTAATATCTTTTCAATGTATCTAATTAAAAATAACCCCAAAGCATTGTGGGATTGGAGGAGTGCTGTGTCAAGGGAATACTGAATTTTATCCACACTCAGTGGAATGAATTAGAAAGCAGTAGCTTCCTTCAGGGTCCCAGTTATTTAGCACTATCTGAGTGGCAGTTAGACTTGGGATCTCTGAACTGATGTGATATGAAGTTAAAAGATCCCCACTACCAACTGACAAAACAATTATTATAATTTGCCTCCATGAGACAAAGGAGAAATCAAACTCCTAAAAGAGCTGAAAATTTCCCCCAAAGTAGGCATTTTTTTATAATTATTATATTTATTGCTGCTCTTGGTATTTCTAATAATTAATGTTGTTTCTATGGAATTTAAAACCAACTGGTGGCACCGACTGGCATGAAGATGAATGTTCTTAGTAAAGAACACACATTGAAAGAACACTTTTCTTGGAGAGATCTGACTGGGGCAGAAGTTACTGCTTTTATGTTTTAATGCATTTTAAGTATTATGTTTTCCAATTGTCCTATAAGTTCAAAAACTTCCTAAGTAATAAATATATTCTTCTACAATACTCTTACTTTTCCTAGGTTCATTTTTCTTAAACTTGAAATTAGTATTAATGAATGATATTTAGTGTTGGTATCTTCCATGTATTGTTCAGGGTGGGATCCTGTAGGATCCCAGCATTATTTGATGGAAATAATTTAGAAAACTATATCACAAATTCCCCTGATATCTCTTTCTTGGTATGATTTGAACAGAGTCCCACCATCCATGTTTACTGCCATTTAGGGCTTAGCTTTAGTTACAGGACCCCCTAAGCATTTATGGATTTACCATTTACCATTATGGTTTTAACTTCAAAGGTTGAGGACATGTAGAAATTTGCATCCATTTATATCCCACAGCTGAGGCTGTGTATGGGGATGGGTCCCTGTCTCTCGAGTGCACCTTGCCATCACATCCACACCTCTGCTTTCTTGTTCTTCACTCTTGTGAAATGACAAACCTTTCTTCTTTTGGGAAAAAAGAGACCCTAAAGGAAAGCCAATTTCTAGTCCTGGAAATGCAAGTAAAAAGAAAGTGGGGAAGTTTCATTGAGAATTTATGTTTTGCTTGAAGTAAAGAGCGGAATGTTGAGTTCATTGTTGGCTCAGTTCTATCACAAACACTAGAGTCCACTAGTCATACTGTGTGTATAAAAGAAAACAAGAAATAAGAATAATATTTATTTTAGGGGCAAGAATTTATTTATTTATTTATTTTTGGCTGCATTGTGTTTTCATTGCCGCGCGCGGGCTTTCTCTAGTTGCGGGGGCTACTCTTCATTGCAGTGTGAGGGCTTCTCATTGTGGTGGCTTCTCTTGTTGCAGAGCACGGGCTCTAGGAGCATGGGCTTCAGTAGTTGTGGCTCATGGGCTCTAGAGTGCAGGCTCAGTAGTTGTGGCGCATGGACTTAGTTGCTCCGTGGCATGTGGGATCTTCCCAGACCAGGGCTCAAACCCGTGGCCCCTGTACCGGCAGGCGGATTCTTAACCACTGCGACACCAGGGAAGTCCCGAGGGGCAGGAATTTTTTAAATGCTCTGTAAATAACTTTAGTGCTATCTAATTGTTCACTTCAATATTTCAGTTATATTTGCCTCTATTTTCACATATTTGGGTCTTTAAACATATTTTGCTTGAACGTCATGACCGTGCTATATATAATTTTGTAATTTGTTTAATTCTTGTTTTATTTTTCTTGCAAAAAAGACTTAAAAATTCCTCAGAGGGCAGGCGTTGGGATGTAGATCACCAAAGAAATGATGTAAATTAGTGACATTTATTGAGGATATAAGGAAGTAATAAGCCAGTTCTACTGCAATATGTTCTGCTTTTGATATAACACTATCAAGTAAAAATTTGGATTCTTCAACAAATTTCTCAAAAGAAGCATCAATTATAGCTCCGTAACCTCGCACATGTTTTTGCACTCCCTTCTCCCAATCTCCTAGTTGTTCTTGTATAGAGAATAGGAACCACTCAGAAGTGGTTTTCTCTATGCATATATCTTGGTGGGTAGGAGGGAATCCACAGTGAAACCAAGTTTGTTAAAGGAGCCTTGTGTTAGTTTCCTGGAGCTGCTGTAAGAAAGTACCCAAAACTGGGTAGCTTAAAATAACATAAATTTATTGCCTCACAGTGCTGCAGGCTAGAAGTCTGAAATCAAACTGTCAGCAAGTAAATAATGCTCTCTGATGATACCAGAGGAAAATCCTTCCTTGCCTCTTCTAGCTTCTGGTGTTTGCCAGCAATCCTCCCATTCCTTGGCATCACTCTAGTCACATGACCATCTTCTCCTTGTGTGTCTTCACACTGTCTTCCCTCTGTGTATGCCTGTGTCCAAATTTCCCATTTTTATAAGGACACCAGCTATACTGGATTGGGGCTCACCATGATGATCTCATCTTAACTTGGTTGAATCCGCAAAGACCAGGGAGTGATGTCAGAAAGATGGTGGAATAAGAAGCTCTAGACCCTCAAATTGTCAGAAGTCACAAAGAGAATTTTTAAAGTAGCAAGAGAAAATTGACTCATCACACACAAAGGAACCCCCACAAGACTGTGAGTGGATTTCTCACCAAAAGCCCTGTAGGCCGGAAGGGAGTGAAATGATGTATTCAAAGTGTTAAAAGAAAAGAAAAAAAAAAAAACTCCCAGCCAAGAATACTATGACTACTACATCTGGAAAAATTGTCTTTCAAGTGAAGGAGAGATAAACACTTTCCTATATAAACAATTGCTGAAGAAGTTCATCACCATTAGACCCACCTTAAAATAAATACTAAAGGAAGTCCTTCAAGATGAAACAAAAAAATGCTAACAGCAACATGAAAGTATAAAGTGTACTAATAAAGGTAAACATATAGACAAATACAGAACACTGTAACAGTCATGCATAAATATCTTTAGATCAAAAGACTAAAGTATACAAATAATTATAAAATATGTTAATGGATACACAATACAAAAAGCAACAATAGACAAATGGAACTACATCAAACTGAAAAGCTTCTGCACGCAAAGCAAACAATCAACAAAATCAAAAGGCAACATATGGAATAGGAGAAAATATTTGCAATCCATATATCTAATAAGGGATTAATATCAAAAATATGTAAGAAACTCCTACAACTCAATAGCAAAAAAGTGAATTATCTGAATAAAAAAAAGGACAAAGAACTTGAACACGTATTTCTCCAACGTATAAATACAAATGAGCAACAGGTATATGAAAAAATACTTGACATGATTAATTATCAGAAAAATGCAAATAAAAACTGCAGTATCACCTCCCACCTGTTAAGATGGCCATTATAGAAAAAAAGAAAAAAGAAAAACCTAGAAAATAACAAGTGTTAATGAGAATGTAGGGAAATTGGAACCCTTGTGCACTGTTGGTGGGAAACTAAAATGGTGCAACCACTATGGAAAACAGTATGGGTTTTCCCAATAAATTAAGAATAGAAATACCATATGATCCAGGAATTCCATTTCTGAGTATTTATTCAAAAGAATTGAAATCAGGACCTTGAACACATACTAGCACTCCCATGTTTAATGTCACATGATTCACGATAGCCAAAATGTAGAAACAACCTAAATGTCCTTTGATAATGTGGTATATATGTACAGTGAAATAGTATTCAGCCATTAAAAAGAGGGAAAACCTGTTGTATTAGTCAGGGTTCTCCAGAGAACCAGAACCAAAGAGACTTACTATGAGGAACAGGCTCATGTGATTAAGGAGGCTGAGAAGTCCCAAGATCTGCATTCAGCAAGCTGGAGACCCAGGAGAGCCGATGATGCAGCTCTAGTCTAAATTTGAGGATCTGAGAACGAGGAGAGCTGATGGTATAAATTCCAGTCTGAAGCCAACAGGTTCAAGACCCAAGAAGAGCCAATTCTTCAGTTCGATTAAAGGCAGGAAAAGGCCAATGTTCCAGATCAAGAAGCCAGACAGGAGGAGCTCCCTCTCACTCAGCTGTTTTGTTCCATTCAGGTCTTCAGCAGGTTGAATGAGACTCACCACATTAGGGAGGACAACCTTCTTTACTCAATCTACTGATTCAAGTTTTAATCTCATCCACAAACACCCTTACAGACACACCCAGTCAGGCTGACACGTAAAATGAACCTTTACACGTGTCTCTCGTATGCTGCGGCATGGATACATCTTGATAACGATAGGTTAAGTGGAATGAGCCAGTCACAGAAGGACAAATACTCCATGATTCCACTTATATGAGGGACCTAAAGTAGCCAAAAGTCATTGAAGAAGAGAGTACAATGGCGGTTGTCAGGGGCTGAGGGGGTAGGAAAATGAGAGGCTGTTGATCAATGAGTATAAAGTTTGAGTCATATAAGATGAAAAAATTCCAGAGATCTGCTGTACAACATTGTAACCATAGTTGACAATACTGTGTTGTGCACTCAAAAATTTGTTAAGAGGGTAGATCTCATGCTGTGTATCTTTTACCATAATATTTTAAAAAAGAAGTCATGGATGAATTTTGTATTAACTATCTACTCTTGTAGATTATTAACGGCCTATTATATTAAATCATTCAAGTAAAGCCCATGAATGACCTTTCAAAAATCTTATTTCCGAATAAGGTCACATTCTGAGGTAGTGGGGGTGAGAATTTCAACATAACTTTTTTGGAGAGACACAATTCAACCAATAACAAATTCACTGTCACTTCTATATGCCAAAAATGTTATTATAGCAACTGTTACAGAATGAAATGTGTCTCTCCAGAATTCGTACGCTGAAGACCTAACCCCCAGTGTGACCATATTTGGATATAACGCCTTTAAGGAGGTAACAAAGGTTAACTGAAGTCATATGTTACAGCCTTAGGCCAATAGGACTGGCATCCTTATAAGAAGAGGAAAAGACAGGAGAGACATCTCTCTCTTCATACATTTGTGGAGGAATGGCCACGTGAAGACACAGGGAAAAAGTGGCCATAAACAAGCCAGGAAGAGAGGACTCACCAGAAGCAGTCGTGGCAGCACCTTGATCTTGGACTTCCAGCTTCCAGAGTGTGAGGAAATAAATTTCTGTCGTTTAAACCACCCAGTTTGTGGCGTTTTGTTATGGAAGCCCTAGCAGACTAATACAGCAACTTAACATTGAAAACACTATGTTTGTTTTCTGGTGAAGGGGGACAAAGCAAGGAAAGAGGGTAAAAGAAGAGGAACAATTTGCAGTATTTTAATAGTGTGTTGTAGTCATCGTTTCTTTTTTAAATTCTGCTAGTATTAGCAATTTCTCAAAAAAATTTAGATTCACTGTTGATTTGTAGGTGCAAATTATTAATTCATTTTTAGGGTGTCCATCAAATCAATTGCTAATCAAAGAGGAAAAAAGCAAAATTTAAAAAAAATAAAGGTTTCCTTTTTTCACACTCAGTGTGATAGTGATTAAAGAAA
This sequence comes from Tursiops truncatus, assembly GCF_011762595.2. Lineage (NCBI taxonomy): Eukaryota > Metazoa > Chordata > Mammalia > Artiodactyla > Delphinidae > Tursiops > Tursiops truncatus. Next base: position 9,998,207 of record NC_047051.1, read on the forward strand.
CATAAAAAGTGACAGTTTGAATAAAATGCCTATGCAGAATGTGTGTAAATTTTACCTTACTAGTTCTAATTTATAAGCTAATATTTAACATTAAAATGATTATATCAAATTAAAATATCCTCTTAGAATTCCACTCCAACCTATTGCTGTTGCTGAATCTAATTTTAACTCTCCCCCACACCCCCGTCACATAAACATATAATATAGATATTAGTTAGGCAGTGTGTTAGGTAGAATTCTAAAGACATTCCCTTAAGATTCCCATTCCCTCATTACCCAATGAACACTAATCTAGGTACTTCTATAAAGGAACTTTTGTAGATTAATAATCAGGTGAGCTAAAACAGGGAGGTGTTGGAGGAAGTAATTGAAAGGATGTGACCACCAGTTGACTGAGAGCCGGACCTGGGCAATCAGAGGCTCCTCACCCCCTCCTCCATTTTGGAATGTACTTTCTGCCCACTGTTCTCACAGTGGGAGCTGTTCCAGGGACATAGTCTTGGGAAAGTAAGATGCTGCTGAGACCATCTGGACAGTATATGTGACAAAACCCAATTAAGTTCTCTTTATAAACTTTTAAGATTCTGGTGAGTGGGTGTGGAGATCTGCTCATCTTGCAGCTGTCCAAGGCAAGCCTCGTGTGTAAGTTCCCTTTTGCTATTAAACCTGCTAACCTACCAATCTGAGTGTTCTGCCTCTTTCTTCGGTCTCTTATCTCATGTGTTTTGGGAGCAGGTTTAGATTTCCCCCAGGAAGCTCCCAAGATTGCAAACCAATAGAAGATTATTCTAGATTATCTCAGTGGTGCCCATCCAATCATGTGAACCCTTAATAAGTATCAATAGAAGAGGAAGGCACAAGAGTTAGTCAAAGAGATACAGCAGAAGAGGAAGGCAGGAGAAATGAGGCAGAAGGACATGGAGATCTTGACAAGAACTCAGCTGCCATTGCTGGCTTTGAAGGGTGTCATGTGCCAGGGAAAGTGAGCAGCCTTGGGAACAATCCCCAGCTAACAGTCAACAAGGAACCGGGTACCTGAGTCATACAACTGCAAGGAACTAGATTATGCCAACAACCTGAATGAACCTGAAAGTGGATTCATCTCTAGAACTTGCAAAAAGGAATCCACCCAGCAAACACCTTCATCTTGGCCTTATGAAACCAGGAGCAGAGAACTACCTGAACTATGCTGTGACCAGATTTCTGATCTATAGAACTATAACATAATAAACAAGTGTTGTCTTACGCTGCACCATTTGTGTTAGCTATGGAAAACTAATACAGGCAGTTATAATTGTAGAACATTCTTTCAATGCCATAGTACAATTTTTTACCCATTTAATATTTAGCAATATATATTACAAATTATAATCTTAGTTTCTCAACATTCATAAATTAGGGATATGACAAGAGGAAAAATACACAAAAAATCAGCAATGTAATAGGAAAAAGAAAGAAAACAATTTTGCTTTTTGAAAATTACCATAAATAAAATGAAAAGGCAAGCCACATATTGGGAGACAATACACACAATATATACCTAACAAAAGAATATATCCACCATATATAAAGAATTCTAACAATTCAATAACATAAAGCAGCCCAATTAAAAATGGGCAAAATATTTGAATGGACCACAAGTGAAGATATATGAATGGTCAACAAGCACATGAAAAAATGCTTAATATCATTAGTCATCAGGCAAATAAAAATTAAAACCACAATGAAATACCACTCATTCAAATATACACTCAATCAAATGACTGAAAACAAACAAATAAATAAATAAATGAATAAGATACCAGATGTTGGCAAAGATGGGAGCACTCGTACATTGCTGATGGAAATGTAAAATGGTACAACAACTTTGGAAAACTATTTAGCTATTTCTTATAAAGTTGAATATACCCTTAACCGTATAACCCAGCAATTCCACTCAGATATTTACTCAAGAAAAATGAGATATATGGATATACCACATCAGGTATATCCATATACCTGAATGTTAATAACATCTTTATTCATATTAGTAAAAATTGGAAACCCAAATGTCCATCAAGACGTGAGTGAATAAATTGTGGTATATCTATACAATGGAATATTTCTCAGCTATTAAAAGTAATAAACTACTGAAACATGGAGCAACACAGATAAATCTCCAAGTTTTATGCTAAATGGAAAAAGCCAGACACAAAAGGTCACATGCTGTCTGATTCCATTTATATGAACCTCCAGGAAAGACAAATTCATAGTGATTGAAAGTAGGTCAGTGTTCTTAGGACCGAGGGTGGAGAATAAGAATAGAATGAGAAGTATCACAAGAGAACCCTTGGCAGTACTTTGTATCTTCGTTGTGTGATGTTTACACAGATATTTACATTTGTCAACACAGATTAACCTGTAAACATTTTATGGTTTATAAATTATGCCTCAATATAATTGATTTTTTAAAAGAAAAAGAATGGGAACCAAAATAATAATAATGACCACTGATTTGGTCTTGAATAGAATCCAAAGCTTGACCTCCAATGCAAATTAAAAATCTGACCATAACTTCAAGATAGGTATTCTGCTGGGTTCTATCCAGGTGCAGCACTGGGAGACTGAGGTAATACACTGGAAAGCTTTTCTTTGCTTCTCTACCAAAAATTAGGCTCTGTTTTAAATCCTCATCCTCCCTTTAAGCTTTTTCAGGTCAACCCCTCTAAACCCTAGGGACCACGGGGATTTGGTCATGTGCAACTAAGTGCTGACTGTGGATGAGGAAAAGGCAGACTGGAGAAAGGGTTCCCCAGGATTTCAGTTCAACCCCTTACTGCTGTTTGCTGCTAAGGTCCTGCTGCTGACATGCCCAGAATCTATCGAATAAAAATGCATCTGGGCACAAGGACCACAGGGCTGGATCTGGAATGCTTCCCAGCTGGTTTCGGGCCATACATATAAGGTGTTTTCTGGCCATACACACTAGATCTATAATGAGTCATCAACTTGGAAATACATGTTCTGTTTCAAATCTTGTCTTGAAGCATTTGGCATCATTTCTTTTTCCTTTGGACTTCTTGTGCTCAGTGTGAGAGTGAATGAATTTGGCTTTGCTAATAACAGAGTTAGCCATTTCAGCAGTATTAAAAGTACCTTTTCATCCTTCAGTGTCAATTCTAACATCATCTCCTTAGGGAGGGCTTCCCTGATTACTTTAGTTAAAGCAGACATCTCTCACCTCACACTCTTGTGTCACACTCAGTCACATTGCCCTCCATGATTGTCTTCACTGTGTTCATCAATACCTGAAATTATCCTGGTGCTTATTTATTGTCTGTCTCCTCCTGCTAGGATGACATCCCATGAAAAAGGGGATGTAGTTTGCCTATTCACTGTTTCCTGAAAACAGTGCTCAGCTCAGAGCAAGTACTTGATGAATAGTTGGGAATGAATTCAACAATGCAATAAAGGAAGAAATTTTTTAAAAAAAGCAGTTATGTGGAATCTACATTGGAATTCTTTCAAACATCTCTATTTATACTTTTCATCAGTAAATATTGTTGAAAATATAAAATTAGTTTCCAAGTTATTTATCATCTACTGATGAGAGATCTATAAACAAAGGTTGCCAAAATGCAAATTGCTTTTTTAAAAAAGACTTTAATTCCCTTAAAAAGATCTTTTAAATTCTTAAAGTAAAACTAAAGTTTGGTCTCAGTGGACATATTTAACATTATTTAGCTATTAAGCAGATATACATATTTGCTTCATGTAGGCATCGAAGAACTTCAGTTGATTTTTTGCCCTTTTCATTGTTCAGAGGTTCCTATTTCAAAACTGTAAATAAAAGTTAACTGAAAATATGGAAATGTTCAGCATAAATTCACCTAGTGAATAAAATTGCAATAAAGAGAGGAAAAGGTGTGTAAGCAAAGTAGGCAACATTCTGTTTTTCTTTGATTTATTGCTGAAGGAAAAGAAAAAAGTAATGATGATTCAACACTTCCAAAAACCTTTATCATTCTAAACTATTCAAAGAAAAAAAAATTTGTAGTAGAAAAATGCAGCCTGTAGAAAAATATAAAAACAGGACTCTTCATCAGCTGAAAAAAAAAAGTCTGAATAGAGAGTACCCTGGGAGCATTTATTTTGAATAGAGTTTTGTTTCTCCTCTTAGGCCCATGGGTTTGATAAATTAACTTAAATTTGGGTTTCATTGTCTTTGGCCCCTTTGACATCACAAAAACTCATTTTTCTACTTGGATTGGTTGTGTAGTGGGTTGAATTGCATCTCCCCAAAACACCTGTGCATGTGACCTTATTTGGAAATAGGGTATTTATCTATTTATTGAATAAAAGTTTCTTTAAGTTCCATAGTGCTTTACAATTTTCAAAAGTTTCACACATTTGATTTATATAATCCCATATTAACCTTTTTTCCCTCCTACCCCTATATTGCCCCTCTCCCCTTCCCTCTCCCCACTGGTAATCACTAGTTTGTTCTCCATATCTGTGAGTCTGCTTCTTTTTTGTTTTATTCACTAGTTTGTTGTATTTTTAAGATTCCACATATACACGATATCATACAGTGTTTGTCTTTCTATGTGTGACCTATTTCACTTAGCTTAATGCCCTCCAGGTCCATCTATGTTGCTACAAGTGGCAAAGGAAATAGGGTCTATACAGATAAAATTAAGTTAAAAATCTCCAGATGAGATGATCCTGGATTTTGGGTGAGCCCTAAGTCCAGTGATTTGTGTTCTTATGAGAAAAGGAAGAGGGAGATTGGAGATATACAGACAGAGGAGAAAAAAACAGAGGGAAAGACAGAGGCAGAGATTAGAATGATGCATCTAAACCCAAGGAATGCTAATGATTGCTAGCAACTAGAAGAGAAGCTAGGGAGAGGCATGTGGTAAATTCTCCCTCTGAGGCTCCAGAAAGAACTGACACTGCCGACAACTTGATTTCAGACTTCTGGCCTCCAGAACTGTGGAAGCATACATTTCTGTTGTTTTAGGCCACCAAGTTTGTGGTAATTTGTTATGGCAGCCCCAGGAAACAAACACAATTGTATACGGCATACCTCATTTTATTACACTTTGCAGGAACTGTGTTTTTTACAAATTGAAGGTTCGTGGCAACACTACCTCGAGCAAGTCTGTCCGTGCCATTTTTCCAACAGCATTTGCTCACTTCATGTCTCTGTGTTACATTTTGGTAATTCTCATAATATTTCAAATCCTCCACCAACAAAAAGATTATGACTCACTGAAGGCTCAGATGCTGGCTAGCATTTTTTTAGCAATAAATTATTTTAAAATTAAGGTATGTACATTATTTTTTTTTTTTTAGACATAATGCTATTGCACACTTAATAGACTACAGTATAGTGTAAACATAACTTTTTATTTTGGGAAACCCCAAAATTCGTGACTCACTTTATTGCTATATTGGCTTTATTTCAGTGAAACCCAACCTGCAAGATCTCCAAGGTATGTCTGTTATGTTTTAAACAAACTTTCTTTTGCTGTGTCTAAAAGTTTGCAGAGCAAGGCATCTGGTTACTTTGCAGACCACTATAATCTGTATCTCTGGGAAGTAGCCTTTGAATGGTCTTTACTGAAAGCTTCTGTAGGCTCTGCTACATTCGAGAATTTACTTTGGGGAACAACAGTGACAACTTGAAGACTCAGGAAAAAGAATCTCAGCCACCTGGGGGCCAATTGAAAACTCTACTTTCTCATTTAATAACACTTAACATTCTTGGGGGACAAAAATCATTTAGTAACTACTTCCCTAGGAGGTAAAAGCAAATTTTCTTTGAAATGCTTACTTGGCATAGCTGTTCTTTATTCAGTGGTTCTATAATATATTGATTTTAATGTGTCATATGAAAAATGTACTTCAAATTACTAATAAAATAAGTAAAAGTAGAGGGGGGCGAGGATGAAAGTCTGCATTCTTCAGTGTTTACAACACTCACTGAGGGCTTGGGCTATAATATTAAATTTATGATAGACAAGATAAAAATTTAGGAGCAATTCTATTTATTTAAAATGCACTTGAGGGACTTCCCTGGTGGCACAGTAGATAAGACTATGTGATCCCAATGCAGGGGGCCTGGGTTCAGGGAACTAGATCCCACACTCATGCCGCAACTAAGAGTTCGCATGCCGCAACTAAGGAGCAGGCGAGCCGCAACTAAGGAGCCCTCGAGCTTCAAGTAAGGAGCCCGCCTGCTGCAACTAAAGTAGCCCATGTGCCACAACTAAGGAGCCCACCGGCCGCAACTAAGGAGCACGTGCTGCAGCTAAGGAGCCTGCCTGCCACAACTAAGACCCAGCACTACCAAATAAATAAATAAATATTAAAAAAATAAACAAAATGCACTTGAACTTTCAGAGCTCAGTAAATAGCTTTACTATTACTCAGTCATTTAAATAAGAAATTTTAGAAATATTTTTGACAACTCTTCTCTGTACCCCCAAATCCCATCTAAGTATCTTCTAAATACCTGTCCTTAGTTGCACTGTCTTAGAAAAGGCTCATGTCATCCCATGACTAGACGTTCACAGTATGCTTTTAACAGTTCTCCCAGCTTCATTGTCTATTCCAATCCACCATCCACACTTTTTCTAGTCTTATATTTTTTTCTATAACAAGTCACATGTTGTGAATTCAAGTTCCTCAGCATGATACAAAAGAACTTTTCTTATCTGGCACTGGTCTATGAGTGTACACAGAAGTATTAATTCTATGTAGATAGAAGAATAATTTATAAGTCTCTTAATTGAGATATAGGCTAGTGTTTCTCAAACTTTAATGTGTATAAACATCATCTAGGGATCTTATTAAAATGCAGACCAGGATGATGAGTGGGGCCTGAGAGTCTGTGTTTCTCATAAAGCTCTTAGGTATTGCAGATGTTTCTAATTCAGGTACCACCCTTTGAGTGGCAAGGATAGAGTGAAGCCTTAAGCTAAGTGTCTAACATAAACACTTCTCTCTCTCAATATAAGTGTGGGTCCTCTTCCATTTCCTTTTTGGTTCCCTGTCAGCTTCTTCTATGAAAACCCATGTAAGAGAGTAAAGTCCTTGAAGACAAGGACCACGACGCCTTCCTCCTTGGGTCTCTCCTCCAGGGTCTAGTGCAGCACCTGACACTTAGCAGTCATTCCACAGGCTGTCTACAACTGTAACAACAGTTTATAGGTTAATTTATCACAAGAGCTTCATAGACATAGTGCTAAGGGGCCGCAGCAGGAGCGCGCAAAAGGGGGACTGTTTTTTCCAGCTTCCATTCGAGTTATGTGTGTGTACGCCACTGAGTCTAGCAAATGGGATATGCCATATGCTGCTTCTGGTCCTGGCCCACAGGAACCTTCCACATGTGGTCCTGCACATTCTTCTCCTCTCCATGGGCTTGATGAAGACAAGTATGGAGGCTGTGGATGCCAGCTGGTGAAGATAGCAGAGACAAAAGAGAGAAGGAGCCTGTGACCCTGTATTACTGACTGCAAGATAGCCACTTGCTGTTCAGGATCACTCATTTTTGATCTTTCATAAGTGAAAAATAAAAGTCCATCTTTCTTGCATCATTATAGATTTTGGGGTCTGTTTTTACAGTAGATTGCGTATCCTACTTAAAGCAGCTAGAATTTTGTAACTTGGCAGAATGATACCATGACATTGGTGTAAGATCAATGTTGTTTTTGAACTGGTTATGGTTTTCAGTTTTGGATGGAGGGATGTTTGTAAATATAAATTCCTGTTAAATTAGCTTTCTTTTTATTTATATACCCATGTTCAAAGGTGGCTGAACCAGGCTAATTGTATACCATAAAAACCATGTTCTGATTTGAATAGTTGCTGTTTTATTTAGAATTTTTTAAAACCTCCTTTATTTAGAATGTATCTAGTTTTACCAGTGAAATGCAACATAGAAATTGCAGGTCTAATGTTTTTCTTACAATAATTAGTAGCAAAATCATGTGTAAGTTTGAAATACAAATGGTTCCTAGGGAAATATCTAAAATACAGATGTTTTCAAACCCATAACCCATGAATAAACAGAACTGCTTTTTGAAACTATATTTCTAATGACTAATATTCAAAAGCACCATAGGAAAGGACATGATAATTCAAAATTACCTCTATGGGTAAATAGTTCCTATAAAATGTAATCATTCCTCCAACTTAAGAGGATGAGGAATTTAGCAGAGTATTTGAATTAAAAATATCAGAAACATAAAAAAGTATAAGGAATATAAGGAAAATCAATGGGGTTCTATTAGAAGTTATTACTGATCCTTGCACTTTTACTTATACAATCACATTTATAATAAAAGCCTTTTATAATTATTGGCTGTAATATATATCATCCAACTCACAGAATAAATGAAACTGAAGGGATTTCTGAGCCTTTTCATTCAGAAATGAAAAAGAAAATTGATTTCCATATTACAGATTATTGTGGAAATAAATTACTAAATGGTCAGATGTGCTTTGCTTTACATCTCTGAGTATCATTTGTGGACACATTATTTATAGAAAACGTGATTAGTCTTCAAATGTGAAAAATATAGATAAATGTGTTATATTACACGTTTTTGTAAACCAAGCAGGCAAAACTCCATTAACCTGTTAAACCAGAGTGATAGCCTTTCAGATAATAGTTACCAGCTGCTGGGATCCCTGATGCTAGGAGGAAGAGGATGTTTGCATCAGTGACCATCAAACCAGCTCCTTGCTTCTCTTGGTCAATTGTTTCCGTTTCTGTCTGCACCAGAGTTTTCCCTCCAGGATCAAGCAGGGGAGAATAAACCAGATACTGCATGATTTGAATTTTGAGTTTGTTGCTTCTCTTTCTGAGGTTTGAATGTTACAAGGTCTAAGCAGAGTTCGCAAGCCAAGGAGGCAGGCTGAATCTGGCCTGCAGATAAGTTCTGTTGGCCCTGACAGTGTCCTTGTTTTTCTCAGGAGATTGATTGTACAAAAAAAATGTGGACTGTGGCTTCTTTCAAAACACATGAAATTCTATGACCAGTGGTCCAGGATCCCGCTTGTGGGTGATCGAGTGAAGCTGAGGGGCTGCCACCCCTTTTTGGTGGGAAGAAACTTACTGCATTCTCTTCTTGTTTTATTCTCCCAAGCTGAGATCATGCATTTATTTGCCTGTCCAGCCCGTGCTGGCATTTCTGTTTGTAACTCCTGTGAAGAGGAATGCAGAAGATATATGGAAATGAGAAAAAATAATCAAACAGTATGGGTTAATGAGCTGCTGTGATTATAGAAAAAGCATAATAATGTTGCTGAAAATATTATCTAGTTTATAAAAATATAATAATTTCTGAGAGAAAAAAGCAAACTATATTTTCAAAAACAATGTTTCAATGAACTGATCTAAAACTGTCATGATAGACTGCCACCCATCCTAGACCATTGTCTCTGTGTCCCATTTGCTAAAACCAGCATTCACTGGTGTTGCCATTCCACTTTGTAGAAACATGTCAACTGGGAATTCTTTCTTTTGGTAAAAGTACAGATACGAGTACAAAAGTGAAAAGAGTGTTAGGGCTTGCAGGGCCCTTAGGAGTTATGTAGCTCAGCCTTTCATTTTTGTGGTTGAGTCCATTCAGGCCTAGAGAAAGTGACTTAATCAAAGTCAAAAAAGAAGCCAGAATGAAGCCGGGCCAGGGTGGAGCTATGCCCTGACACTCAGTAGAGAGCTTTCCATCACCGAGGAAATCCCTGGGAAAACTGCTCAGCGTTTTAGAATCTAGACACACTTCCCCTCCTGTCATCTTCCCAGTGCATTTATATCATAATTTCTAGTTAGATAAGTATGTGGTGTTTATATTATTTTGAATCTGTGTTATGCACAGTTGAGCCACATGATAAAACGTTATAACGTTTCCTTTCTTAGATACTACATATGCCTTTTATATAATTTTTATGTTTACTGCTCTTGCTAATTGTTTTCTCATTGGTTAGTTTTTAATGTATTAATACATCCTGCTAATTTCCCCATATTCTCTTGCATATGTATAAATCTCATCTCAGGATGCGTGAGCACATTAGATACTAATTTCATCTTCAGGAGGTAGTTATCCTCCTACTCCAGCCTGAATAGGTCGTTTGCCAAGCTTGCTCTATCACTGTTGCCTGGGATTTTCCTGCCCTGTTGCCTGCAATGCCCTCTTGCTCTCTTCCACTGTGGGATCTCCTCATTACTAGATCTCTCTCTCAGAGGCCACAGATTAGTCATTTTTAAAACATCAAGATGAAATAATATCAGTGACAAGTGCCTCAGAACCTCAAAGAAATAAAGGCATTCTTCTTTTTACACTGAATATTTAATCACATTTTGTGTTTTTAAAGTTGTAATTGATTTTTTATGCCATTTTATGTAAAATAAATCCTCCCTTTCAACATCTATTAGTGACTATTTTTTCTTTTTTTTTGCGGTACGCGGGCCTCTCACTGTTGTGGCCTCTCCCGTTGCGGAGCACAGGCTCCGGACGCGTGGCTCAGCGGCCATGCTCACGGGCCTATCCGCTCCGCGGCATGTGGGATCTTCCCGGACCGGGGCACAAACCCGTGTCCCCTGCATCGGCAGGCAGACTCTCAACCACTGCGCCACCAGGGAAGCCCGGTGGTGTTATTAATTGTGCCCAATAATTTCTTGCCCACAGAAATAATTCAGTAAATATGATGATTCAAAGAATTCAATAAATTCTTGTGTCATAAGTGAATGAGAGGGGGCACCTTGATAGAAGGTTATTAAACATATTTGGAAATCAATTCCTGTCCTGTGGCAGTATTTAGGATTTTGAACAATATGTAAAATAAAAGCATAAGTTAAATAAGTAATTAAAATTACATACACCTAGAGAAGTGCATTTAAGAGGTGCAGTTCGAGTGGCCACATTTCTGTAGCTTTTCACGACCTTTAGATTCCTTTGCTTGAAATTCAGTAAGAATCTTGAGGAATGGAGGTAAGGAAAGGTAGTGAAGATTAGATATTAGTTTTAGCGGTTTATTCAATAAAGCTTCTTTTGGTGCCTGCCAAGTGAGAAAAGCCGGATATTTTCTGGTGCCAAAAACAGAGCTCCACACAGTAAATATTTTGTAAGTTTCTGTAGAACGAATGAGTGATTGAATGAACGAATGAAATGAATTTAGGAGGATGGTCTCTCTTAAGTTCCCGAATTTGACTCCTAGAGTATCAGAGCCAAATTTCCAATTTTGCTTAATAATTACTGTACTATGATAGAGGGTGAGAACAAAGAAAATGATTAAATAAAACAATGAGCATTAACGAGTAGGTGATATCCGACTTTGCGCCCAATTCTGTCCGTACTAGGCTTCCGTAGTCTTTCCGCCCCTAACTCGTTTACGCCGCCGCGCAGGTAGTGATGTCGCGAGATTTGGAGCTCGCGGGAAAACTTGTTTGTGAGTCCGGAGCGGAGGGGGAGCGCGCGGGAAGTTCGAGTGTCGGACCCCGGGAACTCGGGCCGGCATGAGCCTCTGGGTGGACAAATACCGGCCCTGCTCTTTGGGACAGCTGGACTATCACAAGGAGCAGGCGGCCCAGCTGCGCAACTTGGTGAGTCGGCGGGACGGGGCGGGGAGAGCCGGAGGAGGCGAGGCCTTCGCTCTCCCGCTTCTAAAGGTGATGAATGCTGTGGAGAAAAGTAAAACTGGGACGAGGACACGGTGTGGGGGAGGGGCCTGTGCTTGTAAACCAAGAAAGTCTCCGTGAGGACTGTCATCTGAGCCGAAGCTTGAAGGAAGTGGGAGAGCCCACAGTAGGGAGCTCCGGGGCGAGGAGTGGAGCGGGTAGAGGGAACAGCAGGTGCAGAATGCCTGAGGCAGGAGTGTGCACAGCCCGTCACTCGGGAGGCCAGTGCAGCTGGCAAACCGTGGGCCAGCGGGAAGAGGAGTAGGAAATGGGGGAGTTTGGGGGTGGGAGGAAGTGCAGATACAGTAAATTTTAATAGAGTGAGATGGGAAGCCTTTGGAACGTTTTGAACAGAGAAGTGACATCATCTGACTTTTTAATAAACTTACTTAAAATGTCTTGGTGTCATTGCCCGCATTTACAAAAAGGAAGATATTGGGTTTATTAATTTCTAAGGTCATTTTTAATTCTAAACTATGTGGTATTAGGTTGTCCTTAAGTTTAATTCCTTAATGGCAGATTTTTCTTTTCCTGTCGCGATGCCTATTTTTATGTTGTAGCTGATAAAAGTATCTAATGGCAGTGCTTTGTGAAAAACCAACTGAAGTTTGTAGAGAGTGGAGATGGAAGAAGGGTCTTGAGTAGAAAGCCACTTATCTACTCTTTTTAAGGGCCTAAAGTACCACTTCATGATGGAAGTGTTTTTGCTCAGCCCTCTGGGCTTCCAGTACCCATCTTTTTCAGAATTACAGGTACTATTTGTAAAGTTTTTTTCAGTGAGAAATTATAATAAAAGAACTCCATCCTTATATATGAAAGGCATTAGAAAAGTTGGTGGTGTTGTGAGAGTGAAGTGTTTTTTTAAACTCTCTTTTAAAATTATTGGTATTCCAATACTAATACTATACTAATTTTAAGTAAATCTATTAATTCAGTATTTTATTTATTTTTAGTATTTAAAATACTGTTTAAATAAATCTAAATAAATGTATCCCATGGTTAAGAAAATCAGAGTCAAAGCTGTTCTAAGAAAATGCAATTTATAAATGAATACAGCTTCATTTATAGACAAATTGCATTTTCTTACAATAGCTTCGACTTTGATTTTCTTAACCATGGAATATATTTTATATTCTATTGCCAGTTTTCTATTCTATAGAATTTGGAATAAATATTTGCACAAAAATTTAGTGTATTAGTCTTGTGTTAATAGATTTGGTTTTTCAAAAGTATTCACCTGTTTACCTTTGAATCTACAACCTAATAAAAGTGTGAAACATTTGCAGCATAACTTAATTTTGGTGAGATAGAAGTTTAAAAAAATGAAGGCTATATTTGTGGAGTACCTACTATTTTCCGTGCGTTGTCTTAGGTAAATAGTTCCTTTCCTTGACACTTTTTTCTTTCAGTGCCAGAGATAGATGAGTTTACAGAGTATTAAAATTCACTGTAACAAGCACTTCTGTTAATATACTTATTTTCATTTTTTCTAAAATGGTTATTTATAAAACTTTTGCTCCACAAGATTTTATGCACCTGAAGCTAAGGTCTGTGTTGTCATCTTTATAGCCTTCATAACACTGATCCCCAGACCTGACTGAGCATCACAATCACCTGGGAACTTTTTTTTAAAAACAAACAATCTTGTTTTGAAATGCAGCACTGTCAGCGTCCTACTCCATTCCCTTGCTCTTAATTTATAAAATTACACAGACCGACTTCCAACTCCCTGCATCTGCATTTCCTGAAGGCTTTCTCTTGATGACACCTCTAAGAAGACTTGAAATGTCAGAGAATTAATGCCCTCTCTTTCTCTCCGTTCACTTTCCCAAGCCAGCAAAGGATTGTTGAGAGGTAGTGTATCATACTCCAGCTTCTCCACCCTTGGGTGGTTTAATAGTGTGGTGTATTTGCACTGGCTTCAGGAGTATCCACAGCAGGATCACGCCCCAGATGCCCAGAGTGGTATTTAAGTTAACAACACTGTTGTTGGCTGCCTTCCTTCCTTGCTTTCCTGCTCCCCTACAAAGTTTTCCTTTACCTTCCAAATAAAACCACATGCACTCGTTTCTTATCAAAGGGACTATTTGTAGAAGCCCAAACTACGACAGGCATCAGTCTCAGTTACTGAGTCATAATCTTGTGGATGGGGTCCAGTAATTAGTCTTTTTATTAAAAGTTCTCTGGAAGATTCTGACAGTCAGCCAGGTTTGGGATTTCTTGCTTTCTAGCATATAGTGTTGTATCTTACATGTACTGTGCTAGATACATAAGTAATGTAACATTAATCCCAGGGGGATAATCAACATTTCAGAGTTAAAGATCTGTCTCTCTATATATACATACACACACACACATACACATTTTTGAAGTTTCATAGGTAGAGACACAAAATATTTGATACTTGAAAAGTAGTTTACTTCCACAGGTTGGGCAGTAGTTTGGGGAAAATGCCTTGTTCTTTTTTTTCCAGGTGCAGTGTGGTGACTTTCCTCATCTGTTAGTCTATGGACCATCAGGTGCTGGAAAAAAGACAAGAATTATGTGTATTCTACGTGAACTTTATGGTGTGGGAGTGGAAAAATTGAGAATTGAACATCAGACCATCACAGTAAGCATTTCACTTTGAGGCCCTCCAAATATTTAGAGCAGGGATTTTCAGTCCTCATCATATAGGACCCTTTGCTGCCCAATGTGTGATTTAAGTAAGAATTTCACAGGTAATCCTGGTGTACAGGATTGAGAGTTGCTGATTTATAGACCTAAGTATTATAACCAGACAAAAGTTACATTACGTTAGAGAAGAAATATGAGCAACAGGAGACTTGGGGTAAGATGTAGGTGGTGGGATTCATTTCAGATTCAAATTAGTGTCAGCTGGAACTAGAACTCAAGTTTCTAAAGTTCATTGTTCTGAGAGCAGTAGTGGGTATGGAAAGGGAATGATTTGGAGAAAAATTTTAAACGTGGAATCTGGTGACTCGGTAAAGATTGGGCAGCTGACTGCCTGGCAGAGGAGACATGAGGCTCTGGGATGTTCAGAGTTCCCATGATCTTGCCCTGGCTGTGTTTTGTAGCCTCATGCTATGCAATGCATTTTCATACTCGTTCCTTACTGACAGTGTTTAAGATCTAGCTGAAATGTATCCTCTTGGAAGTGCCCCCCCAACCCCGTTACAATTAATGTTTCCTCCTACAACCCATAGTTTATACTTTTTAGAGCATTACTTTGTTTTGCCTTGATCATAGTTATTTATACACCTTGACTCTGACAAGATTGTATTTGTTTTGAAGTTATATAGGGTAAATTTTATATTTTTGTAAGTTATACTTGACATGTGGCATTATATTAGTTTCAGGTATACTGCATAGTGATTTGATGTTTTTATGCATTATGAAATAATCACCACAATAAGTCCAGTTGCCATCATTTTTATGTTCTTCATAGCCTCTGGTATAGTGTCTTGCACATATTAGGCACTGAAAAAATGTAAACTGAGTGACTGGACAGTAGGTTGTGCTATTAATAGAATCTTTAGGAGAATAAGTGGACTGTAGGCTAATGTGGATTAGCTTGTGTTTAGACACATTGAATTTGAGATGTTGGTAGTACATCCTGGTGGAAATTCTTTAAAATATGCAGGGACAAATTTAATAAGAAAGGTAGTAAGAAAACCTTATACATAATCTTATAAAAGGACAAGAAACAAGAGCTGATCAAATGGAAAGATGCATCATGTTCTCAGTAGTATTTAAAAGTATTTGTTCTCCCCATGTTCAGAATAAATTTTAGTGAAATTCCAAGTAAAATGCAATTTATTTTTTTAATTGTATGAAGTGATCTTAAAGTACATTTCTGAGACTAGCTAAAATAATTATGAAAAAGAAGATTTGTGAAGTGGGACATGTGTTTATTAAACCATACTGTAAGCCTACTAAAAGCAAAACAATATTGCTATGGCATTGGGATAGAGGATTACATCAGTGGAACTGAATAGAGAGCCCAGAAATATGACAGCCCAAGATCTATTTCACATCAGTAGGAAGAGGATTGGTCAGCAAAATGTGCTAGCATAACTAGTTACCAACCCAGAAGAAAATGAAGTTGAATCCCTATTACACATAATTTATAAATCCAGATCAATTAAAGGCTGAAATGGTAAAATAAAACTAAATTTCTTAGAATAGAATTTCTTAGACAGTATGAACAGTGTATGAGTCAGGAGCACCTTTTAATAAAAAACATGGGAACTGTAGAAGAAAATATATACTTGGGTATATATGAATTTTAAAAGTTTGACAAGATAATATACATAAGATCAATAGAAAAATGAAGGATTATAAAAAATATTTGAAAGGAATGTATTAGATAAAAGATTTTACAAAGTGACAATGTAAAAACAATCTGGTAGAAAACTGAATAAAAAATGGCCACAGGAGAGAAAGATAAACAGTCAGTAAACCTATGTGAAGATGTTTGACCTTTGTGGTAGTTGAGGAAAAGCAGTGAGAGTCTAATAAACACATACATACGTATAAAAATTTAGAGAACACGTCATCTTCAATCCAGCAGATCTTTTATTGGGAATCTGTTACATAGACGTGAAAGCAGTGCATGAGACATATGCACAAGGATGTTAATTATGGAATTGTTTGAGATTGTAAAAAGCAAGAAACAAAATGCCCATCTGCATGACTGCCTTTGGGACATCCATGTTATGGTTGATATGCAACTATAACAGCCCATACCACTTGTCTGAGAAGGTTGTCTAGATGTGTTGTTAAGGAAAAGCAAAACACAGAAATATATATGATTGCCTCTTTTTAAAACAATTTTTGCAAGTATGCTGACAGACTCTATGTAGTAATGTATTAGTATGTGTTTATTTTTGTGTGTTATCATGGAAAAGACTGTGAAAGGACATAGGCAGATTGTTTACAACGATGATCTGATAACAGGGAATGGGTTGGAGATTACTGGAGGTAAAGGAGAAAAGTGATCACACTAAAAACAGAATGTGTGATATGACCCAATGTACGTAAAAACATGTATGTTTACATGCACCTTAAGAAAGGAATGGGGTTAATGAAGTTGAAGCATTAGTGATGGTCATCTAAAGTTTTCTTTCTTTAGTAAACATAAATTGTTTACATAATTAAAAAGAATGAAATACAGAAAAGAGGAGAAATAGTCATGAATAAACATTAAAAAAAAAAATACTTTCTTTGTCCACAGACTCCATCTAAAAAGAAAATTGAAATTAGCACTATTGCAAGCAATTACCACCTTGAAGTTAATCCCAGGTAAGTTGCTACTACATAGAAATAAGCAATTTTAGAATAGTGATGTTCAGACTTTTTTTAAAGAGCAGAATGTTTTTTTGAAATAAAATTATGTATGGAAACAATATATAAAATAGATAAAAGTGAAGCTGCCCTGTGTGAGACGGGGAGCCTAGAACCTTCCTTCTTTCCCTTCTCTTTGATACCCCCCCCAAGTCAAATAATTTTAATTAAGTTTTCTTGCTCTACAGAGCTCTGTGCTTTACACAAAGTATTTTGCATAGTCAGTAAGTTTTTGTTGAATTATATTGACTCATTCAGAACTGGTGAGCAAAGTGTGTCTAAAAAGTTTGTAAATGCCTGAAAAAATATTTCAGAAAGTGAATTTGGGTTCCCATTTTCTTTGTTTCAGTTTTTTGATTAGAGGGTATTGTAGTCCATCAGCCACTGTGTGTATTCTCTATCATGAGATAATGACTAGGATCTTGTTGGGAGGCACATTGAAAACTCATGCCACAGCAGTTACGTTCTGCTTAAGTAAATGATGTAGAAATGATTGTATTGGGCGTAAAGTTGGCTAAGCCTTCAGGGTTCTATGGGGTCTGATATGTTCTTGAAGGAGAACAGAATCAAGGACATCTTCAGGCAAAGGCAACTTTATGGGCAGTGGCACAGCAATGAGATCGAGCATCCCTTTCTAGACTGAATGGAATAAGAGGAAGAGAGTTTTAAGTTAATGTGTATTCAGTAGCAGGCACTGTGGGGGAAGCTTTACATGGATTATGTCCTCAGAACAGCCCTAACAGACTGATATTATTTTTCCTAGGTATGTCAAAGAAAAAATTAAGGTTGGTGGGAAAGGATCTGATCGTAAAAGTAGAGAGTGGTAATTCCATAGACAAAAGCGAATTATTTTAGATTCTGGACAAGGAAATGATTATAAAAGAAACACTGTACGTATATTGATCGAATAATATTGAATTGAGACAGACAATGGCTGTTTGGGAAAATAAACTAAAGCTGACTTCTATGCCCTCTTTTTCTCTTTGAGAGTTCCTCTGTAGCAAGAATAGTCGGAGGGTAAGCTGTTTGTTTTTCAGGTGTTTTAAATTGACATTCAGCCTGAATTAACCAGGTGACTTATGTTGGTTTGTGAGGTGCAGGACTTAAGTGCTAAAGCAATGATATTGGTATAAATGACAGGTAATGCCTGTAAGTCAGCAGCTTACAGAGTACTGATTTGTGTGCTAAACTTAATTTGCTTATCCCATCCCCTTGTGAAGACCCTGAATCAACTCTGCTTGTGCTGAGAGGGACTTGTCTAGGCTTGTTCTCTCTCAGACCTTTACTATTTTGGGGGTGGGGAAGAGGAACAGAGATTAAATTTCTGTTCCAAGGAGTTATTTTTATATTTTAAATTAGCTCTGACTAGGTATGAATTATAGTGGGTACAGAAGTATCAAAGTATTTGTTAAGCTGTTGATAGCTATTGCTCTTCTTCTTTTTTTTTTGCGGTACGCGGGCCTCTCACTGTTGTGGCCTCTCCCGTTGCAGAGCACAGGCTCCTGACGCGCAGGCTCAGTGGCCATGGCTCACTTTTTTTTTTTTTGAGTCTTTTCCCTTTTTTTCTTGATGAGTCTGGCTAATGGTTTATCAATTTTGTTTATCTTCTCAGTAAACTTAATATAAGAACATGCTTGGTGTTTTCAGTGATATTAACCAAATTGTAGTTGAGTATTGGAATATTTTTAGTATTTAATGACCCTAAAACACTTCACTTTTAAAGTTTTGTGAATGTAATAGGTGTTACTCAGTTTGATTAAAATTTTGATCACTTAAGATCTTCAACATTTTTCGTACAATAACAGATTAAGAATAAGGGCATAATACTTTCTAAATATTTACACACATATTTACCACTATTTTTGTTTTGTATAGTGATGCTGGAAATAGTGACCGGGTAGTAATTCAGGAGATGTTGAAAACAGTGGCACAATCACAGCAACTTGAAACAAACTCTCAAAAAGATTTTAAAGGTATGTGATAAAAAGATTTCTTTTTATGAGGCAGACACTTAAATTACAAGCAGTGGGTATAAGAGAAAAATGTAGTGGGGAATGTAAATTCCATCCATTTAGCAAATATTTATTAACCTCTTGTTCTGTGCCAAGTACTATGCTACCTTTTTTTTTTTCTTTAAATATGTAAAAGTGAACAAGAGAGACATGATCTCTGCTCCTGGGAGTTTATAGTCTAATGGAATTGAATTTTGGCAGAAAGAGAACTATTTGTGCCACCCATTTGTTACTTTAGAACTAGATAAGTAATGAAAAAATACTTAATTTAAAATAAGAAATTGCATGATTTAAAAATAATGGTTCTTAGAACCAAAGTGACATGTTCATTATCAAATGTTTAGCTAAACAAAAGAAAATTCATACCAGCTATAATCCCCATTAATAGTTACTCTTAACATTTGCAGTATTATTTATGTGCATATATATGCGTATATTTTTACAGGAGATTTTTTGATAAATATGCCAATATTTAATGCTTTTCATATATTTTGCCAAATTCTTCATGTGAAAGAGGGTATAGCTCTGTGCTACCACCAGCAGTGTTTAGGAATGCCCATTTCTCTCTAACATTTATCAACACTGGATAATTATTTTTAATCCTTGTCGGTTTGAGTGGAGAAAATAAATTGTTTGTACTTTGTTTTTTTTTAGTGAATGTGATGATTTTATCTTTTGTTCATTGCTTATTTTACTGTTTTGTAAATCACCTGTGCATATTCCAGTGTATTTCTTATCTTTCCTCCTCAGTCTGTACTTCAAAATAAATTAAAAATTTTTTTTCAAATGCTCTCCTGTATCCATTAATGTAGTTTTATGATTTTTCTTCTTAGTGTTTAGTATTATATTACTGGATCTTTTAATGAAACTGCTTTGCATTTCTGGAGTAAATGTCACTTGGTTGGGATGTGTTAATTTTTAAAATATGCTGCTGTTTTCTCACCTAGCAATGATTTATTTTTTTATCATTTTATTTGGTGCTATCCTTGTCAGATACTGGGATCAATCTCCTTGTCTTTATTTTTCCTGTTCTGTTCAATTTCGGTTCTAATTCCAGAACATCTCCAAACTGTGAAGTGTTATCTTGGAAGGAATATTCATTTTATTATTTTCAGTCCAATGTTCTCTCAAACCTTATTGCATCAAGGTTCCGTAGCTCTTAGCCATGAATTGAGCCCTCTGAGTGCTGTTCTTAAATTGGCCCATGGTATTTCCAGTGTGCTTTTGTGGGTGATTTGGGGTTCTCCTGTCCTAAAGGCTGTCAAAAACCTGGTGGATCCCAGCCACTTCCTCCCACACATAGTTTCTTGTTCTCACTTGCTCATATTTAGGGTTCTTAGGGACAACTTGTCACCTAGTTTTGATATAAATGTTGTCTTGGGTCTTGGAATCTTTACTTTTTCTGTCTGTTTTTATGGGAGAGATTCAAATGCTACAAATGCTACCACTGTCATCTTCTAGAAATAATTTAATACAATGAAAAATACAACAGTTGGATTCAGTCCCTACATACTATTCCTGAAGCACTTTAAGGCCAATCCTTGATTATGACCAGATGGAATCTTATACAAGTAACCAGATGTCTTTATGCCATATTTGCTACATCTCTTGTGCCAGTGTTTTCCAGAGTGTATTCCTTAATGCTAAGGTGTTCTACAGAAATGTGCTCCTGAGATAAATTATTTTGGGTAAATGCAGCACATTATATCCTTGTCGTGGTGATTTCTACTGTGTATAAATATAATGAAGGCTGCAGTAAATTCTACAACAAAATAACCTCTTTAACTTTGTTTAGCCTAGTGTTTCTTAGGCTTGTTTGATCTTAGAATGTTTTAAAATAAAAGTAAAAGAAATTATTCTCGCCATACCTATAAGTTTTGCATGTCTTCTCCAAAGGGAAAGTAGTATATTAGGCTTATTATTTAGGATTTCACTCTGAATAATGAGGAGGAAGAGGAAGAGAAATACTTAAGTTAAAGTTTGTTTTGTTTTTCCTTGACTCAGTCGTGTTATTGACAGAAGTTGACAAACTCACTAAAGATGCTCAGCATGCCTTGCGCAGAACCATGGAAAAGTATATGTCCACCTGCAGGTTGATCTTGTGTTGCAATTCTACATCAAAAGTGATACCACCTATTCGTAGTAGGTGCCTTGCAGTTCGTGTGCCTGCTCCCAGCATTGAAGATGTAAGTCAAGTTAAACTTTTCAGAAAAAAAATTTCACTTCAAATTCCATGCATACTGTGTGTACATCCCTGTCATGTTTGTTTTTGTGAAAACATAGTGAGCTATATCAGTAATTTAGGAATAGCTATGGCCTGGATGCTAACTATTAATATACGTATAAACCTATATATATATATATGTAGTAAATACCAGATACCAATATATAGAAAATGTTCTTTCCATTAAATCATCTTTTACTTTAAACAAGTAATTATTGTGGATTTTACTAAAGTAGGTAAAGGCTGGTTATTTAATGGCTTCTACCTTAACCTGATTTAACTGGCTTATGGAGGAGGCATGAGTATTCAGGAAATAGATTTTGCAAGAAGATGATTTGGGAATACCTAGTCCCCTGTTAGGGGACCAAAGTTAGTCTGAAACATAATACATTTTTTTGTTTTCTTTATCATTCTTAGTAGCTGTCAGTAGAAATACCAGTTTCTCACAGGCAGTTTTCTGCTGTTTAATAGATTTGGGACAATTTTATGCAAAGTGGGGATAATATGTAACATTGTATTAGTTTCAAAGTAGTTAAAGTAACTTTATTATAAGTTTCACTTGTAAAAATTTTGGGGGTGATAGAGTTAAAAGTGTCTATAAAGCAGCAGCACTGCCAGGTTACACCACTCCCATGGGCACCATTCAGGTCTTAGTGCCTGAGTCATGTGCACTTCAGCTTGTACGGCTCTCCTTGGCAGCCTTGTGAGCAGTATCTTTGCCCCCAACATGAGACCCTTTGTCTCCAACTCCATGTTGCCTTGAGGAGGCTGTCAGGCTTGGAGCTGGGACCAGAGCTTCCTCCAGTTGCCCATCTAGCTGCTGCCTCTTCCTGACAGCTAGGCTAGACCTCTAGCCTCCTACTGAAGGAGCAGTGGGTTAGGGTAGGGTAGTGACCAAAAAAAAGGTTGGGGAGGGTCTATAAAGATATTAACAGAAATTGTCTCAGTATGCTGTTTGACAGATTGCCCATTTTTGTTAATTATTTTGTTTGTAGATTTGCCATGTGTTATCTACTGTGTGCAAGAAGGAAGGTCTAAATCTTCCTTCACAACTGGCTCGTAGACTTGCAGAGAAGTCCTGCAGAAATCTCAGAAAAGCTCTGCTTATGTGTGAAGCCTGCAGAGTGCAACAGTGAGTGAAAGGGGGAAGTTACCGTGGGAAACATTTTGGGACATAAGCCCACTTTCATTTAATTTATTGTGTTCTCTTTTTGTCATGTAGATATCCTTTTACTGGAGATCAAGAAATCCCTGAAACAGATTGGGAGGTGTATCTGAGGGAGACTGCCAATGCTATTGTCAGTCAGCAGACTCCACAGAGGTAACCACTGTAAAAGATCACCATGAAAGTTTGGTCATTGAGATAGTACAGATATTCTAAGTTTTAGGTTAGCTGTTTTATGCTAATACCATGCCATTTAGAATTATAATTAAATCTATAATAGTACACTTATAAAGAAAAGGTAGGATTTAATTTTAGAAATTTAGTGGTTCAGAATAGTTTAGCATATGATATCATGGCTATTGGCATGTAAATGTGGAACTTCTACATAAATTAAAACAAATTTTGGAAGTTTTAGGTTCTTCCCAGAATCTCGGATGATTTAATATTAATACATAGCATGATATGTCTAGCTTTCTAATATTGAAAATCACAATATGTAACTTTGTATTGATGTGTCATAGAAAGACCCTAGACTGTGGGTCAGACTTCTAGTTCTTCTGCTGAGTTTTAGCTAAGTGTCCTTGAGCAGGTAACTTCATCTTAGAGCTTCAGCTTTTTCATTTGTATAATGAAGATGCTATTATTTATACCAAGGATACTTGTACCTTTGTTATAAGAGCAGAAGAGATTGTGTGATAATGGATTGAGAACTAGAAGACCCGGTGCTCATGTGTGATGATAGGCTTTGTTAAGAATAATATTGTGTATATGCCATCAGTATTTAGGAAGTGTTCTGTGCGTATTTGCTGTACAGTTGTTTCTGTTTACTTCCTAGGTCTCTTCTTCAGTAGTAGACCATGCTGAGAGTACTTCAGCCACTGCTTGTTTGATTTATCATGACAGCTTTGATTGAGAAGGGCAGTCTGCTCTTCTCCAAATCAAGAGTGACAGTCTTAAGGCCCACTCACTACCTTTGGAACGTCTAGTGAAGGTCCCTTAGGCTCACTGAGACACAGTTTGCTACTATTTTTTGCCTGTCAGAACTGAGAAACCATCTTTGGACTTTAGAGAGGGTTGATTCTTTTAGGAAACAGACTAGACTGAATGCAACCACTGAAATGTAAGCTTCCCTGGTTTACGTGAAAATAATCATGAGAGGATTATACCATGTTTCTCTTCTTGTATGGTATATCTGATGAATTCTTATTTTTATAAGAAATTCTTCAAAGGAAATGATAATGTGTACTTTTGGGCTACCATATAGATTAGAGGAGGTGAATAGTCATAGATAATGGGTATGTGGTATTTGCATTGAATTCCTATTAATTCATTTATTTTAGTTGAAGAAATTAATAGTTTTCGAAAAGTGCAAACATTCTAGGTAGGTTCTTCAGAAAAGAAACCTTGACTTTAGGAAAAAATGTGCATTCCGTTCTGTAAAATATTATCAATCAGTGAAGAAATTTCAGGCTTTAAAGAAATAAAATTCAAACAAAGTGTGTCTTGGGAGCCTTTTACTTCCATAAAATATTTCCACGCTAAAGATGACTTTCTTGTTTTTGTTCTGATTTTAATGAAGAAAAATTGGCGGTAGTAGTTGAACTTTCCAGCTCTTAAGAGATTTAGGTACAGATGTTGCAGTATTTGACTATTTGACTATTATTAGATGTATTTTTAAGACTTCAGTTGATTATTACTTTACTTAATTATTCTAGCTGCTGCGGCCCTTTCCTCGTTTCCAAACAGGTTTTGACAGCTCATAAATGAACTTGTTCGAGTGCTGCTGTTGCCTATTTAGACTAACAGTTTTGGGAGTTGATGCCATTATGCTGTATAAAAAGAAATTTCTCTTAATTTCAGAAAACCTTGGAGCTGTGCAGAAATACTGGGATGGCTAGTGTCATTCTGAACATTGGTCCACACAGTACCAAATGGCTCCTTCTGATTTTTGACCCCTTAGTCTTGATTCTTGTTTGACCTATCTTAGAAAATTCATAATTTTCTAATTTGAATAGCAGCTAATATTTAGTGAGCAATTATTGTATCATTTTAGAAAAATGAACTGAAATTAGGATAAGCTTCCATAGGTGTATCTTAAGTATGATAAGCCATTTAAGAAAATGTCTGTATTGGGATGTTTAATTCGTAAACTAAGAGAGTACAGAGGAAAAATTACCTCCTATTTTTATCACAGAATATTGTTTTGTTTTGTATAGGCTCCTTGAAGTTCGTGGGAGACTCTATGAGCTTCTGACTCATTGTATTCCTCCTGAAATAATAATGAAGGTATCCTGATTTCAAATTTTGAACTGTTTATAACCATAAAACTTGGACTTTGTGTGATCTCAGGGCTTTTGCTGCACTAAGATACATTGTCACTTCTTTCTGTCCAGCTCATTAGTTCAACAGATATTTATTGAGCTTCTGGTGCTTCAGGCACCTTTAGGGGTGTGTTGAAGGGGACGGGTGGGCCTGCCTTCAGAGAGGTTGCATTTTTGTGGGGTGAAATGGGAAACGAAGCAAGAGGATTTCAGAATGTTCCAGGTGCCACAAAGGAAGTAACAAGGTGAAATGGTAACAATGGAGGGCAGGGTTATGGAAGGTCAGTGATGGCTTCTGTGAGAAAGGTATGTTGAAACTAAAACTTGAAAGATTAAAAGAAGGGAACCATATAAGTAGCTGGGGAACAAGTATTGCAGACAGCAAGGCCCAGTGCACTTGAGTAATGAGGTTAAAGAAGGAGGCAGAGGGATATTGTAAGACACAGTTTAGGGCTGATCTAAACGTAATCAACTCCCCAGCTGGATAGATAGGCTGACTGTTAGATTTTAGGGAACACACTGTTTCTTTGTTTGTTTGTATTTATTAAAATTACCTGGTAATCCTTACATGAAAAAATTCAAATGATACCAAATATACAAAGAAAAAAGTGAAGCTCCACACTCTGTTTCCATAAGACCTCTTTTCTAGTCACATAGAAATAAGCCCATATATGTGTGTGTTTCACAAAACTTCAGTGTCCTGCGCTGTTTGGTTTTTTTTTCCCTTCTTTTTTTAAAATTCAGCAGTGTAGTATGGTTGCTGTTTCATGACAGTACAGATTTACCTTATTCTTTTTAGTGGATGGGTGGGATTTCATTATATGACTATACCACAGTTTTTGGATATGACCCCTGTTGGTGGAGCTTTAGGTTGTCTACAGATTATTATAATTAATAATGCTGCGGTAAGCATCTTTGTACTTATATCTTTGCACCCTTGTACATTTAAATATTTAGAGTTGGAATATGAAAGATAACTATCACATTTTTACATTATAGAATGGTATGTACTTTTGGATGAAGTCTGCTGGTCCATCAGAAATTAAAAAAGAACATATTTAACTTAAGTTTTACTTCCTTTTTGAATGAGAGAAATAAAGCATTTTCAGCTAATATTTTTTAAAAATGATTACTTTTTTAATTACTAGTTATCTTTCTTTAGGGCCTTCTCTCAGAGCTTTTACATAATTGTGATGGACAACTGAAAGGGGAAGTGGCCCAGATGGCAGCTTACTATGAACATCGTCTACAGCTGGGTAGCAAAGCCATTTATCACTTGGAAGCATTTGTGGCCAAATTTATGGCACTTTATAAGAAGTTCATGGAGGATGGATTGGAAGGCATGATATTCTGACATCTATCAGTAATTCTTCCTAATATTTCTCAGTATCAGCATTTACATTAAATTTATATTGGAAGAGCTACAGGTAAAATAAACTAACTTTACTTAATTATGTCTTATTTGTGGTTTTTGTAATAATTCCTCTGAATTATTAATCATTATTCTCTAGGTTAAATAATTGCTCCTGTACTATTGAAGTGTATTGAAAGGATACAACTAGAAACTTTAGAGTCTAGGAACATGATTTTAATTTACTTTAAAAATTTGTTTTCCAAGTATGCAGTGTTGATCCTCTCATTTCTGTATACTCTCTCACCTGCTGGGGGAAATTTACACATAAGAAAGCAGGGATTGTTTTCTATCCTTCAGATGACCCATTTTTGGCCACAGGTACATAAATTTTTGCTTGGCAAGTCATTACGTTTAATCATTTTTTCCCTCAACCAAGAATTATATTTTTGCAGGAAATATAGGAATTAATTTTGAAATGTAATAGCATGGGTGTGGAGAAAATTGCACATACCATTTCTATTGAAACTGTAGAATTCCAGCTTTTATTTTCAGTGATTCAGATAAGCATGTTTTCATTAAGTACTTGAAGACTCCTGAAGAATATGCATCACATAGTTCTGAAGCAAAGGTATATTACTGTTGAAATTACTCTTTGAACAAGTATACTGTTGTATTATTGGTCCTGTCCTTCGGAGCATTTTTTAATTCAGGAATTTGGTTCATGGAACAAAGGCTTTGCTTGACAGAAGTTTATGACAGGCTCTGTATAAGAATATTAGCAAGACCTGCTCTTATAGCAGTTGGTGATAAACAATCAGGAAGTGTTTGATTGACAAAGACACAACTACACACACACTGAAAAACCTAAACCTGGGAAACTGTTCAGGTTAAGATAAATGATTGTTGCCTTTTTTGTGGGGTGGGGGGTGTGGTACTAGTCAGGTCCCAACTGGAAGTCTCAGTCCTGGGGGCTACATGTTAGGAGGGATATTGACATTCTAACAGAGAACTAGGAAAGTGAGGTTTGGAAGAACTAAGACTGCTTTAATTTGGAAAAAAGGAAAGTTAAAAAATATGTTAACTCTTCCACTGTTTAAAATGATGCACTTGGAAGTATGAGTGGTCTTATAAATTATGTTTCTCTAAAGCAGTGCTTCTCAGAGTGGAATCCCTGGCATCACCAGCATCACCTGGGAACTCAGAAATGCAAACTCTCCGGTCTCACTCCAGGTCTGCTGAATCAAACGATCGGGATAAGCCTCAGCAGTCTTTGTGTTGTACCACCCCTCCAAGTGATTCTGATGCACGCCTCAGTTTGAGAACAACTGCTCTAGAGAGGGTAGACTTAGGATCAATGGATGTAGGTTGGAGAGAGGCATTTTAGTTCCCTATGAAGAAGAATTTTTTAACTGCAGCTATCTTAATAATGGTATGGGAGTCTTGAAAGCTCCTTAGAAACAGCAGGTGTTCAGGTGGAGAACTGATGAATAACGAACTGCTTACTACATGGTAGGCATTGCACTGGGTATGTGTACTATTTCATTATAACCTTACCACTCTGTGAAGTATTATCTCTGAGCTATGAATAAGAAACTTGAGAAATGAAGTATAATTCATACAATAAAACATACCCATTTTAAGTCTGCAGTTTGATTTTTGACAAAGGTATTCAGTGCAACCATCATCCCAATCAAGATACAGATTCCATCACCCTGAAAAATTTCTTCCATATCCCTTTTGCAGTCAGCCCACCCCTACCCCAACTCAAGTGACCATTGATCTGCTTCCTGTCATTATAGATTAGTTTTGCCTGTTCAAGAATTTAGAGCCAAATACTGTATGGTCTTTGGTTAAGGCTTCATTCTCTCAGAATTATAACTGAGATTCGTCTATATTGTTGCATATTTCATTAATTTCTTTAATGTTCATTGATCAGTGTATGTTTATATACACTTTTACAACCCATTGACTTGTTTATGGACCTTTGGGTTTCCAGGATTTGTTTAGTATGAATAAAGTTCTGAATATTTCTGGAAGTCATTTTGTGGACGTATGTTTTCACTTCTCTTGAGTAAATACACAGGAATGGAATAATTAGACCTAAGATAGGTGTCAGTTTAACTTTTAAGAAGTCACCAGATTCTCAAAGTGTACCATTTTATATTCCTACCAGCATTGTATGGGCATTCTAGTTGTCTCTATAAAATTGGTTTAATTGATTTTCTATATTGTCTGTTTTATATTTCATTGATTACCTTTTCCATCTTTATTAATCCCATCCTTCTTCTTTTGATGTAGTTTGCTCTTATTTTTCCAGAGTCTTAAAATGGACGTTTAGGTAATTGATTTTAGACCATTCTCTTCTATCATTTAAAATTACAAATTTTACCCTGAATACTGATCTAACTTCCTCTTACAGATTTTGATATCTTGTGTTTTCATTTCCATTTAGTTCAAACTATTTTTCAGTTTCACTTGAGATGTTTTTCTTTGACCAAATGATTACTTGGAAGTGTGTTGTTTAATTTCCAAATGATTGAAAATTTTCAGATATATTTTAAAGGCTTCTCTACCCTTGTTAATTTTCTGTCATTTACTAAGAGGAATATTGAGATCGCTAACTGTATTTATGGATTTGTCTAATTTAGTTCTTTTGGGTTTTCATGCATTTAGAAGCTCATTAGGTGCATAAAATTTTAGGATTGTTATGTCTTCCTAATGAATTGACCCCTTTATGAACGCTCCTCCTGATTTCTGGTAATATTCCTTACTCTGAATCTATTTTATCTTATATTAATATTACCACTCCAGCTTTCTTTTGATTAGAGTTTGTATGGTAGACATATTTCTTATAGCTAAGGTCTGCTAGCATTCTCTCAGTTTTGATTATCTGGAATGTACCTCTTTTGTCTTCACTCACAGAATTCTAGGTTCATTTAAAATTGTTATTATTTTTCCCCTAGCGCTTCAAATATTTCATTCTGCTACCTTCTGATCTCTATTATTTCTGAAGAGAAGTTAGCCAGTAACATATGATTGTTCACTTTTACATGATACATTACTTTCTTCTTGATGTTTTCAGTATTTTTTTTCTTTGCCTTTTAGCAAGGTGACCATGATGTAGCTAGTTGTAGTTCTTTGTGTTTATCTTACTTGGGCTTTGTTTAGTTTCTTGGATCAGATTATTATGAGTAGTATTAGTATTATAGTATCAATTTAGGGAATTTTTTTGCCATTATTTATTCAAACCTTTTTTTCTGACCTTTTTTTCTCATCTACTTTGAGACTCCTTTTACTTATATCCCAGAATACTTGACATTGGCCCACAGGTGGCTGATTCTCTGTTCATTTTTCTTTAGTCTTTTTTCTCTGAGTTCTTTGGCTTGGATAATTTTATTGATAAATCTTCAAACTCGCTGAATCCTTCTTCCATTTCGTATCAGGTATCTCATCTAATTTATTTTTCACTTTAGTGTTCGTACATTTTAACTCTAGAATTTCCGTTTTGTTCTATATAGTTTCAATGTTTCTATTACGATTTCCTATTTTCTGTCTCCTTGTTAGCATGTTTTCCTTTAATTCTTTGAACATGTTTGTAATAGTTGCTTTGAAGTCTTTCCTGAACCCAGCATCTGGTCCCACTCAGTCAGTTTATATTGACTGCTTTTTCCCTTGTGTATCATTATACTTCTTCCCCCTCCCCCTACACCAATGTGTGGTAATTTTGTGGCTGAAAACTTTAATTTTAGATAATATATTTTAGTAACTTTGGATTCTCTTTTGGTTTTCTGATTTTTTTTGTATGTTTTTTGTTTGTTTCCTAGCTTACCTATACTTAAACTCTGTAATTTATCTTCCTTGCATTGTGCTGCCACTGATGTTTCTACTCAGTTGTTTTTATTTTAGCCTGGCTTCATCTTTCTGTCTGCATAGCTTAGTGGTCAACCCAATGATTTGGGTGGAGTGTGAACTCAGACATCTTCAAGTTGAGACTTTAAGTCTGCTGAGCTGTGTGTGAGTTGAGGGAAACATTCAAGGTTGCAACCAGTTCTCAGTATCCCTTGGTTTTCATTTTTCCACTTAAGCGGTCGGTCAGGTATGTGTGAATTAAGAGTTTGTCTTAGCCACTGTGTGGCTCTTTCACTTCTAGGATCTCTCAGTTCACTATCTGATTGATTTCTTAGTGGCCATGAACTGGACGTGCAACCTTGGTTTACCAAAGCTATGGGTTTTCCTTGTTCCCAACTGTTAATTCAGTCTAATACTCTGGCTGCAACTAGCCTTAAACTTATAAAGGTACAGTTTTTACTGAATAAGTGGTAGGTACAAGGTAATAATACCAAGTATAGAAAGTCATGGAGTTGCTACCATTTTTGTCCAAATCTAGTTTTTCAACAATAAACATTTTTCAAATTTGTTGTCTGATTTTGATCAATTTTCAGTGTCATGATTGGTTATTTTTTGACAATTTTGTCTGTTTTTATACTTTTCTGTGGAGGGAAATTACTCAATCTCCTCCTGTTTCAATTAATAGAAGTAGCCCTCCACTGACTCATTTCTTCATTGCTTTTTTTTGTATATGCAAATTTCAATCTGATGTAATTTTCCTTTACTCTGAAACAGGTTTAGCTTTTCTTGTGGGGCAGATCTTCTGGTGAATTCTCCCAGGTTTTTGTTTTTGTTTTTTGGGGGAGGCGGGTTTGGCCTAAAATGG
The DNA here is from genome assembly GCF_011762595.2 of Tursiops truncatus. Taxonomy (NCBI): domain Eukaryota; kingdom Metazoa; phylum Chordata; class Mammalia; order Artiodactyla; family Delphinidae; genus Tursiops; species Tursiops truncatus. Next base: position 10,029,011 of record NC_047051.1, read on the forward strand.
CTTTATTTTGCATTCTTTTTTGAAAAGCATTTTTAATGGGTATAAAATTGTAATTTGACAGTTGTTTTTCTTTCTGTATCTTAAAAATACAGTTTTGTGTTTCAGTTTGCATTGTTTCTGAGGAGACATCTGCATTCTAATTTTTTTCCTATGCGTTTTTTTGTTTTATTTTACTTCCTGTGGCTCCTTGTAAGATTTACAACTTCTCTTTATGGCCAATTCCAGCAGTTTAAGATGTGTCTTGGCATGATTTTTCTTTGAGTTCATACTGCTTTATACTGGCTTTACATTTGTTTCAGTTCTTGGATTTGTGGATTTCTGTATTTTATCAAATTTAGGAAAATTTAGCCATTTTCTTCATTATTTTTCTGCCCTCTCCTCTGAGACTCCAGTTACATCTCTTACTTCATGATAGTGCCCATAAATCACAGGGTTTCTATCTTTTTTCCAGACTTTTTCTCACCATCCTTCAGTTTGAATAGTTTCTGTTGCCTTTAAATTCACTAATCTTTTGCACAGTCTAACTTGCTTTAAAGATCATCCAGTGAAACCGTCTTTCTTTAAACAGTGTTGAACTTTGTTTTCACAGGCAGTTATTTGATTAGCAGCTTGATCCTTTTCATGCTTATTTTTAACCTTTTTTAGGGTGTGCCTAGAGTAGTCTTTATCCCTAGTTGAGCTTTACAGCTGTGGTTTGATCTTTCTAGTGTTGATCGAATGCCCCAGAGATCATTGAGGAGCTACATCCTGGGTCACCAGAACTCACTGTCTTCCAGCCCTGTGTGAGCTCTGGTAATTATTCAGCTTAGTTTCTAGTAGGTCTTTCCCCAGTAGTTTTTTTGTTGTTGTTTGCTTGTTTTTTTTCTCTCTGCCTGGCTTTGTGGAGTCATGCTCAATGTATATGCAGCTTAGTAATCAGCCAAGGATGCAAGGCAACCCTTATGCAGATTTCTGTTGCACTTTTTCTGTATAATTCTCCTCTTTTCAGATCTCTGCATGCATGTTCAGCCACCCCAGTCTCTGAATTTTGCTCTTTTCTCCTCAACTCATTGTTGTCACAGTTGTCTGCCTGGGTTTGCCCTTCCTACCCTGTAGGCTGGAAAGTGCCTCTAGGCAGAAATCAGGGGTGATTTTAGAGTTTACTTCCTTGGTTTCTTTTCTTTAACGTATCACAGCATTGCACTACCTGCTCCAGTGTCTGATGTAGCATTCCTTTTATGTTTTGTCTCGTTTTCTAGTTGTTTACAATGGAGGGCAAGTGCAGTATCAGTTACTCTTTTTTAACTGGCAGTAAAAGTCTTGATGTCAGGATTTTAAATGAAGGCCCTGATTCCTGGGTGTGAATCACTATCTTACGTATTCTTTAAAAATGTATGATTTACATTTTCCCCCCCAGCTTTATTGAGATATAATTGATATATAACATTGTGTAAGTTTAAAGTGTACAATGTGTTGATAGATACACTTACATATTGCAAAATGATTACCACCATAGCATTAGCAATACCTCCCATCACATCACATCATTACAATTTTATTTTTGTGGTGAGAGCACTTAAGATCTACTCTCGTAACTACTTTCTGGTATGTAATACAGTATTATTAATTATAATCAACATGCTGTATATTAGATCCCCAGAACTTATTCATCTTAAAATTGGTAGCTTGTACTCTTTGACCAGTGTATCCCCATTTCCCCATTGACCAGCCCCTGTTAACCACCATTCTATTATCTGTTTCTATGAGTTCGGCTTTTTTAGATTCCACATATAGGTGATATCATGCGGTATGTTTCTTTCTCTGTGTTAATTATTTCACTTAGCATAATGCCCTCAAAGTCCATCCATGTTGTCACAGATGGCACTGTTTTCATCTTTTTCATGGCTGAATAATAATTATGTGTGTGTGATTGTGTATGTATGTATATCACATCTTTATTTGTCCATAGATGAACACTTAGGTTGTTTCCATATCTTGACTGTTGTGAATAATGCTGCAATGAACATGAAAGTACAGATACAGGCTTCATATCTTGTTTTCATTTACTTTGGATAAATACCCAGAAGTGGTGTTACTGGATCATATGGTAATTCTATTTTTAATTATTTGAAGAATCTCCATTTACATTTAGAGTAATTATTGACAGGTAAGGTCTTATTAATGATATCTTATTAATGGTTTTTTGGCTGTTTTGTAAGTCCCTTGCTTTTTTCTTCTGCTGCTGCTTCTTTGTGAATTGATGGTTTTCTGTAGGGGTATGTTTTGATTCCCTTTTCTTTATCTTTTGTGAGTCTCCTATAGATTTTTGCTTTGTGATTACCATGAGGCTTACATAAAACATAGATATAACAGTCTGTTTTATTAACAACTTCAGTTGCACACAATAACTATCCTTTTACTCCCCCTTCCTCTTACGCTTTTGATGTCACAATTTACCTGTTTTTATACTGTTTATTCATTAACAAATCATTGTAGCTATAGTAATTCTTATACTCTTGTCCTTTAACCTTTGTACAAAAGTTAAGTGGTTAACACTTAACCGTATTACAGTATTAGGGTATTCTGAATTTGACTGTGTACTTATTTTTACCAGTGTTCAGTACATTTTCATATTACTAATTAGTGTTTCTTCATTTCAATTTGAAGAACTCCTTTCAGCATTTCTTATAATCAGGTTAGTGGTGATGAATTCCCTCAGCTTTGTCTGGAATAGTCTATCTCACCTTCATTTCTGAAAGACAGCTTTGCCACATAAAATATTTTTGGTTGGCAGTTTTTTTTCCTTCAGTGTTTTGAATATATTATCCCACTCTGTCTTGACCTCTAAGGTTTCTTCTTAGAAAATTGCTGATAGCATTATGGGGGTTGCCTTGTAAATGCAAGCTTTTTCCTTTAATGCTTTTAAGATTCTTTCTTTGTCTTTGATATTTGACAGTTTTATTATAATGTGCCTTGGAGAGAATCTCTTAGTTGGGTGACCTATGAGCTTCACGAACTTGGATTTCCAAATCTCTCCATGGACTTGGGAAGTTCTTAGTAATTATTTCTTTAAATAAGCTATCTGCCCCCTTCTCCCTCTTTTCTAAATCTGGAACTTCAGTAATTTACAAACTGGTCCTTTAGATGATATGTCATAGATTATGTAACTTTCTGTACTCTTTTACATCTTTTTTCTTCGTTCTTCTCTGATTGTGTAATTTCTGAGTTCTTTCTTCAGTCTTACAGATTTTTTTCTTCTGCTTGATTCATTCTGCCATTGATATTTTCTATTTCATTTTTCATTTCATTCATTGTATCCTTCAGCCCCAGAATTTCCATTTGGTTCCTTTTTATGACTTCTGTCTCTCTGCTAAACTTTTCTTCTTCTTTTTTTTTTTAATTGAAGCATAGTTGATTTACAGTATTGTGTTAGTTTTAAGTGTACAGCAAAGTGATTCAGTTACATATGTATTTTTTTAGATTATTTTCCATTATAGGTTATTACAAGTTATTGAATATAGTTCCCTGTGTTATACAGTAAATCCTTGCTCCTTATCTATTTTATGTGTAGTGGTTTGTATTTGTTAATCCCAAACTCCTAATTTATCCTTCTCCCCTCCCTTGCCCCTTTGGTAACCATAAGTTTGTTTTCTGTGTCTGTGAGTCTGTTTTGTATATAGATTCGTCTGTACTACTTTTTAGATACTACATACAAGTGACTTCATATATTTATCTTTGTCTGACTTCACTCAGTATGATATTCTCTAGGTCTATCCATGTTGCTGCAAATGGCAATATTTCATTCTTTTTTATGGCTGAGTAATATTCCATCATATTTATATATTTTATATATATATATATATATAATATATATATATGCCACATTTTCTTAAGCCAATCATCTGTTGATGGGGATTTGGGTTGTTTCCGTGTCTTGGCTATTGTAAATAGTGCTGCTATGAGCATTTGCTAAACTTCTTATTTTGTTCATTTATTGTTTTCCTGATATGGTTCATTTGTCTTTCTGTGTTTTCTTGTACCTCATCAAGCTTCCTTAAAACTTGAATTCTTTATTGGGTAAATCACAGATCTCCATGTCTTTGGGTTTGGTTACCAGAAGATTACTGTGATCCTTTGGTGGTGTCCATGTTATCTTGATTTTTCATGTTCTTTGAACTTTTGCATTATTTCTTTACTTCTGAAGTAGCAGTCACCCCCTCAAGGCTTCACTAACTGCTTCTGGGAGAGAGATACCTCCCATCAGCCTTATTAGAGATTCTGAGGCTATCTTAGACCCTTTTTGGAGTATACCTCCTCCATGCTTCTTGCTCCCTCTTGTGGCAGAATTCTTAGGCTTTATGCCTTCTCTGGATCCGTCAATGCACCAGGCTGAGTGAGTGCTGACAGCCTCTCTTTTGTTTCCCACAGGTGGTGCTTAGGGTCAAGTTTGTGATCTCTCCCTGGCCTGCAGATTTGGCCAGCATATGTGCATGCTCACTATCTTCCAAAGCTTATTCTTGCTGCCACCGTCGGGAGCACACGCAGGGAGCTGACCACAAGATGGGGAGTTTGTAGGTGAGGCACACAGAGTGCTTGAGGTTCCCGTGAGCCAGTTGTGATCCACTGGTAATGCATTCCCAGCAGCTGTTGGGCAGGTTCTTGGTGGAATTCACGACACAGTTAAGATCTGTGCCTCTTACTGTCCTTCAGTAGTTGTATCTGCCACTCTCCCCACTTATTCTTGCCCCCAGTCACGTAACTCATGATTCTATACTCTGGATGGAGCAAGAGAGAAAGGAGCCCCTTTGGCATGTTGTGTACAGCTGGGGCAGCGGGGTGTTCACTCACATGCTCTCTCTTTCTTCTGTGGGATAAATCACTGTGAGGAAGATCTCTCTTGGCCCTAAGCTGTGCCATCCCTCGGTGGAGGGGTGATGTGGGTAAAGTCAAACTGTCCCTCTTACCTCCTCCAATACATCCAAACTTTTTTTTTCCTCCAATGGAATTCTGGGACTTCTCTGGAAACCTGAACTTTTGCAAAGTCTCTCTTGTCCTTGAGTGAATGTCTAAGTTGGTGTTCTCAGGGGCTCCTAGATGGTGGTTGAAAGAGGCTGGGGCCAGTTTATAGGCCATGACAGGGTCCACATCGGGGACTGAGGCCTGTCTCCCTATTACCTGATGGATGGCTGGACGAGACTCCTCCCGGGTCCCTTGGCTTATGGTGCTGGATTCCGCAGCTTCCTGAAAGGGATTTCTTTCCATAGGTGGATGCCAAATTTTATTGTTGGTGGGAAGACAAAGATGAGGTACATCTTAAGCTGCCATGATACTGATGTCACTCCCCTTTGATTTTATGTTTTTATAATATAAATTAAATTTTGTTCCTAAGGTTTGAAGTTGTGTAATATGTGTCACACACACACAAAAAAACCTCTTGCTGTGGTTTTTCCTTAAGTACTGTGTTATACTTTGAGTTATAGAACTGAGTAATAGGAATTTAAATGTTATTTCCAAATTACAGCCCTCCAAATCATGAAACACATTTCTTAAAAATTACAGAATCAACCCTTAGCAGCCATTTTCTTTCTACCTAGTTCTCAAGAAAGACATAATCATTTCATATTTTTCAAATTGATGAACTAAATTTTATTAGCTATTTGCCCCTTGGTTTCTTTCCTGTTTACAATTCCAATAGAAATTTGGAGTGTTATCATGAGATGCTCTTTATCAGTTTGATTGTGGTATGAAAGACATAATAAATTACTTTCCTCTCAGTAAAGGAAAGTGGTCCCTACAAACCTTAACTCTCATTTAAATTACAACCTAATGCTGGTTACAAACACTGCATGGTACCTTTGTGGCTTGGTACTTTCTGTGCCTGTTTCAGCTCTTTTGATGAGCTGATCGCCTACTGAAATTACCTTCTCTGTAGATAGCAGCATGAGAAACTTTAGCAACTTCCTGAAGTGTGGCTGTACAAAATAATCACTAGAAGTAGGCATGGAAAAAAGTTCTTGGTCTTTATGTGGGACACTGTGTTAGATTCTTTACAGGCATTCTCTCACTTAATTCTCTTAATGATCTTGAAGTTGGCCATTATTATCCTGTTTTATAGGTGAAGAAACTGGATCCAGGCAGTTGAGCACAGACTGCCCTCAACTACATTCATAGCCACCAACCAAGAAATAGGCCCTCAGTACTACCCAGCAAACTCACATTTCTCAGATCCAGTCTCCACAATGCCTTTTCCAGAACTTCATTTAGAGCAGATAACCTTATATCCTTACCAACCAACTACCAAAACCAAATATGTATGCATCCTATATTACTGTATGTTCATTTGTTTGTATCCAATTTACTCTGTGTGCATTCATATTTTCTCTTGATGAGACAGAGAAGCTGCTCATCTGTTTTTAATCCTGAGCCTTGGATTTCACCAATTTTAGCCTGTCCCTCAAAACCTATGATGTCCCTTTGTCCTTGTCTCTTTTGTCCTCAGTCCCTCTCTCAAAATTGGATTGTTGCTTTGGTTTTTATTTTCCTAATGTCATCTTATTAAAGTTTCCAACATACAGAAAACTGGAAAAAAAGTGACAATGAACATTCATGCTGGTATTTTACAGTGAACATTTAACTGTATTTGCTTTATCACATATCTACCCATCACTCCATTCTTTAGTCATCTTATGTTTTTGCTGCATTTCAAAGTAAGTACGTTTTCTCCCAGCCTGTTAGCATGTATATCATTAACTAGCCAGTTTAATAAGGCAAGAAAAATGCATAACAGGCATAAGGAAACAAAAGGATGGAGGAAAATTGTTTTTTTAGCAGGTGAAATTATTGTTTACCTGAAAAATCCTAAACAACAATTCTTTTAGCAAATTAGTGAATTTAGCAGGCTCGCAAGATATAAAGTTAATATACACAAATTAATTGTATTTTTATATAAACAAGTAAATTATTGGAAAATAAAGTTTAAATAATTTACAAATACAATGCTAAAATAATTAGTAATAAGTTTAAAAAACAATGCTTAAGACCTGTACATTGAAAATAAATCATTGTTAAAAGAAGGTAAAGAACGTGTATAAATGTAATGATATATCTTGGGTAAGTTGAGTGCATAAAATAATATAGGTGTAGGCTATCTTTACACAAAGGTTAGATGAGAATGATTTTTGAATTGTTGAAAGAAGTCAACTTTGCTGATGTCATCTAAGGGAAAATCTATTCTTAATTTTTCCCCACCCCCTATCTCCTGTTTTGCAAAGATTGGATTCTTTAGTTGATAATACAGTGCATCTAAACGGTGAATATTTTTGTGTAAGGTCATTCTTAAGCCATTACACATATGCTCCTACTGAAGTCTTTGGGAAATTAGTTGTCAGTGAATCATCTGGCCTATAATCTTATGGGAAATCAATTTCCAGACATTAAATAACAGACATAACTATGAACATTCCCCAAATTGTGTAGTTGAAGACTAAATTCTAAAATTGACTTTCTGATATCAATTTTTATGAAAATGAATTAATATCGATATTGTGAAACATTGGTAATCCACGAATGGGATTTATTAAATTGCAGCACAATGTGGTACTGAAAACTAAATATGAGAATATCCTATCAGAATTGCACAAATATATTGAGAAACGTTGTTCTCAGTATAAAAAACAGTAAGCAAAGAATTTAACCTTGTTTGCAAGCATTGTTAGCTGGGAATAATTCCCATTTCTGATGTTTCCTTCCTGTAAAGTGAGATCTCTTAATGTCATTGTAGGTCTCTCTCCATCCTTTATTCATCCAGCTCCAAGAGAGATTGAGTCTTTTTTGATTGTCAACTTTGGGAAGAATAAATGAACCTGCTTGACTTAGCTTCAGCTTTCTTCCTGTTTGGAATGAGCCTGTGTGTTCTAAGTTATAAATCTTAACTAGTCAGACTTCCTACCTACAGGGAGGCCTATCCACCTCTAGCACTGCACCCCCGCCCCTGCCCCCCCAACAAACCATATCCTGCAGCCTGCATTATTTTGACCTCCTAGTTTTCTGTTTTGTTGTACTTCTCAACTTGTTTATAAGCCTAGTGTATATTAAAGGTGCTTTTTATTGGGGAGGGGCTCTCAGATTCCCAAGTTTTGTTTATTCACCAGCAACATTGAGAAAGAAAAATAAACGAAAAATTCGAGGGGGACAATTTGGTCAGAAGCTTTTTGTGCATCCGGGGCCCACACCGTGGGTCTTGGACTTTAGTTTGGAGGAGAAACCTTGCTGGTTTATAGAGGCTTATTTTAGACCAAATGTGTTTTTACACTTTTGTACTTGACTTTGAATTTCTGTCGCCTGAGAAAGAAATTTTAGCTGTCATGAGGTATTTTGAGCTTAGCAGGTGACTGTAACATATGACTTATGCAATTTATGTGAGAAAATAAGACACAACCCTCTGGCTGTGTTGGGGGCTTCAGGTAGATTGCTTTAGTTTACTGCACAGGCCTTGCTTTTCCTTGTTGAGACAAAGATTCCATTGCAGAGAAGAGTTTTACAACTGTTTTACGCATCGGTTGTCAGAAGAATATTTGCCACTTTTCAACTGCAAGGCAGCTGAATTCTGCATGTGAACAGAGCACTAGAGATGTTCTAACTTTATATGGTTAGTACCAAGCCTAGGTAATCTAGGTAATCGAGATTGGAAATACTAGGTTCTATTCCTCTTTCAGGATCAAGGAGGGCACTCTGGAGGGACTGACTAACCTTGATTCCATGTGGCATTTCCTCTGACTTTCAAGAGTCACTGTCCTATCATAGAATCTCAGATCGGCTCTATGTTAACATTGTAAGTTATAACTCTGGCTTGATATCTGACACCCAAATTGTGGCTTCACCCTTGTTCTTGTGTTAGACTTAATGAACAAATAAGAGATGTGAGCCCTTATTAAATAATGCCATCCCCTTAAGATAGAAATTCAACTAAATGACATTATTACAAACCCAGAGGTAGAAGGAAACAAAAATGCTCAGTGCCTGGAACTGTTTGCCTCTAGTAATAAATTCATTTGCTTAGGAAAACAAGAAGAAACTGTAGTGGTTTGAAAGATGTACTTCAGTTTTACTGTCAAACTCAGAAGCAATGAAAGATTAAAAAAATAAAGGAACACAGGCCAATTAAGCTGGAGGAAGAGATTTTAAAAATTTATTCATTTATGTTAAGGAAGAGTAAAGAAGAAAAGGGCATCTTAAAGATGATGTTTTAGACCAATATAAAAGGGGGAAAAAGCAGTACCCAGATTCCAACTGCTCTAAAAGAAGGAAAGACATTTTTGTTATTAGATCAGCAATGATGACTGGGATCCAAACAAATCTAGCAGATAGCAGATCTGATTCCTTCAAGAAAGGCCAAGTCACCGAGGATGATGACTTCTGAAAGCCATGGGTCCCCACTCAGAGCAGTTGGAGAACCACTTCCTTAAAGAGTGGGACAGCTGTACCAAGTGGTTATAAAAAATTGGGGCAGGATTGAGAAGGAAATTCATGTGAAATATTCAAAGCATTTTTCAGCTGAGTTTCCATATGACACATCATTGCAGTTGAAACAGGCATTACCTTTGCCCTGAGGGAACTTACTGACCTTGGTCAATACATTTATGAAATGAGGATCCTAAAAGAAAGTTGAGAGAAGATGTGATGAAATCTAGATGTGAGAATCAGAGAACAAGTCCAGGCTTTGATTAAATGTCTGATGGAAGAATATTTCTAGGCGGGGATTATTCATCTCATCAAGAGTAAGGTAGACAAAATTTGAACAACGAATCCAGAACTTGTTGATTTATTCTCTATGATGATGATGATGATGAAGAATCCAGAGAAGTTATAAAAATAACAACCAGAAAGCAAAGATGAAATAAATGGAAGGGAGGCGCTAAGTTTCAACAAGTAGCATTAGCTCCCACACGGATTAGAGAAGGAAAGTGGCCACTTTAAGAAGTAGATTAAATTGTTAAGCTCAAATAGCCTTCTTGAAAGGAGTGGGGAAATAACAGAGGGAAATTCAGTACCAGTGGTATGTTTCAGTACTTCAGAAAAAAGATGTAGTTGAACAAAAAAAGCTACTCAGACGCTGGGACATTTAAAACTTTTCCCCAGGGACACAAGCTTCAGATGCATCAAACTCACTTAGTGTAGGAATCTGTTCAGGGTGGGTCTTCAGCCAAAACAAATTGGGAATGAATGGAAACTCTTCTCTAGGGGGTGAGTTTCACTGCCCAAGCAATCCCGGAGCCAGAGGCAGTGAGGCAGCCACTGTGGCACAGGACCAAAAAAGCCTCTTTCTGAGAGGTGGTGCACTTATGTCACTACATGGCATTAGGGGCCCAAGGTTTAATAGGAAAATGGAATTAAGAGGTGCTGGATGGGGAAGAAAGGTACTTGAGTTCCTGTGATTGGAGCTGACCCCATTACAGTTATCTAAATGTGCAAGGAGGCAGAAATGCCTCAAGTGACACTGTGAGGATGCAGGAAGCATAGATATTTTTTTTTCTCACAAAAATGTAAATGTAAAGAAATGTAAATGAAAGTGCTAAATGCAAGTGTAGTCTCAAAATAACTTCTTGTTCGGAGAATTTTCCTTTGGCTTAAGTAAGCAATCCAGACAATTGGTCTTGAATGACAGACTTCCTACTACGTTGAATCCAAGAATATTTTCCTTTTTTGCCAGACATCATCAGATTTCTCTTAGGCTCTTGGTAGCCCTGGTTCTGGGAATGTAATTTTGTAATTGATCTAAGGGCAGGAGAATGGCTTTCTAAACTAGATGGATCTGGAAAAACCTTGAGATAGTTCTCTGTGTCCTGTTAACTCTTAGGGTTCTTTAGAAGTGAGGCTCCTGAGGGACTAAGTATTGAATTACTATGACTTCTGGGGCTTCAGAAACTCCAAATCCATTCCAGAGAGGATCTGTTGTAGTTGCTGAAGAGACCCCACTCTACCAAGGCAGAAAAATCCCTCTTGTTGAGCCTCGGGAGAATAACAAATCAGCAAATGGTTTTTGTTTTGTAATTGAACTTTGCACATTGAACTTTAACACACAAGAATTTGATTTCAGACTTTAGTTCCCTTGGATTTCAATGTTTTTGAATTTCAACTTGTAAAAGAATTTAGTCTTTGGACTTTAATTTATTTCATGAAATTTAATAATAGAAAGGAAATCGTGTTCAAAGTAGAAGCATCTCTTTATAGGCGTTTTATTATCAAAGTATCTTCAAGATAGCATTTAATCTCTGCAGAACCTTTGTCATGCTGTATTGGACAGCATATGTGGACATAATTCGGGACAGAAAATAGAATAGGGGATACATTTTCAGCTTTTGGTATGGAGTGGATTCAAAGTTGATATATTGAATGTATTCATCTGACACATTGCAGATTCTTGTGGGGACGACTTTTAAGCTGCCTGCCACTAGACCCAGGAGGAAACTCAAAAGAGCAGAGACGTGTAGCTTGTGATCTTATGAAGGTGGCCTCCTGAAAGGTCTCCCAAGGCAGACAGCTACAACTCTTGCTGACCATAGGCTTTGATGGAAGAAATTTTCACATACTGAGGTATGGGGAAGTCATTCTGGGCTTATAACATGATTTGGCTTGAACTTTCTTATGGCCTGTCAAACATACATTGTACATCTGCTTTAACCATTAAAGAAAAGAGTGTCACTCATCATCCAGTTATACAAAGAGTTAAATCACAACCCACTGCAGTTGCCCCACTGACAGTGTGCCCTAAGGGGAATTCAGGATGCAAAAAAACAAAACAGGATGAAGCATTCTGTCCTTCAGATATATCGGGGGTCCTAGATAGTTAAGGTGCATATCTAAGGAAGAATTTCAGTGACTCCAGATTCTTGCATCTTCCTATACATAGAAAAACACTAAAATCATTAACTTGAGATATCTGTTTTTCGTGATTAGCAGTAATTTTTTACCAAGATATATGCTAGACTACATGTATTTCCCAGCCAAAAAATTCATATATATATTGGCTCTTCCCCTACCTCTTCAGAGCAGTCCCTTGAGAGTTGTTTCCTGGTCTGTAGTCCTCAGTTTGGCTTGAATAAAACTCTCTTCTTATTATAGATTTTTTAATTGATTATTTGCATCCACAGCTTCATGCTTAAGCCCAATGAGTTAAGAGCATCAAAATCTGGGGAATGGTCCTCTTTCCCACTTCTGATGCTTTGGTCATGTGAAAGGAGCTCAATTAGTTGTAGGTCTGGGCTTCCCTCTGCCCCATCAATCACCCTGCCTCTGAGGAGATTCTTAGCCTATGAGTCCATTTTGGAGGAATAACAGGGCATGCTCAGCTCAGCTCTTGTCTTTCTCCTCTTGAAAGTGACCATGAATTCTCCTCCATTATTCCACATGGGGAGTCCTGCCCTGGTCCAGTGCTTCTGTGCCTAGTTGGGTAAGTCTGCCCAATTCTGGACTTCATTATTAGCGAGTCCCAAGATATCAGTATAAGCCAGGTCTTCCAACTTGACCTCTATCAGATATAAAAATGATATTTTGGCTTCATCTTTTCTCTTTTGACTCCTGATGTAAACTTTGGTGCTCTGTTAATACCTAAGTTGATTACTCTTTCAGAGTCCTTAATTTCCTAATCTGAAATGCAAGTTAATTCAACAAATATTCAGCACCTACGACTATATATTATTGGCTGGGCACTAGGAATACAGAAATAAACAATATCACATTAGATGGTGACTACTTATGTACAAGCCTAAGTATAATATTAGAAAAAATATGTATATCGTAAAGATCACACAAAGGAAGAAGCAATCAGTCTGTCTGGTGGTTTGGAGGTAGGCATCTTTCATGGAGAAGTACATTTTTGAGCAAAATGGCCAAGCAGGGGAAGTATATTTTTAACAGTAAGAACAGGACATAATAAACACATGGGCTTATGAAGTACATGTTGTATCAGGATACTAAAAATAGTTGATAATTCCTGAACATAATTTCTTTGATAGGAAATCAGGATGGAGAGGTAGAAAGGACTGGATCATGACCATTCAAGAAACTTAAACTTCGACATTATCTTGTCAATGAGGAGGAACTTTTGAACAGCTGTACCCCAGAGAGTGATATGGTCAAGTTTACGAAACAGACCAAATGACTTCTAGATTTCTTTTTAGCTTTACAGTTATCTGATTTGTGTCTTGGGCCTTGCTGTAGATTTAGAACATTTACTTCTCAGCTATCCTAAGTCAACTCTTTACAACATTGTATTAGGATTAGGTTTGGCTGCATAAACAGAAAAGAAAATAACAGTGGGTTAAACATGACAGTTTATTTCTCTCATGTGAAAGCAATTTGGTGGGCTAGTCTTATGGCTCTACAGAATTATTGGTAATCAGGATATACTTCCCACTCTTCATACTACAAGCCCTAGAGTATGAACTTTGTCCTTATATTTCAAGATGGCAGCTGGAGATGCAGACATCATGGTCATATTCTAGAATGGCAGCAGGACAAAGGAAACTTTAAAGAAGATTTCCTAGAGGTACCTCCTACATTTTTACTTCTCAATGTCTGGGATTTATTTCTGTTGGTCACCTCTGAAGTTGGAGAAAAGCTAGGCATATGATGGCACTGAGTAAAATACTTTTTTTTTTTTTAAATCAGAGAAAAAGTGGAAAATGAATATTGGGGTAAGCAGTTAGCTGTCTCTGTTCCAGTCATAGAAAAATGAGGTATCTCTTTACCTATTTAAGTGGAAATAGAAATGGTAAGCTATCAAATATTGAGAAAGTATTACTCACAGAATTTATTTTTCTGGTTCTAGTTCTTAGTCCTACCTTTTTCTTTAAACTATGGCATCGTAACCCCCTGAATTTGAAACTCCATTTATAACACACACGATATGTATCCTCAAGTGCTGAATGCATGCTCAGCAATGGGTGGCCATGTCATCCTTCTCTATGTGACTCCTGGCACTTTGGGTATGCTGTTTTCTTTCTCTGGGATACTTTTCCCTTCTTTACTTCTGCTAATTCTGTGGGGGTTCTGTGTCACTGTTGTTTTGCCTAGAAGGGTAGGTTAGGACTCCTCCCTTGTCATAGTGGCCATAGTAATTTGTTGTAATAACTTCTTCATTGTCAGTCTTCCTAGTTGGAAGTCAGTGAAGACAGTGAGCAGCTACATCTGTTTTGTTCTCTGCTCTAGCTGTCTAGTACAATGCCTAGAAAATATAGGTGCTCAGTATATTTGTTGAAGGGATAAATGGGCAAAGATTAAATGACGGGACCCAGTTGAAAGGGTATTATCATTGAAAGTTATCATTGCTATGAAACTATTTAGTATGGTATTAATTATGCAGTGGTGACAAATTTGGGTGTGCAAAAATGTAATCATTTTTCTCCAACTCAACATTGACATTGAGCTCCTCATTCCCCTTGGAGATTTAATCTCAGCCAATTCATGGTAGACTCAGTCAAATTATGGCTTTCTTAGTCAATTCAGAGGCTTATTTTTCCCCCCAGTCAGTTCAGGATTCCTCCTCTGAGACTGCCTCTCAATTGGGGGGAAGTTCCATTACCTCAAGGCATGGAGAAGACACTACACTTGGGACGTTCTCTGCCTAGGCTGGCACCTGGCAAATGTGTCATTCTACCTGTTTCCTGGGGTCTGTGACTGTCCCAGTGTGGTGTCTGCTGAGGCATTGGGGTTCCCATTGGTCTCCAGTGACTGTGCTGCCTTCAGCCACTGGGATGTGATGAGTGTGCATGCTCTCTTTTAGTGACACACCCCTCCTTGTCTCTCTGGGAGGCACAGGCAAAATTGTGCTCTGTGGAGCTTTCTCAGGTGCCTTCATATAGACTCCTCATGCCACCATCTCTACCCACTGTCACCTTGCCATGGTGATACAGGGACCCCTTTAAGGCTTACCTCTTGTGTAGTCTCTAGTGGAAGTGGGGCACTGGTCTCCTCTATGCTCAGATCCCCAAATCTATCTGGAATTCTTTGCCCCTCACCCCCTCCCAAGAGTTTTGGCCCTGGTTGATGATGGTTAGAGGGCAGACTCTCTTTTCAGAGACCTACACCATCTAACTCTATGGCTTTCCTCTCATATCTTCTAACACTTCTCTCTTCCTTATAAATTGTAATCCCTTCCAAACTACTTTGGCTAATTTCACATGCTTTCAAGTTTATTGTTCATGACATAAATGAAATGCCACAAATACATCATGATTTTGATACTCAGAAGTCAGACTTTTTTTTTTTTTTTTTTTTTGCGGTACGCGGGCCTCTCACTGTTGTGGCCTCTCCCGTTGCGGAGCACAGGCTCCGGACGCGCAGGCTCAGTGACCATGGCTCACGGGCCCAGCCGCTCTGCGGCATGTGGGATCTTCCCAGACTGGGGCACGAACCTGTGTCCCCTGCATCGGCAGGCGGACTCTCAACCACTGCGCCACCAGGGAAGCCCTAGAAGTCAGACTTTTGAGACTCAAAAATGACTTTAAATAAAATAACTTTTTGCTTTGTCTTTGCTGCAAGTTTCAAAAGTCTGCTTTAAAACTCGGAAGCTGAGGATGAACTATTTTCATCTGCCCTCTCATCCTTTCCCTGAGACAAAGCCTACATGCCTAAAGGAGAGGGTCATGGAGCAAAATAAGAATTTTGAGGAAAAAAAATAGATGGGTTAATAACAAATTAACCCAATATATAATAAGGACAATTGATAATCACTCTAATGCTCCAAAATAATAGAATAGTAAAATAATGTTATAATGGAAAACTATAAAATCATTGAATATTTAGAAGTATTTTTAATAACACAAAAATCTTTATGTATTAACGAGTGAAGAGATGGGTATATAAAAGTGTGTACAAAGATCACAACATTATAAAAATACTCGGAGAGCATAGTCATGAGGAAAAGAAGCATAATTGTAGCATAATTTTGGGTAGTAGGACTATGCATAATTCCTATTTTTTACATTTTCTAATATTTCCCTCTAAGGAATGTGAATTATGTTTATAATCACAACATTATATATTATATATATATAAATATACATGTATGTATTTACAGTTTGATATAAATAATAAAATTTCCTATAGACAGGCCAGGCAAACAGCATCCCTTATATAACGAGGGCTAAATAAGACTATATCTGTCTTTAGATATATTTTTGTACTCTATCTGTACATATATTTTTTGGATGAGGGAAAAGAGCCAGTGGGGAAAGCTGAAGTAGCCAGGTTCCCCACAAGAAAATCAGGGGAACAACAATGTGGAGGAGGAGGACGGAAGTGCATGACTGCTTGCAGTTGGGGTGGGGGCTGCCATCAGACACTTGCTCAAATGCAGACAGATTTTGCTGTCTGCTACCACACAAACACATTTTAAGATGTATTCTACATTATAGACCTCAAAATATTTGAATTAGGTATTGTATTTCTCCTTAACTGTCCCCCTCTCCAAACTAGACATTTCCAGGTGCTGCACATTTTCGTCCTGTGACTTGGTCTTCAGAGTCCTTGTTCTGCTGGTTGCTTGTCTCTAGATGTGCGTATCCTTATCACTCAGCTTCTTAAAGTGACACTTGACTCCATATGTGGTCCAGGCAGCTCTGAGGATAGAGAAACTCCTTGTTCTTTCCCTCTAGGCTAAAGCAAGGAGAGAAGAAAGAAAAACGAGATGTGTTGTTTCTGTCTGTGGCATGATTCCCCGTCAAGATTTTCCTAAAGTCAGGGGGAGGTTACTTTGGCAACAACAATTTTATGGGCCTTTAAATAACCTCCTCCTGGGAGACCCCTGGTGGTGCAGTGGTTAAGAATCTGCCTGCCAATGCAGGAGACACAGGTTCGAGCCCTGGTCTGGGAAGATCCCATGTGCCACAGAGCAACTAAGCCTGTACACCACAACTACTGAGCCTGCACACTAGAGCCCACGAGCCACAACTACTGAGCCCGTGTACCTAGAGCCCGTGCTCCACAAGAAAAGAAGCCACCACAATGAGAAGCCCGTGCACCACAACGAGGAGTAGCCTCCACTTGCCATAACTAGGGAAAGCCTGTGGGCAGCAATGAAGACCCAGTGTAGCCAGAAATAAATAACTTTTAAAAATAAAAATTAAAACAAAAAACAACCTCCTCCTGCTTAGTGATATTTCATTTTCATAAAATAAGCAAGCCCTGCAGTGACTTGTTAAAGTAGCCGAAACTCTTCTTTTCTCTCTCATTATTTAAGAAACATATTCAAACAAATCATATAATATTTAAAAACATGTTGCCGAGATTGGTTCAAGATGGCAGAGTAGAAGGACGTGTGCTCACTCCCTCTTGTGAGAGCACTGGAATCACAACTAACTGCTGAACAGTCATCGAAAGGGAGACACTGGAACTCACCAAAAAAGAAACCCCACGTCCAAAGAAAAAGGAGGAGCTGCAATGAGACGGTAGGAGGGGCGCAATCACAATAAAATCAAATCCCATAACAGCTGGGTGGGTGACTCACAAACTGGAAAACAATTATACAACAGAAGTCCACCCACTGGAGTGAAGGTTCTGAGCCCCACGTCAGGCTTCCCAACCTGGGGGTCCAGCAACGGGAGGAGGAATTCCCAGAGAATCAGACTTTGAAAGCTAGCACAATTTGATTGCACGACTTTGACAGGACTGGGGGAAACAGAGACTCCAATCTTGGAGGGCACACACAAAGTAGTGTGCACATCAGGACTCAGGGGGAAGGAACAGTGACCCCACAGGAGACTGAACCAGACCTACCTGCTAGTGTTGGAGGGTCTCCTGCAGAGGCGAGGGGTGGCTGTGGCTCACCACGGGGACAGGGACACTGACAGCAGAAGTTCTGGGCAGTACTTCTTGGCATGAGCCCTCCCAGAGTCTGCCATTAGCCCCACCAAAGAGCCTGTAGGCTCCAGTACTGGGTCACCTCAGGCCAAACAACCAACATGAGGGAACTGAGCCCCACCCATCAGGAGACAAGCAGATTAGTTTTACTGAGCTTTGCCCACGAGAGCAACAGCCAGCTCTACCCACCACCAGTCCCTCCCATCAGGAAGCCCCTTAGATAGCCTCATCTACCAGAGGGCAGACTTCAGAAGCAAGAAGAACTACAGTTTTGCAGCCTGTGGAATGAAAACCACATTCACAGAAAGAAAGACAAAATGAAAAGGCAGAGAACTGTGTACCAGATGAAGGAACAAGATAAAACCCCAGAAAATCAAATAAATGAAGTGGAGATAGGCAAACTTCCAGAAACAGAATTCAGAATAATGATAGTGAAGATGATCCAGGACCTCGGAAAGAGAATGGAGGCAAAGATGAGAAGATGCAAGAAGTGTTTAACAAAGACCTAGAAGAATTAAAGAACAAACAAACAGAAATGAACAATACAATAACTGAAATGCAAACTACACTAGAAGGAATCAATAAGAGAATAACTGAGGCAGAAGAACAGATAAGTGACCTGGAAGACAGAATGGTGGAAATCACTGCTGCAGAACAGAAAAAAGAATGAAAAGAAATGAGGACAGCCTAAGAGACCTCTGGGACAACATTAAATGCACCAACATTCTCATTATAGGGGTCCCAGAAGGAAAAGAGAGAGAAAGGACCTGAGAAAATATTTGAAGAGATTATAGTCGAAAACTTCCCTAACATGGGAAAGGAAATAGCCACCGAAGTCCAGGAAGCACAGAGAGTCCCAGGAAGGATAAACCCAAGGAGAAACACTCTGAGATACATAGTAATCAAACTGACAAAAATTAAAGACAAATTATTAAAAGCAACAAGGGAAAAAAGACAATATATAAGGGAACTCCCATAAGGTTAACAGCTGATTTCTCAGCAGAAACTCTACAAGCCAGAAGGGAGTGGCACCATATACTTAAAGTGATTAAAGGGAAGAACCTACAACCAAGATTACTCTACCTGGCAAGGATCTCATTCAGATTTGCCAGAGAAATCAAAAGAATTACAAACAAGCAAAAGCTAAAAGAATTAAGCTGCACAAAACCAGCTCTACAACAAATGTTAAAGGAACATCATTAAGTGGGAAACACAGGAGAAGAAAAGGACCTACAAAAAGAAACCCAAAACGATTAAGAAAATGGTAATAGGAGCATACATATCGATAATTACCTTAAATGTGAATGGATTAAATGCTGCAATCAAAAGACACAGGCTGGCTGAATATATGTTCAGCCAGCCTGTATACATGTTGTCTACAAAAGACCCATTTCAGACCTAGGGACACATACAGACTGAAAGTGAGGGGATAGAAAAATATATTCCATGCAAATGGAAATCAAAAGAAAACTGTAGTAGCAATACTCATATCAGATAAAATAGACTTTAAAATAAAGAATGTTAGAAGAAACAAGGAAGGACACTACATAATGATCAGGAGTCAAGGAGTCAATCCAAGAAAATGATATAACAATTATACATATATATGCACCCACCATAGGAGCACCTGTATACTAAGGCAAATGCTAACAGTTTTAAAAAAGGAAATTGAGAGTAACACAATAATAGTGGGGGACTTTAACACCTCACTTACACCAATGGACAGATCATCCAGACAGAAAATTAATAAGGAAACACAAGTTTTAAATGACACAATAGACCAGATAGATTTAATTGATATTTATAGGACATTCCATCCGAAAACAGCAGATTACACTTTCTTCTCAAGTGCACACAGAACATTCTCCAGGATAGATCACATCTTGGGTCACAAATCAAGCCTCAGTAAATTTAAGAAAATTGAAATCATATCAAGTATCTTTTCTGACCACAACACAATGAGATTAGAAATTAATTACAGGGAAAAAATGTAAAAAATACAAACACATGGAGGCTAAACAATACTTTACTAAATAACCAAGAGATCACAGAAGAAATAAAAGAGGAAAGAAAAAGATACCTAGAGACAAATGACAATGAAAACACGATGATCTGAAACCTATGGGATACAGCAAAAGCAGTTCTAAGAGGGAAGTTTATAGCAATACAATCCTACCTCAAGAAACAAGAAAAACGCCTCAACCTCCTCCAAAAAGTTGCAGAGGAAGGAACACTCCCAAGTTCATTCTACGAAGCCACCATCACCCTGATACCAAAACCAGACAGAGGTACTACAAAAAAAAAAATTACAGATCAATATCACTGATGAATACAGATGCAAAAATCCTCAACAAAATACTAGCAAACAGAATCCAACAACACATTAAAAGGATCATACACTATGATCAAGTGGGACGTATCCCAGGGATGCAAAGATTCTTCAATACATGCAAATCAATCAATGTGATACACCATATTAACAAACTGAAGAATAAAAACCATATGATCATCTCAGTAGTTGCAGGGAAAGCTTTTGACAAAATTCAACACCTATTTATGATAAAAACTCTCCAGAAAGTGGGCACAGAGGGAACCTACCTCAACATAATAAAGGCCATATATGAAAACCCACAGCAAACATCATTCTCAAGGGTGAAAAACTGAAAGCATTTCCTATAAGATCAGGAGCAAGACAAGGATGTCCACTCTTGCCACTGTTATTCAACATAGTTTTGGAAGTCCTAACCACAGCAATCAGAGAAGAAAAGGAAATACAAGGAATACTAATTGGAAAAGAAGAAGTAAAACTGTCATTGTTTGCAGATGACATGACGAATCCTAAAGATGCCACCAGAAAACTGCTAGATCTAATCAGTGAACTCAGTAAAGTTGCAGGATACAGAATTAATGCACAGAAATTTCTTGCATTCCTATACATTAACAATGTATAGATCAGAAAGAGAAATTAAGGAAATAATCCCATTCACCACTGCAACAAAAAGAATAAAATATCTAGGAATAAGCCTACCTAAGGAGGTAAAAGACCTGTACTCAGAAGACTATAAGACACTGATGAAAGAAATCAAAGATGACACAAACAGATGGAGAGATATACCATGTTCTGGGATTGGATGAATCAACATTGTGAAAATGACTATACTACCCAAAGCAATCTACAGATTCAGTGCAATCCCTATCAAATTACCAATGGCATTTTTTATAGAAGTAGAACAAAAAATCTTAAAATTTGTATGGAGACACCAAAGATCCCGAATAGCCAAAGCAATCTTGAGGGGAAAAAACAGAGCTGGAGGAGTCAGACCCCCTGACTTCACACTATACTACAAAGCTACAGTAATCAAGACAATATGATACTGGCACAAAAACAGAAATATAGATCAATGGAGCAGAATAGAAAGCCCAGAAATAAACCCACACATCTATGGTCAACTAATCTATGACAAAGGAGGCAAGGATATACAATGGAGAAAAGACAGTCTCTTCAATAAGTGGTGCTGGGAAAACTGGACAGCTGCATATAAAAGAATGAAATTAGAGCACTCCCTAACACCATACACAAAAATAAACTCCAATTTGATTAAAGACCTAAATGTAAGATCGGACACTATAAAACTCTTAGAGGAAAACATAAGAAGAATACTCTTTGACATAAATCACAGCAAGATCTTTTTTGACCCACCTCCTAGAGAAATGGAAATAAAAACAAAAATAAACAAATGGGACCTAATGAAACTTCAAAGCTTTTGCACATCAAAGGAAACCATAAAGAAGATGAAAAGACAACCCTCAGAATGGGAGAAAAATATTTGCAAATGAATCAACTCACAAAGGATTAATCTCCAAAATATATAAACAGCTCATGTAGCTCAATATCAAAAAAACAAACAACCCAGTCCAAAAATGGGCAGAAGACCTAAACAGACATTTCTCCAAAGAAGACATACAGATGGCCATGAGGCACATGAAAAGCTGCTCAACATCACTAATTATTAGAAAAATGCAAATGAAAGTACAATGAGGTATCATCTCACACAGGTTAGAATGGGCATCATCAAAAAATCTACAAACAATAAATGCTGGAGAGGGTGTGGAGAAAAGGGAACCCTTTTACACTGTTGGTGGGAATGTAAATTGATACAGCCTCTAGGGAAAACAGTATGGAGGTTCCTTAAAAAACTAAAAGTAGAATTACCATATGACACAGCAATCCCACTACTGGGCATATACCCAGAGAAAACCATAATTCAAAAAAGACACATGCACCCACAGTGTTCACTGCAGCACTATTTGCAATAACCAGGTCATGGAAGCAACCTAAATGCCCATCGACAGATAAATGGATAAAGAAGATGTGGTACATATATACAAGGGAATATTGCTGAGCCATAAAAAGGAACGAAATTGGGTCATTTGTAGAGATGTGGATGGACCTAGCGACTGTCATACAGAGTGAAGTAAGTCAGAAAGAGGAAAACAAATATCGTATATTAATGCATATATGTGGAATCTAGAAAAATGGTACAGATGAACCAGTATGCAAGGCAGAAATAGAGACACAGATGTGGAGAACAAACGTATGGACACCAGGTGGGGGGGGAAGTGGGGGTGTTGGAGGGGGTGGTGGTGGGATGAATTGGGAGACTGGAATTGACATATATACACTAATATGTATAAAACAGATAACTAATAAGAACCTGCTGTATAGAAAATAAATAAGTAAAAATTTAGAAAAAATAACATGTTGCCCCATAAGTGAAATATAGCAGTTAATGGCTGTCTGTTAATTTCAAGATTTGTTTGAGTAGTGATAATAAGCTTAATTTTAATGTGGCATTGAATTAATAATATCAGTAAAGTGATCTCTTTTTTAACCAGCATGCTAATTGTTGCTGATTGCAGGATGGCTTTACAAAGGGAAGAATTATGACATTTCATGTTTGAAATAACATGTAGAATCACTGCAGTTCTTTGCTGTGGATGCAATTCATTCTGTAAGGACAAACACAACTCCCCTTCGAAGCTCCAAAAATGATTTTTCACTTAAGTCTCTTGCCAGCTCCAACTGTGCCACACAAAAGTACTGCAACCAGTTACAGCTGGTGACCTTTACAGTAAAAGTAACCCAGAAAAGGTAAGAAATTGTTTTTATGAGTAGTAGAAATGCCTATTCTGGAGGCTGTATAAAACACTAACTTTTACTTTAGGTGTAGAAAAGTGCCTGCAAGAATATGCCTCTTGCTATTTTATGTGTTATAATATGAAAAGGTACTCCACAGGGTTACTGGAAAAGTGCTATCAAACAGTGTTATTGATTTATTTAGTTCTACACATCTAACCTTTGGACATTTTAAGATGAAGTGCTTGTCCTTTCAATTAATCAAAAATGTTGTTCCCTTCCAGTTAGCTAGGTCTCTCGTGTCTCCATTCAGTCAGCATTTTCCCCCAGTTCTTTGGCTGATTTCCATTACTGAAGAATTAGGTCTGGTAATTAAATCCGATCTCAATCTCAGCAAAATTTTTTCAGGCCGTTTATTTAGGTTCTATGCAAAATGGAATCCCTTAGGGACAGAGAATTAATATGTTGTGAAGTGTAATTGCAGTGAAATATATTGAACAGTTATTTTTGTAGCTTCAATGTCTTCATGCAAAGTTTTCCATTTGTAGCTCCCATCCTTTATAATTAGATGTGTTCATATATTTTCTGCGGGCTTTCTACATAAACTGCTTTTCTCAATGATTTTGTATAAATCAGTATGTTTCCCACTGATTCATATATACACATACACATATATCAAAACATTCTAAAAATGAGACACAAGTATAAAAAGGTTAAAAATAAACATAAATATATAATACTTATAGCTATGCATTATATATTTATATTTTTTTAACATTCTATATCTTGATATATATCTATTTTATTTTTCTTTTTGTTGTTTGCAAGCTTTTTTTTTAAACATCTTTATTGGAGTATAATTGCTTTACAATGGTGTGTTAGTTGCTGCTTTATAACAAAGTGAATCAGCCATATGTATACATATATCCCCATATCTCTTCCCTCTTGTGCCTTCCTCCCTCCCACCCTCCCTATCCCACCCCTCTAGGTGGTCACAAACACTGAGCTGACCTCCCTGTGCTATGTGGATGCTTCCCACTAGCTATCTATTTTATGTTTGGTACTGTATATATGTCCATGCCACTCTCTCACTTCGTCCCAGCTTACCCTTCCCCCTCCCCATATCCTCAAGTCCATTCTCTAGTAGGTCTGTGTCTTTATTCCCATCTTGCCCCTAGGTTCTTCATGAATTTTTTTTTTTTAAGATTCCATATATATGTGTTAGCATATGGTATTTGTTTTTCTCTTTCTGACTTACTTCACTCTGTATGACAGACTCTAGGTCCATCCACCTCACTACAAATAACTCAGTTTCATTTGTTTTTCTGGCTGAGTAATATTCCATTCTATATATGTGCCACATCTTTTTTATCAGTTCATCTGTTGATGGACACTTAGGTTTACTCCATGTCCTGGCTATTGTAAATAGAGCTGCAGTGAACATTGTGGTACATGACTCTTTTTGAATTATGGTTTTCTCAGGGTATATGCCCAGTAGTGGGATTGCTGGGTCATATGGTAGTTCTATTTTTAGTTTTTTAAGGAACCTGCATACTGTTTTCCATAGTGGCTGTATCAATTTACGTTCCCACCAGCAGTGCAAGAGGGTTCCCTTTTCTCCACACCCTCTCCAGTGTTTATTGTTTGTAGATTTTTTGATGATGGCCATTCTGACTGGTGTGAGATGATACCTCATTGTGTTTTGATTTGCATTTCTCTAATGATTAATGATGTTGAGCATTCTTTCATGTGTTTGTTGGCAATCTGTATATCTTTGGAGAAATGTCTATTTAGGTGTTCTTCCCATTTTTTGATTAGGTTGTTTGTTTTTTTGATATGGAGCTGAATGAGCTGCTTGTAAATTTTGGAGGTTAATCCTATGTCAGTTGCTTCATTTGCAAGTATTTTCTCCCATTCTCAGGGTTGTCTTTTGGTCTTGTTTATGGTTTCCTTTGATGTGCAAAAGCTTTGAAGTTTCATTAGGTCCCATTTGTTTATTTTTGTTTTTATTTCCATTTCTCTAGGAGGTGGGTCAAAAAGGATCTTGCTGTGATTTATGTCATAGAGTGTTCTGCCTATGTTTTCCTCTAAGAGTTTGATAGTGTCTGGCCTTACATTTAGGTCTTTAATCCATTTTGAGCTTATTTTTGTGTATGGTGTTAGGGAGTGATCTAATCTCATACTTTTACATGTACCTGTCCAGTTTTCCCAGCACCACTTATTGAAGAGGCTGTCCTTTCTCCACTGTACATTCCTGCCTCCTTTATCAAAGATAAGGTGACCATACATGTGTGGGTTTATCTCTCGGCTTTCTATCCTGTTCCATTGATCTGTCTTTCTGTTTTTGTGCCAGTACCACACTGTCTTCATTACTGTAGCTTTGTAGTAGAGTCTGAAGTCAGGGAGCCTGATTCCTCCAGCTCCATTTTTCGTCCTCAAGATTGCTTTGGCTATTCGGAGTCTTTTGTGTTTCCATACAAATTGTGAATCTTTTTGTTGTAGTTCTGTGAAAAATACCAGTGGTAGTTTGATAGGGATTGCATTGAATCTGTAGATTGCTTTGGTAGTATAGTCATTTTCACAATGTTGATTCATCCAATCCCAGAACATGGTATATTTCCCCATCTATTTGTATTATCTTTAATTTCTTTCATCAGTGTCTTATAATTTTCTGCATATACAGGTCTTTTGTCTCCTTAGGTAGGTTTATTCCTAGATGTTTTATTCTTTTTGTTGCAGTGGTAAATGGGAGTGTTTTCTTGAGTTCACTTTCAGTTTTTTTATCATTAGTGTATAGGAATGCCAGAGATTTCTGTGCATTAATTTTGTATCCTGCTACTTTACTAAATTCATTGATTAGCTCTAGTAGTTTTCTCTTAGCATCTTTTGGATTCTCTATGTATAGTATCATGTCATCTGCAAACAGTGACATCTTTACTTCTTCTTTTCCAATTTGGATTCCTTTTATTTCTTTTTCTTCTCTGATTGCTGTGGCTAAAACTTCCAAAACTATGTTGAATAAAAATGGTGAGAGTGGGCAATCTTATCTTGTTCCTGATCTTAGAGGAAATGGTTTCAGATTTTCACCATTGAGGATGATCTTGGTTGTGGGTTTGTCATATATGGCCTTTATTATGTTGAGTAAAGTTCCCTCTATGCTTACTTTCTGGAGGGTTTTTATCATAAATCGGTGTTGAATTTTGTCAAAAGCTTTCTCTGCATCTATTGAGACGATCATATGGTTTTTCTCCTTCAGTTTGTTAATATGGTTTATCACATTGACTGATTTGAGTATATTGAAGAATCCTTGCATTCCTGGGATAAACCCCACTTGATTATGGTTATGATCATTTTAATGTGGTGTTGGATTATGTTTGCTAGTATTTTGTTGAGGATTTTTGCATCTATGTTCATCAGTGATATTGGCCTGTAGTTTTCTTTCTTTGTGACATCTTTGTCTGCTTTTGGTATCAGGGTGATGGTGGCCTCGTAGAATGAGTTTGGCAGTGTTCCTCCGTCTGCTGTATTTTGGAATAGTTTGAGAAGGATAGGTGTTATCTCTTCTCTAAATGTTTGATAGAATTTGCCTGTGAAGCCATCTGGTCCTGGGCTTTTGTTTGTTGGAAGATTTTTAATCACAGTTTCAATTTCAGTGCTTGTGATTGTGGTCTGTTCATATTTTCTACTTCTTCCTGCTTCAGTCTCAGAAAGTTGTGCATTTCTAAGAATTTGTCCATTTCTTCCAGGTTGTCCATTTTATTGGCATATAGTTGCTTGTAGTAATCTCTCATGATCCTTTGTATTTCTGCAGTGTCAGTTGTTACTTCTCCTTTTTCATTTCTAATTGTATTGATTTGAGT
This sequence comes from Tursiops truncatus, assembly GCF_011762595.2. Lineage (NCBI taxonomy): Eukaryota > Metazoa > Chordata > Mammalia > Artiodactyla > Delphinidae > Tursiops > Tursiops truncatus. The sequence continues at coordinate 10,055,846 of NC_047051.1, forward strand.
CTTCTCCCTTTTTTTCTTGATGTGTCTGGCTAATGATTTATCAATTTTGTTTATCTTTTCAAAGAACCATCTTTTAGTTTTATTGATCTTTGCTATCGTTTCCTTCATTTCTTTTTCATTTATTTCTGATCTGATCTTTATGATTTCTTTCCTTCTGCTAACTTTGGGGTTTTTTTGTTCTTCTTTCTCTAATTGCTTTAGGTGCAAGATAAGGTTCTTTATTTGAGATGTTACCTGTTTCATAAGGTAGGATTGTATTGCTGTATACTTCCCTCTTAGAACTGCTTTTGCTTCATCACATAGATTTTGGGTTGTCGTGTCTCCATTTTAATTTGTTTCTAGGTATTTTTTGATTTCCTCTTTGATTTCTTCAGGGATCATTTCGTTACTAAGTAGTGTATTGTTTAGCCTCCATGTGTTTGTATTTTTTACAGATCTTTTCCTGTAATTGATATCTAGTCTCATAGCGTTGTGGTCGGAAAAGATACTTGATACAATTTCAATTTTCTTAAATTTACCAAGGCTTGATTTGTGACCCAAGATATGATCCAACCTGGAAAATGATCCATAAGCACTTGGGAAGAATGTGTATTCTGTTTTTTTCGGATGGAATGTCCTATAAAGATTAATTAAGTCCATCTTGTTTAATGTATCATTTAAAGCTTGTGTTTCCTTATTTATTTTCATTTTGGATGATTGGTCCATTGGTGAAAGTGGAGTGTTAAAGTCTCCTCCTATGATTGTGTTACTGTCCATTTCCCCTTTTATGGCTGTTAGTATTTGCCTTATGTATTGAGGTGCTCCTATGTTGGGTGTATAAATATTTACAATTGTTATATCTTGTTCTTGGATTGGTCCCTTGATCATTATTTAGTGTCCTTCTTTGTGTCTTGTAGTAGTTTTTATTTTAAAGTCTATTTTGTCTGATATGAGAATTGCTACTCCAGCTTTCTTTTGATTTCCATTTGCATGGAATATCTTTTTCCATCCCCTAACTTTCAGTCTGTATCTGTCCCTAGGTCTGAGGTGGGTCTCTTGTAGACAGCATACATACGGGTCTTGTTTTTGTATCCATTCAGCCAGTCTATGTCTTTTGGTTGGAGCATTTAATCCATTTACATTTAAGGTAATTATCTATTTGTATGTTCCTATTCCCATTTTCTTAATTGTTTTGGGTTTGTTATTGTAGGTCTTTACCTTCTCTTGTGTTTCCTGCCTAGAGAAGTTCCTTTAGGATTGCTTGTAAAGCTGGTTTGGTGGTGCTGAACTCTCTCAGCTTTTGCTTGTCTGTAAAGGTTTTAATTTCTCTGTCAAATCTGAATGAGATCCTTGCTGGGTAGAGTAAACTTAGTTGTAGGTTTTTCTCCTTCATCACTTTAAATATGTCCTGCCACTCCCTCTGGTTTGCAGAGTTTCTGCTGAAAGATCAGCTGTTAACCTTATAGGGATTCCCTTGTGTGTTATTTGTTGTTTTTCCCTTGCTGCTTTTAATATTTTTTGTTTGTAGTTAATTTTTTTTAACATCTTTATTGGGGTATAATTGCTTTACAATGGTGTGTTAGTTTCTGCTTTATAACAAAGTGAATCAGTTATACATATACATATGTTCCCATATCTCTTCCCTCTTGCGTCTCCCTCCCTCCCACCCTCCCTATCCCACCCCTGTAGTTAATTTTTGATAGTTTGATTAATATGTGTCTTGGCCTGTTTCTCCTTGGATTTATCCTGTATGGGACTCTCTGTGCTTCCTGGACTTGATTAACTCTTTCCTTTCCCATATTAGGGAAGTTTTCAACTACAATCTCTTCAAATATTTTCTCAGTCCCTTTCTTTTTCTCTTCTTCTTCTGGGACCCCTATAATTCAAATGTTGGTGCGTTGAATGTTGTCCCAGGGTCTCTGAGACTGTCCTCAATTCTTTTCATTCTTTTTTCTTTATGCTGCTCTGCAGTAGTTATTTCCACTATTTTATCTTCCAGGTCACTTATCCTTTCTTCTGCCTCAGTTATTCTGCTATTGATCCTTTCTAGAGAATTTTTAATTTCATTTATTGTGTTGCTCATCAGTGTTTGCTCTTTAGTTCTTCTAGGTCCTTGTTTAATGGTTCTCATATTTTCTCCATTCTATTTCCAAGATTTTGGATCATCTTTAGTATCATTATTCTGAATTCTTTTTCAGGTAGACTGCCTATTTCCTCTTCATTTGTTAGTTCTCATGGGTTTTTGCCTTGCTCCTTCATCTGCTGTGTGTTTTTCTGTCTTTTCATTTTGCTTAACTTACTGTGTTTGGGGTCTCCTTCTTGCAGGCTGCAAGTTCGTAGTTCCTGTTGTTTTTGGTGTCTGTCCCCAGTGGCTAAGGTTTGTTCAGTGGGTTGTGTAGGCTTCCTGGTGGAGGGGACTACTGCCTGTGTTCTGGTGGATGAGGCTGGATCTTGTCTTTCTGGTGGGTAGGTCCACTTCTGATGGTGTGTTTTGGGGTGTCTGTGGATTTATTATGATTTTAGGCAGCCTCTTGGCTAATGGATGGGGTTGTATTCCTGTCTTGCTAGTTGTTTGGCATAGGGTGTCCAGCACTATAGCTTGCTGGTCGTTGAGTGGAGCTGGGTCTTGGTGTTGAGATGGAGATCTCTGGGAGATTTTCACCATTTGATATTACATGGGGCTGGGAGGTCTCTTGTGGACCAGTGTCCTGAACTTGGCTCTCCCACCTGGGAGGCACAGCCCTGACACCTGGCTGGAGCACCAAGAGGCTTTCATCCACACGGCTCAGAATAAAAAGGGAGAAAAAAAAAGAAAGGGAGAAGATAAAATAAAATAAAGTTATTTAAATAATTTAAAAAATGTTTTGAAAGTAATTAAAAAAAAGAAAGAAGGAAAAAAAGAAGAGAGCAACCCAAACAAAAAACAAACCCACCAATGATAACAAGTGCCAAAAACTATACTAAAAATAAACAACAAACAAAACTGGACAGACAGAACCCTAGGACAAAAGGTAAAAGCAAAGCTATACCGACAAAATCACACACAGAAACATACACATACACACTCAGAAAAAGAGAAAAAGGGAAAAATATATATATATCGTCCACCTCCTCAATTTGGGATGATTCATTGTCTATTCAGGTATTCCATAGTTGCAGGGTACATCAATCTGATTGTGGAGATTTAATCCGCTGCTCCTGAGGCTGCTGGGAGAGATTTCCCTTTCTCTTCTTTATTTGCACAGCTCCTGGGATTCAGCTTTGGATTTGGTCCCACCTCTGCGTGTAGGTCACCTGAGCGTATCTGTTCTTCGCTCAGACAGGACGGGGTTAAAGGAGAAGCTGAATCTGGGGCTCTGGCTCACTCAGGGCGGGGGGGAGGGCCGGGTACGGGTGCAGGGCGAGCCTGCGGCGGCAGAGGCCAGCGTGACGTTGCACCAGCTCGAGACGTGCTGTGCGTTTTCCCAGGGAAGTTATCCCTGGGTCACAGGACCCTGGCAGTGGCGGGTTGCACAGGCTCCTGGGAAGGGAGGTGCGGATAGTGACCTGTGCTTGCACACATGATTCTTGGTGGCTACAGCAGCAGCAGCAGCCTTAGCGTCTCATGCCCGTCTGGGGCCCACGCTGATAGCCGTGGCTCGTGCCCGTCTCTGGAGCTCCTTTAAGCGGCGCTCTGAATACCCTCGCCTTGCGCACCAGGAAACAAAAGGCAAGAAAAAGTCTCTTGCCTCTTTGGCAGCTCCAGACTTTTTCCTGGATTCCTTCCCGGCTAGCTGGGGAGCACTAGCCCCCTTCAGGCTGTGTCCACACAGCCAACCCCAGTCTTCTCCCTGGGATCTGACCTCTGAAGCCCGAGCCTCAGCTCCCAGCCCCCGCCCGCCCCGGCGGGTGAGCAGACAAGCCTCTCGGCCTAGTGAGTGCTGGTGAGTGCCGGTCGGCACCGATCCTCTGTGCGGGAATGTCTCCGCTTTGCCCTCCGCACCCCTGTGGCTGCCCTCTCCTCCGTGGCTCCAAAGCTTCCTCCTTCCACCACCCACAGTCTCCGCCCCCGAAGGGGCTTCCTAGTGTGTGGAAACCTTTCCTCCTTCACAGCTCTCTGTGAGGTGCAGGTCCTGTCCCCATTCTTTTGCCTCTGTTTTTTCTTTTTTCTTTTGCCCTACCCAGGTACGTGAGGAGTTTCTTGCCTTTTGGGAGGTCTGAGGTCTTCTGCCAGCGTTCAGTAGGTGTTCTGTAGGAGTTGTTCCACGTGTAGATGTATTTCTGATGTATTTGTGCGGGGAAAGGTGATCTCCACGTCCTACTCTTCAGCCATCTTGAAGCTCCACCTGATGTATATCTATCTTGATGTACATATTTTGATACATATCTTCTATAGTTGTGTCTTAAATTTCTGAGTAGTTTGATCAGATCTCTTCTTGCAACTGGCAATTTAATGTCCTGAAATTAGATAGGGAGTAAGAAAATTAGCATCCAAAAATATAATGAGGGTTGCTCTTTTGAAGTCACCTCTAAGGTCATCTTATTTAGTTCATTCCTCAGGTTCACAGCTGTACAATTTCATCATAGAATGGAATTTACAAATTGCTTCCCAATGCTGTTGGTTTCTATTATTTATAATAAATTCTTACATGAATTTTTCAGGAAAGATTGCAAAAATGACTTACTAGAGGTCCTTAAGGATAGTGTTTCCCACAGAGAACTTTGGTTTATTTTATTTGTCAGTTAGTTGGTTTTAATTTTGTGTCTAGGAATATTTAGAATGATATTCCTTCCAATCACAAACTCCTTTTTACTGATAGATTATTTTTTGTCATAGTATTTATAACCACATTGCTATGGGCTGATTGTTTGTGTCCCCCCCCCCAAATTCATATGTTGAAATCTAATCCCCCATGTGATAGTATTTTGGAGGTGGGTCCTTTGGAAGGCGATTAGATCATGAGGGTAGAGCACTGAGGAATGGGATTAGTGTCCTTTTAAAAGAGACCTCAGAGAGCTCCCTTGCCCCTTCTTGAATGTGAAGACACAGTGAGAAGACTGTCATCTATGAACGAGGAAGCGAGTATATCACCAGATATTGAGTCTGTTGGTGCCTTGATCTGGGACTTCACAGCCTACAGAATATGAGGAATAAATTTCTGTTTTTCACAAGCCACATAAGCTACGGTATTTTGTTATACTATCCAAAAGGACTAAGACATACATTGATGTTCTATGACTGAAAAAATTTTATGTATACATAACACACATATGCAGATCTGAATCTCAAACAAAGAATCAGGTGGTTAAAAATAACTATATTTTTTTGTAACTGAGTTTAGTTTCTGTTCAGAGTTCCTACTCTGCTAGGTAGTATGTGTTAATATCTTCCATCAATTTAGCACCCGTTTTCTCCCCAACCCAGGCTGTGTTTGTGGGAAGAGAGAGGGGGTTGGGAGAAGGCAGAGAGGCTTTGTGATATTCAGGCACTGAGAAGGGCTGTATGCTGTGTGAACCACTCTGGCATCAGCTGAGACACTCTCGTTCCTGTTGGTCTTGGGTCATTGCACCCAGGCAGTTGCTGTGTCTTCCTTGTTCCAACCATGAGAGCTTTCTCAGTCATCCCCTGTTTCATGCTGTTTGCTGCTTTGGTGCAATGACATAATTCTTTTGTTTGACACTGAATGTGCACCCAGGTCCTCTGTGAGACCAGCTAAGGCTCTTGTTTTAGATTTCCCACGCCACTGCTATGTCTTCTGTGTTCTCCCATGTATGCTGAGGTTGGGAACACTGGGATCTTGCCAATTTTCAGGGCTCAGCTGGGCACAGTGTACAGATTTCCTTTGCTCTATGTTTTCCAAACGTATATGTCAAGGTTTTTGTAGTTTTCTCCTCTCCTCATCCCTGTAGCTGTCTAAGCCCCGGTTACCCTCTCCAGGACATCATAAGCATCTAATTGTTGAGTTCTCTCCCTCTGTTCTTTTTTTTTTTTTTTTTTTCATTAATACATCCTTTAGTTCTTGGGTTTTTTACTTAGTCCAGCTGAAAGGGGAGGATTGGTAGTTACAAGGTGGAGGGAATAACGTGACCAGAGATGATGAAGTGAATTCGAGAAGGGTGAATATCAGAAATAGCAGGCACTTGAGATTCCCCTTGAGAATGTGGGTAGGGGTCAAGGGGTCAACTAGAGATCTGTGTAGAGAGTGATGGAGCTGCGAAAAGACAGTGGATCACTGAGAGCCTGCAGTTTAAAACTTCATTTTTTTCCTCAAGGCAATGGGAAGCCTTTGAGAAGCAGAAAATGATTTAATCAAAGAAATGGGATAGATTCTAGAGAATTTATAGAGAAACGTGGAAGGAACTGGCATAGACGGGATATGTGAATGTGGGAGAACAACTCAGATATGATTCCAAGAACCCAGCCTAGGTGATGTGAGCTTTTTTTGTAGGAAGAAATGAGAGTTCAGTCTTTGAGCTATTCTTTTTCCGTGGCAACTTTGAGATGTCTGGCATGCAGTTGGAAATGTGGGATTGGAGTTCAGAAGAGAGATAAAACCTAGGCATGTGGCTATAGATGGAAACAAAAACATCAAAAATTGATTAGAGTTGAAACTGTGGAAAGAGAAGAGAGAAAGACATAGAGAAGATAAAAGTTCATCTTGGAATGGTAAAAAATGGTTAGAAACCGAGGAAGAGAAGCAAAATTAGAATGAAATGACATAGAAACGTAGAAGAAGAAGGATTTCCAAAATAGAGAGTGATTACTGGCATCAAATGTTACGGGAGAATTTTCCAGGAATATGGTGGTTTTACTGTCCAGAGTAATCCTCTCAATTCAGAACACCTGAAAATTCTGTAAAAATATGCAAAACTATTTCTATAGGCATCACTAACTTCAGGAAGTAATGGAAACTTATTTCATAGTACCTTTCCTCAAGGGAGTTGCCTTTAGGAAGCAGTTCTTCCCTTTGCGCTCACCCCCTCTTGGGATGTCTCTAGGCCTAGAACCAGAGTGTGTGCTGTGAGTGTGGATGGTGGAGGAGAGGGGACTTGGGAAATTACAAAGGCAAACCTAGGAGGAGAAGGTGATGTAAGAAAAGAATTACAAATCTTTGCTAGTTCATATCACCAAAATCTGCAGGGAAATAAATTCTGAGGAAGCTCTATCAAGGATGGGAGAGCATAATTACAGATCAGACTGAATTTATCAATGCAAGCCCACACTTCAGAGATTCTGTATCCTGTGTGCTGGACCAAATGGCTGGAAATAGTTCTAAATGTTAACTTGGCTGGTTGAATGAAAATGGTTTCACAGAGGTCTAGAGTAGATAAACTTGATCTAGGAGAAAATACTCGATCTAATGTAGCCTGCGTCTACCAAAGACAGAAGTGTTTGAGTGGATTAAATAAGTGTGACTCCCGTAACGCTGCCCTCCAAGAGATCTCAGAAGAAACTGTCTTCACCGAGGCCTTGAGTAATAAATACATCGACAAGGTGAGTACCTTTGAGAAGTGGTTCAGGGGTTCTTTTCTGTAGGCTGAGATGACAATGGGAGGTTCTACAGGGGTTATGGTCTCATAAACTCAGTGGGGATGGGAAGCGCCTAGATGCCCAAGCCAAGTAATGACATTTAACCAGCAGAAGCAAAGTGATGTCGTTACCTTCATGGGCAGCTGGGATAATAGTCAGTTGGAAGAATGTGACCCATACAGATTTTAGAGATGAATAATTGATCATGGGATTCCTAATTGGAAGCTGTCTATGGTCCTTCTTGATGTATTTAAATAAAAAACAAAAATATCTCTAGGTGTGGTGAAGGGGGCCTGACTTGAGCTTTTACCATAGATAGCTGTAGCTCCTTACCCAATTCCCAGCCCTGAGCCACATCACAGACCTGGATGGAGCCCCTTGCATGAAGGCAGGTCTGGGGCCCCTCAGAAAGAACATGCCAAAGAGTTACAAGTGTGTGCCCTTTACAACCAGTACTTTACATACTAATTGTCCTTTAAGGGATTATAGCTATTTACCATGGTAAATGGGCCCAGATATTCCAGGGAAGATTTCACAATGGTTCTAACTCAGGTGGCCCAAGTTCTACTGAGGTGTACGAGGAATAATGGGGATTTTTTAAAAGCCAGATAATATTTAGAGTTTTGACCCAGGTCTACCTCACAGTAGGTACAGTAGGTTTCTGAACATGGTTATTTACCTAGTTCCTGTAAGTTTAGATGTATATATGTATGTATATAAATGTATGTAAAGATAAATACATGTATTATATACAGTAAGAATAGGTATCCTGAGTAACTGGCAGGGTAACTAATCTTCATTAGTTTCCTGACTTGTGAACTGATGTAAGGACGATTATGGTAGGAAAGGCCAACTGGAAGTTAAGCTACAGTAAAAGAAACAAAACAATGGTTGGTACCCATGGAATTAACTGGATTTATATCTTTATCATTAGAAGCGGTTAGCTTTATGGAATGGTACAGTGGACTATGCAGTACTCAATTTTACTGCCAATACCGTGTGTAGTTGGATACTGTCTTACAAAATTCAGAATCCACTCTGAACTGTTAACTGAAATACGGTGTTCTTTTTCTTACAGCCAGAGTGTGAATGTCGAGGGATAATGAACTGGAAGTGGGGTGGATCCTGTACCTGGTATAGCTAATAACCCACTTATAAAACTTGCTTTCTGTCCCTGTGACTCTGGATTCTGTTTGTTTAGTTATGTTAGTGCCCCAGGGACAAATGCTTCTTCCAGAGGACATACAATAGTTGAATTGGAAGCTAAGCTTGACCATTTTAGACGACTCATACTTCTGAGAGAACAGCGGAAAAGGAGGGTTATGGTGATAACTGGGATGATGGATTCTGACTCTCCAGAAGAAATGAGGTTTCATTTACTCAAAAGAGAAAGAGATGAGTTTTGATAATTCCTTTGGCAGCACCTATTATCACTGCATTGAGCAGTAAGTTAGTATAAAAGTGCAGCAGACCCTTCTGGGCTAACTCACAAGGGCTGAGATCCCCCAGGTGGGAAAGAAGGTTTGTGTTGTCCATGTGGCTAAAGACCCCATACTAGTTACAATGCTGGCTGAAGAAGAAGGTAAAGCAAACTGTGCAACAGAGGGGAGAACAAGTAACTATCAACTACATCCCATGACTAGTATTTCCTTCCTTGCCATGTCATATATAAATTTATATATTCTAACCAATTTTGTTTTTCTTTCTTACCTTTTTACCAAACCATTTTTAAATAAGTTTTGTTGCTTAATTTTACATTTCAGATCATATGACTGCAGAACATTAAGCAGGCATTTAAGAGAAATGGAGGAAAAAAAAGAACATGACTCTGAGATCTTAGATTTGGAACTAAAGGCAGTAATTGGCAAGGGTGAGGGTTGCCTTCCTTTGTTGGGAGTGGCTGAAGATGTCTTGATTATTTGAGGAGCACTGCATTAGTACATGAGGCAGGAGTATTTTCCAGTGAAGAGTATATGCAGATATCAGATAGGAAGAGTACTGGGTTGTGCTAGACATCTGCTGTTGTTTGGCTACCCAGTGTCCAAACATGCTTCCGTTTGTGGGAAATCCTCTAGAGTGTGAACCTTGGTGGAAGTAAGGCATCACCTGTTATAAAATCTGAAATGGCTAGGCATTGCTCCCTGGCCCCTGGTGCTGGGGTATGACTTCACCTGGGCTCCAGCATTCCAGTGTTCCTGGGAGAATGACAAAAATTACAGAGCCAATGAAAAACACTCCTTGGTGCTAGTTTGGTAATGATGGGGAGCTCAGCAAGGGCAGTGGTTAGTGTCAGAATTCTAGGGGCAACAACATGAAGTGTTTGGTGGTGGCAACACTGAATTGTTATAGGTGGTGGTAAGCAGTGGTGGCCTCCTGGCGCCATGCAGTTCATTCTACAGTGATCCTGTCCATTTTCTCAGCCTGACCTCTCTAGCCTTCCTGTTGATTGAGTTAGCAACACAATATCCCTTCAATAAATGCCTTTCTGCTTCATAAAGTTAGTGATATTTGGTCTCTCTTGCTTGCTACCAAAAGCCTTGACCTTTACAAGACTGATTCATGCATAACATTTGATGTCTATCTAGGGACAGTGAGCACAAAATATTAAGGGTTACATGAAAAACACTGCAGATCTTAAATTTTTTATATGATGTTGTTTTCTTTACTCACCTACTTTTTCACGTAACAAAGTAAAAAGTAGAAAAAATGTAGAATAACTCCCACTAATGGAAAATTAAACCCTTTTGAGGGAGATAAATTCTTATCTATAAAGAAGAATATTGTTGAATTTCACTTGTGTTTAGGGCCAGCACAATTCTGCCTTTGTGCCTCCAGTGTGGGTTAGTTGCCCTTTTCTTCATCTAGTTCCACTGCTGGATGGAGCTGACCTGCAGGTGCAGGAGAAGGTGAAGTGAGTGCTTCGATCCTGCAGGTAAAGTGGGGAGAGAGAAAAGGACTTCCTTATTGTCTGGCCTTCAGGAGGAGTATTGCACAGATCAGACCTTTCCACACTGTGAAGGTTCATCGTCTCCTAGCATATCTCTTATATCTTAATATGCTAAAATAATTGCTGTCACCTTTTTAATGTCACCTTTTAGAAGGCTTCCATTTTATTATTCACACTTTCAGATTTCTCAAAATGGTCATTATAAAAATCCCACCCTGTATAAATCTGAGAGAAAAGAGTATACCTCTTTCTCATTCTTATGTTTGCTGGCTTCACAAAGGGAAGGAGTAATCCTTTGTCAAGCTGACGAAATACAGTGAACACTCTCATGTCAGAATTGCTAAGTACCTGGAATCTGGTTCTTAAATGTATACTCAGAATATTTTGGCTTCTATTTTGATTTTGGTGAAAATGTCCTCACAGCATCTGGCAGGCTGAAAGCAATTAACAGCTCAATTTCAGACAAAAATTCCTTTGCCCAGGGCTAGTGAGGGTTAAAGCATTGCCCGGCTGTTCTCCTCAGTCCACTTCAAGCACCAGGTGCCTGGGTGGGCTTATGTATTCTGAAGAAAATGAAACACACATAAAACAGTGAGATTCATTTAATCCATTTGATCTTTTGTGTATTGAGAACGGGGAGTGGTGCAAAGAGTGATCTATTTTGTTGGAAAATCCAAGTCACACAACATCTCAAAGATGGCAAAATAAGAAAGACATCATGTTTCTAAATTTAAAATGTTGTGCAACAGCTACCTGGAGCAAAAGCAGAAAGGTTTTGAAGGCCAAATAATGACTTTTAGTTGCTGGAAGGCATCCATGTTCAACAGTCTGTCAGGAAGAGACAGGTGGGGCTGGCTCACTGCCTGGGGTGAGGGCTGGTACAGGGCTTTTATTAAAATTACTGCACAGGAGCAGAGATGACAAACACTCAGTGGGTGTAGTAGAACCGCCAGGCCATATGTTTGGCCAGAACTAAAAGTCTCCTTCTCCAAAATAAACCTACCTAAGGCAGGCACCATCTTTTTAAAAAAATTTTGGGTACCAGGCAAATACATTCCATGATTTAGAAATACAATTTATATGCTGCTGTGTCTTCAGTGCCAATGTCTGGGCTTTATGATCTGGCTGTACAGTCACTTGAGGTATGTTATAGCAGGGAGAATGTAAACTGAATTTTAGATCTCATCTGAGGACGAGGAGGATGTTAATTTAAGTGGCTCTGCATGCTTAGCATCATGTCCATCATAGACTCTCAGAGCTAGATAGTTCTGAAGAGTTAACCAGAGTGAAGTCCTGTGGTGCAGGGTAAATTAAAGTCCTGAGAAGTAGTGTGACTTGTTTAAGGTCCCACAGCTACAAGTGGCAAACTTAAAACCACAACCAAGATTCTGACCCAGTCCTTTGCTCTCTTCACTAGAGAACATAGCTTTCCATTGTATTAGTTTCACATGGCTGCTGTAACAAATTACCACAAACTTAACAGCTTAAAACAACACACATTTATTATCTTGCTGATATGAAGGTCAGAAGTCCAAAATCAGTCTCACTGGGCTAAAGTCAAGGTGTCAGCAAAGTGCTTCTGGAGGCTCTGAGGGAAAATCGATTTCTGTGCCTTTCTAGCTTCTAGAGACCTCCTGCATTCCTTGACTTGTGGCCCCTTCCTCGCATCACTCCAACTTTTTGCTTTTATTATCCCATCATCTATTGCTGACTCTGATTTTCTTGCCCCCTCTTATAAGGACACTTGTGATTACATCAATCCCAGCCAGATAATCCAGGATAATCTCTCATCTCCAGCTACTTAATCACATCTGCAAAATCCATTTTATCATATAAGGTACCATGTTCACAGGTTTCAGAGATTAGGCTGTGGCCATCTTTGAGGAGCATTATTTTGCCCACCACTCCACTCTACCTTTGGTTATCTGCTCTCCAGTCCTCTGAAACCAAACAACATAGAAGGCAGAAGAGATTTCCAGGACCACAACTGTGTGGTAAAGCTCATGGAGCACTGGGGGTGGTTCTGTTCACTTGACACAGCACTTTTGCCTCCGTGTCAGTTTCCCTGACCCCTGGATGAGTGGAAGGGGCAATATCACTATTTTGCACATTGGTAATAGAGGGGACAGTTAAGAGCATTTTTAAGTTAGAGATTGGTTCTTAAGGCATACTTGCTTGTACCAAATAATATTTAGCAGCACTCAGTGCTTACAACAGTATTCAGAGTTCTTAGGTTTCTAATTTTTTGTTAACACTCAAAGCAGGTGGCTTCATTTGTTCCTTTAGTCATGCTTTTTTTCTTTTTATCAATACGGCAAGAGATAAGAGAACATTTGCTTAATATCTGTGTGACTTCATGTCCTTGGGAAGAGTGTGTGGTAAAGAACACATATTCATAATCCTAAATATATATAAATGGCTGAATCCAAACAGAGAGGTGCCCATTACCAAAAGCAATGGAGTGAGGGAGATGTGGAAGAGGATGAGGTCTCAGAGGTCAAAGAGGATGACTTTAGGGAGGGAAAGTCATCACCTTGGAGAATTCAGTCATTTCTGCGCTATTTCCAGACGGATTAAGGTTGTCACTCTGAATTTCTTTCCTGGGGAATGATAGGAAAGAGAGTAAAAATATTTACAATTTATATGAACCACACAATCTCCAAATAGTCTGAACACTTGGTATTATGTTTTATTAAGACAAATATAGTAGGCGCTCAGTAAATGTTTGTGGTATGTTGAATGAGTGAATCTTATCATTGAGTGATTGCATTTGCTTGAAAAATATATGAAGGATGTTTTCATTTGGGCTTGTTTGTTTCCTCTACATTCAGTGATGACTTAAAAGAGTCCTTTGACTTTTAAATTTGGGCTAAAGAAACATAGGCCTGTGGTGAGAAAAGTGCCAGATGTGGTTTGCTTAGGAGACAAAATTGAGGGAAAATATTTTGCTGGACCTTCAACAGTGTTCAAACATAGTCGCAAAGAAGTTCCTTCTATCCACCCATTGTCTCAGTGTCACTCCTTACATACAGGTTTCTTACATGGGAGGGGCCATCAACAATTTCAGAGGGTACTGTGGACCCCAAGGACAGTTGTGGCGTCAGAACCAACAAATGTGTGAGCACCCACATTGAAATATATTGTTTCATTAAACTCAACAACTTTGTGCAGTAGGTGTTGCTCCCATTATACAGATTAGAAAAACCTTGAAAGAGGTTAAGTGACCTCATAGGATGGAAGATCCAAGTATTCCAAAGCCCTTTTGTTTCAACTCCAACTCCAGTGCTGTTTTGACTTCACTCTGGCTTATTCTATCAGAAATTTCTATTAGGGAAAAGACTGAGGAAACATTGATAGAATGCCTGCAAAGAAGTGAGGTCATAAATCTAACACATCTTCAAAAGCAGGTTGAAGGGTGACAAATGACAGAAAGCAAGGTTTGAACCTTTGGTTTTGCAAAGGGTTGCAAAAGCAGTAGCTCTAGACTCAGGAGTTTTGAATCTCACGACCATCCATTTGCTTACCGTGGGACTTTGAACAAGACCCTTAGCCATCCTTTGCTCCATCTCCTCATCTGTAAGTTGAAGTGAGGGACAACACCTACTTACAGGGTGATGGTGGTTGTCAGGGTAAATAGAAGAATTCTTGCATATCCAGTTTATGGTGCCCTGGAGGCGCTTCAGCAGTGCTAATGCTAATTATTTGCGGGAAGTCAAAGACATGTTCAAATTTTTATTCATTTTAATAGGCGCTAGTCTTCCTTTAAGACTCATTCCTCTTTGGTGCAAGATTCTGAAGTTTTAGATTACTATTTTCAGGATGAATACCCTTGTCTGTCAAAATTTAATGCTTTTGTATATAAAATTTTCCACTTTAATTCTAATTTCTCTATAGAACTTTAATGTTATTACACTTTTTCTGCAACACTTTCAAAGGATCCCATTTGGGGTATTGCTTTAATTTATGTGCCACCACCCTCTCCTGGACCATTCATAGAAAAGTTATATACTAATTATGATGAATTGATAATAAAATAAAAAGACATCATCACTCATCCTACAGTACACTAACTAATCATTATTTAATTATTAACAAATACAACTGAGGTTTAGCAAAGGCCGTGTGACCCTGGACCAGCAGCCAGCTGGTTTGAGTTCTAGCCTGGCAGTGCCACTTGCTAGCTGGGTGCTTTTCCTCTGAAATATCTGCTCTCTCCTTCCATCTAAGGTGCAATTGTTCTAAGAAGGTTGTGAATCTAACTGAGAATGACTCGGTCTATGAGAAAATATGTGCTTGGAAATTGTCCTTCTAGATGGTAAACCTGAATAAAATCCTTTGCTTCAGAAATGAAAGTAGACAAGGCAACTGTTTTGTTTGGTTTGAGTGTTCTTTCACTTTTATTTACAACTGTACTCTCAGGATTATTCCCTTCCCAATTATTTCTTCTGCTTTGTGTCAACTAAAGGTAGTAAACATTGACCTGGCAAGTGGGATCTCACTTTTGCTTTCATTTCTTCCAGTGCTGGAACAAGGATTATGAGTGCCCACCTGTCCTTTTGGTATTGAAAACACAGCAGGGTATTATGACTTTACCGGAGTCTTCTAAAAGGCCACAAGATGGGGATGTTACTCCACAAACTTAGATCTTTTCATTCATTCAGCAAATAATTATTGAGTACCTACTAAGTGCTTGGCATTGTGCCAGGCTCTGGGATTACTGTGATGAATAAAAAAAGACCTTGCTCAATGGAGTTTACAGTCTCCTGAGAGTAAATGTTTGAATGTGAATTTCACAGTCCACTTAGTGCTGTGGTGGCAGAAATGCAGAGAGCTGTAGGCATGCATGGTAGGGACCCTAAATACAATTTGAGAAGATCTGGATGGTGCTCTTTGGAAGCTCCCTGGAGAAAACAGTGTCCAAGCTGAAACCTGCAGAATGCCTAAGCATTACCTAGAAGCAAAGTTCTAATCTAGGCAGAAGAATGGTGTGCCCAGAGACCCAGCAGGGAAAGTGAACATGGTTCTTTGACAATTGAAAAACGTCAAATTATAGTTGAAGCATTGGAGTGGAGAGTGGTGAGAGATGGCGCTGGATCATATCATGAAGGGACTTGGCCAAGTACAATTTTTAGGGCAATGGGAAAGCAGGTCCTCTTATACTGATTTATCCACCTGCAAGGTCTTTCTTATCCTTCTCTGACACAATCCCTGGCTAAGTGTACATGTTGTGTTCTCTAGGAAATGGTCCTTGACCCACCAAGACTGGGTTAGGATCCTCATCTGTGGGCCATGTTGCACATTATGTGCTTTCCATCCATCGCTTATGCAGTGGTGTCATTGTTAACAGATGGGGCTCGGACTTAGCTGACTGGCATTTGAGTCCTACCTCCCCTGCTTTCTAGTAAGCTCCTGGCCTCAGATTTCTCATTCAGAAAATGAGGCCAATAATAGCAGCCATTACATAGGGTTTTGTGAAACAATCTGGAAGTGCTTGGCAGATTGCCTGGCACATAATATGTGTTGAATAAACATTAGCTATAAATAAATTATAATAAATTATTGACATTAATTATCCTAAACATTAGCTGTTGATGTCCATTATCCTGGACTGTAGTTTCTTAATCACTCCTCGTCGTTGTCTTCTTTTATCTCCTAAGATTCTTATGGACAAGAACCATATCTTATTTCACTGTTACAGCTCTAGCTACTACCACCATTCCTGGAAAAGGAAGTGCTCAATCAGTAGTTATCCAAAGAATGAGAATAGTCATTGTGTTATTCAAGATAAGCCTGTGTCACAGTTAAAACTATTAACTCCAAGGTGATACAGTTGAAGAGTGTGTGTAGTGAGCTCCTCTGTGATCTGTTCCATTAGGAAATGGTATTTCCCTGAGGGCAGAAAACATGCCTGATTCAGGGTTTTAAAATCCTTATTTTATTTTTCCAAGTTTTGTTGACAGTCCTTCCTTTAATCAATGTCCATTGCTTTCTGAATTTAATGACCATTTTTATAAAACTCATTTAACCTTAAAAACTTTAATTCAACAAGAGTACTCATGTAAAGAGTAGTCAGCTCTTTTTAAGCAATATAGACATATATTCAATAGCATATAAATTTGATTTTACTTGAATTTTAACCTTAGCTATAGTCTACTTACTACAGTCAGTTAAACACTTGGGAATAATATGGCTAGTGATTTATTTTAGAATTTCTAACATATGAAATGGTGCTTAACTGACTTCTAAAAAGGTGTACATTTCTCGGTAGTTGAAAGAGCATCAGATTATAAAATAGAGATCTAAATTCTACTCTTGGATCTTCCTTAAACAAGCTTTGCAACCTTGGGAGTTCAATTTTCTTTTTATGAACCTCTGTTTCATCTCTAAACATGGCCAGATTGAGCTGGATTTCAGCTAAGGTTCTCTCTGCATTCCCAAATCCTATGATTTGATATCTTTCTATTCAGATGATAAACTAATTGAGCTTCTGGCCAAATAGACTGGTGTGGATTAAAAGCAGGCGTTGATTTCTTTTTTTACTATAAAACTTTTACTGCAACTCTGCTTTTCTGGAGAAAAGCTAAATGCCGAAAGTTAATATTTATTGAGTCCCAGCTAAATTATGCTAAGTACTTTAGATGCATTGTCCAATTAGATTGCATTGTAACTCCAAGTGAGTATGATATTATTAGACTCATTTTACATGCAACGGGGTGAGGTTCAGAGAGGTTGCATAATTTAGCCAAAGTCACATGTCTAGTAAGTAGTAGTGATGGGCTGATTCCAGAGCCAATTCTCTTAGCCATTTTGCTGTAAGAAACCATTGACTACTTCTTATAAAGGGTCTACTATTTCTCAGGCACTGTGGTGGGCAATAAACAGGCATTCCTTCATTAAATGCTCACAACACTTCTGTGGATAATTCTTATTAACTTCGTATATTTTCTTTGTAAGAGGTACTAGAAATTATAGGACAAAGGCATATTAAGGAGAAAGAAAGTCCACAAACATAAATAGGAAGAACCTGAGGCCTTGATATAGAAGATGTTTAAGGAATATAAATACCATTTTAAAGTCTAAAGTTTCTCTCTGACTTAGACTGTTTATCACTACCTATAAAACTAACTGCTATTTGGTCTGAAATTCTTTTATTCTGGAATTAATAGAAAATAAAAAGTTGAATTCTGCTCTCAAGATTCTGCTCTCAAGAATCTTAGGTTTATACTCCACTTAGGACGGCAAGATCTTGGCAAGTTAGTAATATCTCAGCCTTAGTTTTTTTCATCTATAAAATAAGCCTAATTCCTACCTTGTAGAGCTGTTATAATTATTAGGGACAATATATGCAATAATCTGGAATAATGTCTAGAATATAGAAGATGCTCAATAAATGATAACTGCAATTATTTTTATTATTGTTATATATCATTATATTACATATAATTATATTGTTATATTACATACTGTTATTTCCTTTCCCACTCAGTTTTAAACTCCTTGATACCAAGGACAATGTCTTTCCACGGTGATTTTCAGATTACAAGTATGCAAAAATATTTTTAAATAAAAGAATTAAGGTGATGCTCTGCAGTTATAAGTCCTTTTCATTGACTGGATTGGTTAGGAGAAACGGATTTGAGCTTAGATGAGAACCAGCAAGATTAATGGAGGCTCTAGAAATGGATATGGAAGGAACGTGTTCACCAGAGAGATACAGAAGAAGAATTGTAAGAATTTGGTCAGGAGCTGGGAATGATGGGGATGGAAGGTAGGCAGTCTCTGGATAACTGAGCTTTCAAGCTTGAATGGGTTAGGAAAAATGTGAGAAGCAAGCTTAGGGTGGAGAAGGATTTAAATAGTTTAGCTTGAGACATGTTAAATTTGAGGTGTGTGGTAGGTATCTAGATACATGAGTCTAAATAAATGGCATGTAGAGGGTCTCAGAGCCTCTGAGAGTGAACACAGGAAGTTCAGAGCTCTTGGCAAGTACATTAGGAATGGAAAGTTTTGAAGTAGTTTCTTAGGCTTCATTAAAACATAGTTTTTTGATGGGTTGTATGAAAACTCTAGGCTGTATTTTAGCATAAATCCCAACAAATTTCCTCCCACCTCAAATGCACTAGACCTACTTTTCTATTTTGATACCAACATGCAATGTTTTGTTGGCCTTTTGTCTTGAGAAGCACATTGAATCTTTTAAAAATGACAAAATGGAAAATAAAACCTCATCTGATAACATTTAATCCCAGTAATTTAACACAATAGAACAATTATCTTATTGCTATTATAAATAGAATTGTACATATTTTTCTAATGTTCTTAAAGATTATATCATTTCCTTGCCCTTTTCATGAAGCAAAATAGATTACCTAATTTTATCCTCTGTGTGGAGAACTTCAGTGTCATTTTCAGGCAGACAACCACTCTGCATTAGCAACTCTCTGTGAGGGGGCTTAGCTCAAAGTCTGCTCTCTTCCTCTGCCCACACTTGCACTCCCTCCTACAGAGTTCTGGGTCAAGTGGCCAATTAGGAAGCCTCAGTGTCTTAGGAAAAAAAAAACTTCTGAGAGCTGAAGAACCACTGATTCTTTTAAAATTTGCTTTCCCACACTACCAAAAAAGAAATAGAAATAAAATTAAATAATTAACTAAAAGTTATATCAATTATATTGAGTTTTAGGAAACTTCTATATGAGGCTCCTAATGTTGCTGTAACAAATTACAACACACTTAGTGGCTAAAAACAACACAAATTTATCATCCTATAATTCTAGAAGTTAAAAGTCCAAAGTAACTCTGAGCAGGTTAAAATCAAAGTGTTGGCAGGGCTGCATTTCTTTTCAGAGGGTCTATGGGGCTATTTGTTTGCTTGCCTTTTCCAACTTCTGGAGGTTGCCTGGATTCCTTGGCTTGCGGCCTGCTTCCATCTTCAGGGCCAGCAATAGCCAATCAAATCTTTCTCCCTCTGAATAGCTCTGACACAGACTCTTTTTATCTCCTTCTATTTCTAAGGATTCTGGTTAAGGACCTGGATAATCCAGAATAATCTCTTCATCTCAAGGTCAGCTGATTAGCGAACTTTATCTGCTTCTTTAATTCCCCTTTTTCTTGTAACATAATATTCACAGGTTCTGGAGATTAATGTGTGGGCATTTTAGGGGAGTCGCTGTGATTCTGCCTACAGTAAGTCCCCTACATATGAACTTCCAAGTTGCGAACTTTCAAAGATGTGAACGTGCGTTCGAATGTCCAATCATAAGTTAGTTCACATGTCTGGAGTACATTGTCACGTGCGTGCATCCTCTACAAGTGGTTGTGCTTTTGTGTACTTTACGGTACTGTATAGAGTACAGTAGTACAGTATATTTCAAGCCCAGGACGTCCAGAAGCAAGTGTGAAAGCAGTGGTGCTGTAGCTGGTACTGCTAAGAAGTGCCAGTTGATAACCATGGAAACAAAAGTGAAAATAATTGAGATGGTGGAGCGAGGCGAAAAGATGGTAGACGTCACTCGTTCGGTAACTGAAGAACTGAAGAGATTCACGATGCAGGAAATGGCAAGGGGATTTTCTTTATTTGAGGAGGCACTGTTAGTTTTGAGGCACAGGACCTGAACGTAGAACAGTCCACAAAGGTTGCAGCAGCCATTCAGAATGCAATCCAGTGCTACTGTGTCATTTATGACGAGAAAAAAAGAACTACCCAGACATCACTGGATCATTTTTTCAAGAGGGTAGATAGAATTGGATCCAGCAAGTAACCACAACCTGTGCCAACAGTTTCAGGCATGAGGGAAATTGAAGCTTTCCCTCCATCCCCTATTGCTGACAATCCTTCAGCTCTACCATCTCCCACCTCTTCTCCCTCCTCTAGTCAGTAACTCTTCTTGCCTGTTCACTCAATGTCAGACCCTGTATGCCAGCTGTTGTACTGTACTACTGTACTTTTCAAGGTACTGTACTGGAAGATTAAAAATATTTATTTTTTGTGTTTGTCTTTTATGTATTATTTGTGTGAAAAGTATTATAAACCTATTAAAGTACAGTACTATATAGCCAATTGTGTTAGTTGGTACCTAGGCTAACTTTGTTGGACTTATGAACAAATTGGACTTATGAATATGCTCTTGGAATAGAACCTGTTGGAATGTAGAGGATTTACTGTACTGTACTTCTTAACCATATTAAACATGTACCGTGGTATATAAATAGCATAATCATAAAATTTGATATGTTTATATCAAAGACATCAGGGTTCTAATATAGTTGAATTCCACATGATTGTGCTGAAAATAACCTAATTGATGCTGCTTTCTTCATTTTGATGGCAGGGGCCCATCTGAGACATGGAATGCTGAACCTCTTAAGATGACATGATTCATTGTGTAAGAGAGACAGGGAAGAAAAAGTAGTGAGTCATTGTGTGTTGCTTTGGACAACACTGTACATTAGAACTTTCTGAGATGATGGAAATGCCCTCTATCTGCACTGTCTAATACAGTAACCATTAGCCACACTTAGCTACTGAGCCCCTGAAATGTGGCTAGAGCAACTGGGAACTGAATTTTAAATTTTATTTAAATTAACTTTAAGTATCAATAGTCATGTGAGGCTAGTGGTTACCATATTGGACAGCACAACTCTAGAATCAAGACCATGGCAGACCAACTCTGAGTACCTCCTTATAGTTTTAATTCTCTGAATAGAGGAACACCTATGTGTGTGGGTATGTGCACATAGGTTTGAGTGTATGAGAAGATGATAGTGAGAATCAGAAATCTATGGGGCAATATTTCCTTCATAATATCTGACACAAACGAAACTCAACAAAATACTTTATCTTCATTATGCCAAATGAGAAATTGATGTATTTTTAAAATGGAATTTAATAGTCATTTTGCTGTCATGTTGACCAACCAAAACAACTTCCTCTTGGGAAAATAGGTGCTAAATAAGGTTCATTGACCGTTTCAGGTTCTCAAAGCATAAGAACATTTGTTCATTAATTCAGCAAATATCAATGGAGCTCCAAGTCCAAGGTGTTATTGTAGGCTCTGTGGGAAAAGCAAAGAAAGATAAAGCATAGTCCTTACTTCTAGGAAGCTTATACTAGTAGGAGAGATAAAGCTCTATCTTCCTCTCCGTATTATCGTTCTGGCTCCCTCGAATGTCCTGAAAAGACCACTGATTTGACTCCCTAGTCTCGCAGTTCCTTGATCAGCTTACACTCACTGACCTTTACTTCGAGTAGCATATGGCCACTCACCTCCTTTCCATTTCTAGAGTCTGTCATTGTCAGGAATTATTCTGTCTCTTAATTAGGTGTCTGGTCCACAGTCCACAACCTCCTGGCCTGTCAGCCTGTTCCCTCTATCCCTGTTCTTGGCCCCCCTGAAGGTTCAGTGCTCTTATCTCTCTGCTTTCCCCCGTTCCCCAGCCTTTGGTGGTTTGTACTTCTTTCCCTTGCTCTTGTTTATTTCCTGGCTTTGAACATGTTGTTCCATCTACCTGGACAACCTTCACGTATCACCTGGATCTTTACCTTCCCAATAAACACATGGCTAATAGGAGCACTGTGGTATAAAGGCCCTGAATTTAAAGTCAGAAGCCCTGGTGTTCAAATCTCAACTTGACTTTTTACTAGCTCAAAGGCTTTTTTTTTTTTTTTTTTTAAATAAGGGCAAGTTATTTAGCCTGTTTGAATCTTAGTTTACTTCTCTGTAAATGAGGGAACCTAATGTTTTGTTTCCATTTTTTTTTAAATTTTGAAATAATTTTAGACTCACAGGAAGTTCTAAAATTAGTGCAGAGAGTTGTGTATCCTTCCCCCAGCTTCCCCCAATGATAGCATCTTACGTAACCATAGGACATTATTAGAAGCAGATCATTGACATGAGTATAATTCTGTTAACTAAACTACATACCTAACTCAGATTTCATCTGTTTTTTTACATGCAGACTTTTTTTAGGGGGGGAATGTATAATTTTATAAAATTTTTATCACATGTGTAGATTTGTTTAACTTCCACCACAATCAGGATACATAAGTGTACCATCACCATGAAGAAACTCCATTGTGCTACTCCCTTATAATCATACTTCCTTCCCAATCCTAACTTCTGGTAACACCAATCTATTTTCTATCACTATAATTTTGTTATTTTGAGACTGTTTTATAAATGGGATCATTCAGGATATGTTTTTAATCTGCTTTTTTTCACTCAGTTTGCCCTTGAGATCCATTCAATTTGTTGTGTGTATCAATGTTCATTCCTTTTTATTGCTGAGTAGTATTCCTTTGCATGGATGTACCACAGTTCACCCACTGAAGGACATTTGGGTTGTTTCTAGCTTTTGGTTCTTACAAAGGAAGCTGCTGTGAATAATCAGACAGAGGTTTTTGGGAGGACATAAATTTTCATTTCTCTAGCATAAATAGCCAGGCACGTAATTGATGGGTCATATGTCTTATAGTGGAAATAACTGATTAACAACTAAATATATATCTTTTTTTTAGAATTAAAATGATCAAATATTTTTAGCTTTATAAAAAGGCCCAGTTTTGTCTTTGTTTTTGTCATTTGCCACCAATGCATGAAAACTTAATTTTAGATTATAATCAAAGTTTTCGTTTCTTTTTTTTAAAGTTATACTCCATTTATAGTTATTATAAAATACTTTCTATGTTCCCTGTGTTGTACAGTATGTCCTTGTAGCTTATTTTATACCTAATAGTTTGTACTTTTTACTCCCCTACCTCTATATTACTTCTTTCCCCTTCTCTCTCCCTACTGATAGCTACTAGTTTGTTTTCTATATCTGTGAGTCTGCTTCTTTTTAGTTATATTCACTAGTTTATTGAATTTTTTAGATTCCACAGTGGTGTTCCATTATAATGCCACATATAAGTGGTATTATACCGTATTTGTCTTTCTCTGCTTGACTTAGCATAATGCCCTGCAAGTACATCCATGTTGCTACAAATGGCAAAATTTCATTTTTTTATGGCTGAGTAGTATTCAGTTGCACATATGTACCACATTTTCTTTATCCATTCATCTGTTGATGGACACTTAGGTTGCTTCCGTATCTTGGCTATTGTGAATGATGCTTCTATGAACACTGGGGTGCATATATCTTTTTGAATTAGTGTTTTTTGTTTTTGTTTTTCCAGTTGTATACCCAGGAGTAGAATTGCTGGACCATTTGGTAGTTCTGTTTTTAGTTTTTTGAGAAAGCTGCATACTGTTTTCCACAGTGGCTTCACCAATTTACTTTCCCGCCAGTGGTGTATGAGGGTTCCCCTTCTCCACATCCTCACCAACATTTGTTATTTGTGTTCTTTTTGATGATAGTCATTCTGACAGGTATGAGGTGATATCTCAATGTGCTTTTGATTTGCATTTCCCTGATCACTAGTGATTTGAGCATCTTTTCATGTGCCTGTTGACCATCTGCATTTCCTCTATTCAGTTCTTCTGCCCATTTTTAATCAGGTTGTTTGTCTTTTGATGTGGAGTTGTATGAGCTGTTTATATATCTTGGATATTAACCCCTTATCAGTTATATCATTTACAAGGTTGTCTTTTCGTTTTGTTTGTTTCCTTTGCTATGCAAAATCTTCTGAGACACTTTTTTAAAGCAACTACATAATAATCTGCCTGATTAAAGCATAACAAACAACTTACAACTCAGAAACATGACATTCCACCAGGTCTTCTGGTTCACTCTTTTGAAAATACATGATGCCATCTTAGAGAAATCCTGTCACTGACCTTTCCTATTCTTTAGATGCATGCTACAGGGTTCGGCTTGAGTGGATCTGCCTTGACCAAAGTGTGCTTGTTTTGGGGAAATTCTGTTTTGACTTGTTTACTAGCTAATTCTTCATGTTGGAAAATGAGGTCAAGTAAACACTTGGGCACAGTCCTAAATTATAGCTATGGACACTGGGAGCTGTTTAGACCCTAGCCTGATTTAGAAGAGCAGTGTTTGAAAGCCCCAGAATGAAATGACCCAGTTACTGTGCTTTCTACTATATCTTCAAAGGCACCATCTTTTGAATTGCCCCTGACTGTCAGAAGTATGCTGGAGATAAGCCTTGTAAGGGTGCCAAGTCTGTTTTGTTCATAAAAACTTTCTCCCTGCAATCCATCCAGCCGAACCTTGTAATTATAGTCAGAGTCTTGCTCACCATGGCGACCATGGCTGCTGCTATCGAATATTAAATCTATTGATCTTGAGCATAGAGTACATCTCAGAGTTTTCAAATGACCCGTGCAGTCTCTTCCCCCAGGAATGAAGTATATTTTAGCTTCTCTTGGGTTTCTAAAGGCTCGTCTTATCTCTTGGCATAATGTGTTCTTTTGATTTGCTGGTGATTTTGTTACTTGCCAGGTGCAGATGCAAGCCAGAGGACAGAGGAAGAAGGTAGTCCAAGGAATATAGAGTTCTTGCATTTCAAGTCACCTTTCTTATGCTCTGTTGCCCTCACACCCAGGTCATTTCCTGAACTCCTCTAATTTTAAAGTGAAAGCCAATTCTTTTATTCTCTCAGGCTGTGTTGAGAAGATAGTGGGCTCCTGCAATAGAGAGTGACCCATTAAACAGAACTACCTTTAAACCTGTAATGCATAATTCCTACAGGCTGATTTATCTATCTTGGGCAAAACTGGTCAGTTTGAAATATGGCAGAGATGAACTATTACACTATGTTATAGTACCAAACTGTATTATACTATATGTAATTAAAGTACTATATCATTATATTACCATGTAATATCAGACTATGAAAATATAAACATTTGAGACATCATAGGAAAAAAGTTGATCTAAGAGTTGGGAGACCAGGGACAGTTCTTGTCTTCATTATTTAATTATTTGCTAGCTGTGTTGTTTAAGCCTTTCTTGCTCCAATTTTCTACTCTGCAGATATAAACTAACTATAATAATATGTATTTCATAGGTATCTTGATAGAATAATAAAAGATGTTAAGCTGAAGCACACTACTTTTGAGGAAGGAAAAAAATTAATATTAGAAAAAATAAGTATATTTTAGCAAACATAAGAAAAATCATAATATTTGTCAAAGGTATAATTCTGGAGACCAAAAGTCTAATTTTTTTTTTAACTTTAGAATAGTTTTAAGATATTGTGAATTCCTACCCAAGAGCTTTTCTTTCTTTCTTTTTTAAATTATTTATTTGTTTATTTTTGGCTGCATTGTTCGGCTGCATCTTCGTTGCTGCGCGTGGGCTTTCTCTAGTTGCAGCGAGCCGAGGCTACTCTTTGTTGTGGTGCAGTGGCTTGTCATTTTTGCGGAGCGTGGGTTCTACGTGCGCAGCCTTCAGTAGTTGTGGCACACAGGCTCAGTAATTGTGGCACACAGGCTTAGTTGCTCCACAGCATGTAGGATCTTCCAAAACCAGGGCTTGAACTTGTGTCCCCTGCATTGGCAGGCGGATTCTTAACCACTGTGCCACCAGGGAAGTCCCCAAGAGCTTTTCTTTCCCTTATTTTTTCTCCTAGTGGAGAGTGCTTCACACAATAGAGGTTAAAAATATTATTTCCTTGCTTTCTCAATCTCTCTTGTAGCTAGTAATGGTCATAAGTTCTAGCCACTGAGACACAGGGGTAAATCTTCTGGGTGATGTCTGTGAAGTATTTTCCTCCCTTAAAAAAATAAATGAGAACTTCACGGAGAGTTTTCTCACCTGCTCTATTTTTTTCCTGTATTTGAATGATTTCTAAGAGCTTTAGAAACCATCTTATGACCATAGGTGATAAACCCAAGGACAGAAGCCAACATGCTGAGGACAACGATGTGAAATGATGGAAGATCCTGGCTGACACAGCCATGCACCTGAACCTCCCTAGACCACATTCCTTTTGACTTTGAGAAATAAAACCTCTTACTATTTAAGCCACTTTCTGTAATATTCTGTTTATTTGTATCTGAAGTCATCCTAATCCATATAAAAAAAAGTTTCTTCCTCAGGAGCACAAACTCAGAGATCACCATTTATATACAATGTGATGGTGCTCCTTGGAGTTGTATAACCTGATGACCTTGGTCTTGGTGAACTCTTACTCATCCTTTAAGACTTATTTCAAATATCGCCTCTTCTGGGAAGTTCTCATACACAGAATAATCACTTCTAGCCAAACACAGTATCTTGTAATTATATATTGTTATAGAGATAGCAATTTTTTATAATATACTGAATTGTGATTAAATGTCAAGGAGTCCACTTCTCAAGTGCAGAAGCCCTGTCCTACCATTTTATGTATTCCTAGTGTCTAGCACAGTAGCTTCCTAGTATATAATAGGTGCTCACAAACAGTTTCTGGAATAAAACAAACTTCATTCACCTATTGAGTGATAATAGGATTTTCATTGTAGTAAAAGTTACCCAGACAAGCCGAGAAAATATTGATATTTTTCTCCATATGGATTTTAGAACAAGATATATGACAAAACATTTTTGGGTAATCGGTATTTATTTTAATGAAAATCTTAAATTTATATTTCAGGGCCACACTTCCTTCATCCCAACTCTTACCCATCCTACATCTATACCTGCAACTGAAAGATGAGACTGGATTTAGCATGATAATCCTGAGGCTGTAATGATCCATCACATCATTGAAAGATGCAGTTATGTTCAGTAGACTGTGCTTAGTAAGGTAAGAAATTATATATAGACATTTGGAGAAACGTTAGAAACCATAAGACTTGAACCAACAGAGGACTGGGCTACTCTTTTACCCTCAACCAGCAAAACTTCAGCTCAGTCACTCTGCAGGCTAATTATTATCCAACAGTTTGCCTAATTGAAAATTAATTCATTTATTCATTCAACAAATACTGTTTGATAGCCTACTATAAATTAGATTTTTTTAATGAGACCAAAGGTTATATTGGTGGTCAATATATTCAAGGGCCCTGACTGCATGGGCTTTAAATATTTGTTCACATGTTGATAATGGTGATAATGGCCCTCTTTAGGGTCAGGAGCAACCCTTCAACATCCTGACAAAAAGATCCCAGAGAGTGTTCAGCTCACTTTTTAAGCTGGGCTGGGTGAATAGGGTCCTAACTTTGATTTGAGTCATTGAATAGGGTCCTAACTTTGATTTGAGTCATTGCTGGTGTAATTCTTAGCAATGTGTCACTCTATATACAACAGGCATGTACCTAATGATGTTAATTTATTGATTATGAATTTGTTTAGAGCCTATACCAATTTTCTATTTGTCTCTATGATCTGAATACTATTCAATACAGGCCTAAAAGTAATCTCAAAGCTTATTTATGTGGTATAGCTACCCTATATGGGTAGTTCTGCCTAATCAGAAAACCAATAAAATATAATGTTAACCTGGCTTCAAACTAGACCTGACTATCCCAGAAACCACACAGCAGTGATTCAGATGCCATTGCATTGCCCCAGTGCTGATGAAATGAGCAAAGCAATTGCCCCAAATGGTTCAGCAGATTTTCCATCATAGTTCCCATCTCTCCAGAAAGCCTATGAATTTTTGGAACCCTAGTGTTCAGTTATCAGTTACTATGTGTCAAATGTTGTGCTGAGCTTAACTATATCATATCCTTTGAGCCCATTACAAATCGATGATATAGGAAATACCCCCCTGACTTACTGATGATGAAACTGAGGCTTCAAGAGCTTAGGTTCCTTGTCCAAGGTCACACAGATTGTAGGTGGACCAGCTGAGACATAAACCAGGTCTATGGGACTCCTAAGTCCATTCCTATTCGTTTTATATCATGCTTTCTTCTAGATATATCAATATGTAAAATTAACTTAATTTTTTTAACATCTTTATTGGAGTGTAATTGATTTACAATGTTGTGTTAGTTTTTGCTATATAACAAAGTGAATCAGCTCTGTGTATACATATATCCCCATATCCCCTCCCTCTTGCGTCTTCCTCCCACCCTCCCTATCCCACCCCTCTAGGTGGTCACAAAGCACCGAGCTGATCTCCCAGTGCTATGTAGCTGCTTCCCACTAGCTATATATTTTACATTTGGTAGTGTATATATATCCATGCCAATCTGTCACCTCATCCCAGCTTACCCATCCCTCTCCCCGTGTCCTCAAGTCCATTTTCTACATCTGCCTCTTTATTCCTGTCCTGCATCTAGGTTCTTCAGAACCATGTATTTTTTTAGATTCCATATATCTGTGTTAGCATACGGTATTTGTTTTTCTTTTTCCGACTTACTTCACTCTGTATGACAGACCCTAGGTCCATCCGCCTCACTACAAATAACTCAATTTTGTTTCGTTTTATGTCTGAGTAATATTCCATTGTATATATGTGCCATATCTTATTTATCCATTCATCTGTCAGTGGGCACTTAGATTGCTTCCATGTCCTGGCTATTGTAAATAGAGCTGCAATGAACACTGTGCTACATGACTCTTTTTGAATTATGGTTTTCTCAGGGTATATGCCCAGAGGTGGGATTGCTGGGTCGTATGGTAGTTCTATTTTTAGTTTTTTAAGGAACCTCCATACTGTTCTCCATAGTGGCTGTATCAATTTACATTCCCACCAGCAGTGCAAGAGGGTTCCCTTTTCTCCACACCCTCTCCAGCATTTATTGTCTGTAGGTTTTTTGATGATGGCCATTCTAACTGGTGTGAGGTAATACCTCATTGTGGTTTTGATTTGCATTTCTCTAATGATTAGTGATGTTGAGCATCCTTTCATGTGTTTGTTGGCAATCTGTATATCTTCTTTGGAGAAATGTCTATTTTGGTCTTCTGCCTGTTTTTGGATTGGGTTGTTTTTTTTTTTTTTGATATTGAGCTGCGTGAGCTACTTGCATATTTTGGAGATTAATCCTTTGTCAGTTGCTTCATTTGAAAATATATTCTCCCATTCAGAGGGTTGTCTTTTCATCTTGTTTATGGTTTCCTTTGCTGTGCAAAAGCTTTTAAGTTTCATTAGGTCCCATTTGTTTATTTTTGTTTTTATTTCCATTTCTCTCGGAGATGGGTCAAAGGGACCTTGCTGTGATTTATGTCATAGAGTGTTCTGCCTATGTTTTCCTCTAAGAGTTTGATAGTGTCTGGCCTTACATTTAATCCATTTTAAGTTTATTTTTGTATACAGTGTTAGGGAGTGTTCTAATTTCATTCTTTTACATGTAGCTGTCCAGTTTTACTAGCACCACTTATTGAAGAGGCTGTCTTTTCTCCATTGTATTTTCTTGCCTCCTTTACCAAAGATAAGGTGACCATATGTGTGTGGGTTTATCTCTGGGCTTTCTATCCTGTTCCATTGATCTATATTTCTATTTTTGTGCCAGTACCATACTGCCTTCATTCCTGTAGCTTTGTAGTATAGTCTGAAGTTAGGGAGCCTGATTCCTCCAGCTCCATTTTTCTTTGTCAAGATTGCTTTGGCTATTCGGGGTCTTTTGTGTTTCCATACAAATTGTGAAATTTTTTGTTCTAGTTCTGTGGAAAATGCCATTGGTAGTTTGGTAGGGATTGCACTGAATTTGTAGATTGCTTTGGATAGTATAGTCATTTTCACAATGTTGATTCTTCCAGTGCAAGAACATGGTCTATCTCTCCATCTGTTTATAACCCCTTTAATTTCTTTCATCAGTGTCTTATAGTTTTCTGCATACA
The DNA here is from genome assembly GCF_011762595.2 of Tursiops truncatus. Taxonomy (NCBI): domain Eukaryota; kingdom Metazoa; phylum Chordata; class Mammalia; order Artiodactyla; family Delphinidae; genus Tursiops; species Tursiops truncatus. Next base: position 10,085,950 of record NC_047051.1, read on the forward strand.
GGTCTTTTGTCTCCTTAGGTAGGTTTATTTCTAGGTATTTTAGTCTTTTTGTGACAGTGGTAAATGGGAGTGTTTCCTTCAGTTCTCTTTCAGATTTTTCATCACTAGTGTATAGGAATGCACGAGATTTCTGTGCATTATTTTTGTATCCTGATACTTTACCAAGTTAATTGATTAGCTCTAGTAGTTTTCTGGTAGCATCTTTAGGATTCTCTATGTATAGTATCATGTCATCTGCAAACAGTGACAGTTTTACTTCTTCTTTTCTGATTTGGATTCGTTTATTTCTTTTCCTTCTCTGATTGCTGTGACTAAAACTTCCAAAACTACGTTGAATAATGGTGGTGAGAGTGGGCAACCTTGTCTTATTCCTGATCTTAGAGGAAATGGTTTTGGTTTTTCACAATTCAGAATGATGTTGGCTTTGGCTTTGTCATATATGGCCTTTATTATGTTGAGGTAGGTTCCCTCTATGCCTCCTTTCTGGAGGGTTTTTGTCATAAATGGGTGTTGAATTTTATCGAAAGCTTTTTCTGCATCTATTGAGATGATCATATGATTTTTCTCCTTCAATTTGTTAATATGGTTTATCACATTGATTGATTTGTGTATATTGAAGAACCCTTGCATTCCTGGGGTAAACCCCACTTGATCATGGTGTATGATCCTTTTAATGTGCTGTTGGATTCTGTTTGCTACTGTTTTGTTGAGGATTTTCACGTCTATGTTCATCAGGGATATTGGCCTGTAGTTTTCTTTTTTGGGGACATCTTTGTCTGGTTTTGGTATCAGGGTGATGGTGGCCTTGTAGAATGAGTTTAGGAGTGTTCCTTCCTCTGCAATTTTTTTGAAGAGTTTTTTCTATTTCCTTTCCCATATTAGGAAAGTTTTTGACTATAATCTCTTCAAATATTTTCTCAGTCCTTTTCTTTTTCTCTTCTCCTCTGGGACCCCTATAACTCAAATGTTGGTGCATTTAATGTTGTCCCAGGGTCTCTGAGACTTTCCTCAATTCTTTTCATCCTTTTTTCTTTATTCTGCTCTGCAGTAGTTATTTCCACTATTTTATCTTCCAGGTCACTTATCCATTCTTCTGCCTCAGTTATTCTGCTATTGATTCCTTCTAGAAAATTTTTAATTTCATTTATTGTGTTATTCATCATTGTTTGCTCTTTAGTTTTTCTAGTTCTTTGTTAAATGTTTCTTGTATTTTCTGCATTCTGTTTCCAAGATCTTGGATCATCTTTACTATCATTACTCTGAATTCTTTTTCAGGTAGACTGCCTATTTCCTCTTCATTTGTTTGGTCTGGTGGGTTTTTTCCTCACTCCTTCATCTGCTGCGTATTTCTCTGTCTTCTCATTTTGCTTAACTTACTGTGTTTGGCGTCTCCTTTTCACAGGCTGCAGGTTCATAGTTCCCATTGTTTTTGGTGTCTGCCCCTAGTGGGTGAGGTTGGTTCAGTGGCTTGTGTAGGCTTCCTGGTGGAGGGGACTGGTGCCTGTGTTCTGGTGGGTGGGGCTGGGTCTTGTCTGTCTGGTGAGCGGGGCCACGTCTGGTGGTGTGTTTTGGGGTGTTTGTTAACTTAGTATGATTTTAGGCAACCTCTGTGCTAATGGATGGGGTTGTGTTCCTGTCTTGCTAATTGATTGGCATGGGGCGTCCACCACTGGACCTTGCTGACTGTTGGGTGTAGCTGGGTCTTAGTGTTGAGATGGAAATCTTTGGAAGAGCTGTTGCTGATTGATATTATGTGGACTGGGAGGTCTCTGGTAATCTAATGTCCTGAACTCAGCTCTCTCACCTCAGAGGCTCAGGCCTGACACCAGGCCAGAGCACCAAGACCCTGTGAGCCACATGGCTCAGGAGAAAAGGGAGAAAAAAGGAAAGAAAAATAAATAAATAAAAATTATTAAAATAAAAAATATAATAATAAAGAAGAGAGCAACCAAAGCAGTAAACAAATCCATCAATGAAACCAAGCACTAAAACCTATAGTAAGATAAACATAACAATCAGAAGCATATCAGTCGCAGTCAGCAAACCCCAAGTCTACAGTTGCTCCCGAATTACTCTGCCTCAATTTGGCGATGAATCGATGTCTATTCCTGTATTCCACAGATTTATGGTACCTCAAGTTGGTTGTGGTGATTTAATCCGCTGCTCCTGAGGCTGCTGGGAGAGATTTCCCTTTCTCTTCTTTGTTCGCATAGCTCCTGGGGTTTAGCTTTGGTTTTGGCCCCTCCTCTCCGTGTAGGTAGCCCTCAGGCATCTGTTCCCGCCCAGACAGGGCGGAGTTAAAGCAGTGGCTGATTAGGGGGCTCTGGCTCAGTCTTGCCAACGGAGGGAGGGGTATGGTAGTTATAGTTGGAATGTGGGGTGAGCCTGCGGCGGCAGAGGCTGGCGTGACGTTGCAACAGCATGAGGCACGCTGCGTGTTCTCCCGAGGAACTTGTCCCTGTTCACGGAATCCTGACAGTGGTGTGTTGCACAGGCTCCCGGGGGGATGTGGATAGTGACCTGTGCTTGCACACAGGCTTCTTGGTGGCTGCAGTAGCAGCCTTAGCGTTTCATGACTGTCTCTGGTGTCCGTGCTGATATCCACGGCTCGCACCCATCTCTGGGGCTTGTTCAGGTGGTGCTCTGAATCCCCTCTCCTCGCGCACCCCAGAACAATGGTCTCTTACCTCTTAGGCAGGTCCAGACTTTTTCCTGGACTCCCTCCCGGCTAGCTGTGATGCACTAGCCCCCTTCTGACTGTGTTCACGCAGCCAACCCCAGTTCTCTTCCTGGGATCTCACCTCCGAAGCCCGAGCCTCAGCTCCCAGCCCCCACCCACCCCTGTGGGTGAGCAGACAAGCCTCGGGCTGGTGAGTGCTGGTCGGCACTGATGCTCTGTGAGGGAATCTCTCCAGTTTGCCCACTGCACCCCTGTTGCTGAGCTCTCCTCCATGGCTCTGAAGCTTCCCTCCCACCCACCCCTCCATCTCCGCCAGTGAAGGGTCTTCCTAGTGTGTGGAAACTTTTCCTCCTTCATAGCTCCATCCCAGAGGTGCATGTCCCATCCCTATTCTTTTGTCTCCTTTTTTCTTTTTTCTTTTGCCCTACACAGGTACATGGGGATTTTTTTGCCTTTTGGGAAGTCTGAGGTCTTCTGCCAGCATTCAGTAGGTATTCTGTAGGAGATGTTCCACAAGTAGATGTATTTTTGATGTATTTGTGGGGAGGAAGGTGATCTCCACGTCTTACTCCTCCACCATCTTGAAAGTCCCAACTTAATTTTTAAATGCTGACACTTATCCATAGGAGCAACATATTATTGCATATCAAGCATACAGTTCATGAAATAACATTGACTTTGTATTACGTATAGTTTAATCTACCTATAAAGTGAAAAACCTAAAAATTATTATAATTTTCAACTTTTTGGTCCTTCTAGGTCATGATCACCTAACAAAACTGAAGAGTCTATCATGTTCAGTGGTTGTAAAAATTAATAAACTAAGCATCTTTCATAATCTTGCTTGCTAAGCCTGATATCAAATATACAACTAAGAATGGAAATGGTATTTTTAAGCATTCTGTATGCATTTGAAATACTGGCAGAATTTCATATGTAGGAACTCTAACAATAGAAACAACTCCACCAACCTTGGTTTTAATGTGTTCTTTTTATTCATATGCCTGGTTCCCTAAAGGTTCTATCTTGAAGTGTTAACAGGGAAATCTGTCACCAGTAGAGAACTAAATGAAGTCACGAGTCATATAACAAGCAGAACAGACAAGTAACCTTTACTTGGATACTTAAGAAAATACTGGCAGAAACCTTGATACAATCAATTTGCAAATAACTTGAAGACAAGAAGGTACTTAGTGGATAATGACTAATGTTCTACTTAAAACCAAATCCTTTTAAGCTAATCTAATATGGTAGATTAAGGAGAAATGATAGATGTACTGTGTCTTGATTGCAGCAAATCTTCTGATTATCTGCATGTTACACCTATCGATGAATAAAAAAGAAAAAAAAATGTGACCTAAAGCACATAGCTGACTGGATTATAGTCACTACATAATGTCAAACATCTGGATGAAAATACCAGATGCTCTGTTTTTACAATGTCAAATCTATGTGTATAAACACAACATATACACACATGTGTGCACACAGACACACACAGAATGTATGTACTTAGAAATATCTGAATTTTTAGCCTTTGTGTTATATTCAAAGTTTTATATCAATATAAACTTGCTTAAAGTCCTATTCATATCAAAGGGTATGAATTGTGAGAAAGTTAAAAGGAATGCAAGGAAAATTAGTGAGGCATCAGAAAATACTTTCTAGGCATAGATGTTAATGATATCAGGATAATTCAATCTGTAAAAAATGTAGATAAGGGATAATGTAATAGCATTATTTGACTATGCCTACATGGTACCAAAACAACCAAAAAATATGGTCAGATGACTACACAAGCAAGTCAAATAAGTTTTTTTAAAAATCCAATGATGCCTTCAAAATTGTAATTGATAGCCTATACATGTATTGCTTGAACTTTTACAAATGGCTATGGCATGTAAAATATAGGAATTTGCTGGCCCTTGTGGACTATTTCCTTGGGGGGTGGGTAGATAGCTTAAGCAAATCAAAGACAAAATTAGGGGAAGGTTAAAGAAATGGTCAAAGACAGAACATAAAAGCCGGAGCTCCAGAAGCCAGAATAAGGTATATGGACCCTCTGCTTGTTAGTAGAAAGTTCCATCCACCTGAAACCAGAGGGCCTTTAAGACTTAAAGAAAGGCTGCCTCAGCCTGGAAAGCACCTTATATTCTTTCTGTCCCAGTTAAAACTATAAGGTTTGCAAAGCTGGGTGTTGGTGCCACATTTCTGTTTCCTGACTTTATTCCATCTCCCATCTTTCTTTGGTGATTCTATCAGTGACTCTTCCTATGGCACCTGCCTCGCCTCATCCAAAAAATCTAAGACCTCTGACCCCGAGTGGTGCTTTCATGCATCCTCCCGCACTCCCAGCAAAGACCACCAAGATTTCTTGCCACTGCACTTGCCCGCATGAGCAAATTTCCCTCCAGTTTAAAAGCTCAGCATCAGACTCTTCGCAGCTTCTAAAATGTAAGTGATAAACTCATTCATTTGAATCCATTTAGTGGGAAAAGTCCTGAGGAAAATACTTCCCTCGCAGAGAGGTGTCCAGCACATCCCAGACACTGGACCCTGCCCTGCTATGGGTACATTTAAAAAAACGACTATTCTGACTTTCCAAATGTAAGACAACACAGTTACATGGAATAACACTGATGGTGGGAATATCAGGCCAGGCAAAGAGTGGTGAACATGTAGGCAGGAGACAGGGTGAATATGGGTAGAAAAACATAAGGATATATTTGGAGGCTGATAGAACATGATGAGATTCTCAGGTCCTATAAGAATTAGCCTCCTTGCGTGCTCAAACATAAGGCTGACCCTATCTCAAACCTGTGTGATTCTATCAGAATAATATGTGGTAGTTAAATTCCATGAGTGTGTAGTAAGACTGCTTAGGAGCAAACCTTAGCCCTTACTCGTGGTGTAACTTTGGACAAGCTACTTGACCTCTGTGCCTCAGTTTCCTCAGCTGTAAAATGGGAAGGATGTTAACAGTGACTCCCTGAGGGTTAGTTAAGTAAGGGTTAAGTACATTCATGTAAAGTGCTTAGAATAGTACATGGCAGATGAGAAGTGCTCAGTAAATAATGGCTAATTATTACTTATGCTTATGACTGTTACTACCACTACCACAATGCTAAGAGTCCACCTGAAGAAAATGAGCTTAGTCATTTTTTTCTTATTTACCGAATAACTACTAAAAGCCTGTGATATACCAAACACTGTTCTTGATATTTGAATGAAATGCTGAATAAGACAGGAACCATTATTGTTGTAGTGGGGAGAAAGGCAATATAAATAGATATATTAAATAACCAAGTAAATAATTATAAACTTTGACTATTGCTATGAAGGAAACAAACATGGTGCTAAAATAGAAAAATAATGGAGGAAAATATACTAGTCATTCTTAGATTGGTCAGGAAAAGCCCCTCTCAGGTAATAACATTTAAACTGAGACCTGAAGGTTGAGAAGGAACCAGCAATTTGAAAAGGCAGAGTGAATATAGGTGTGGAAACGTGGGGATCTATTTAGAGACTGATAGATCAGGATAGGACTCTCAGTTCCCATCAGAATTAGCTCTAGAGGAACATGTGAATAGGCAGTCTCTACATTTCACTTCTTATTAATGAAACAGAAATCAGTAGTAAAAATATTTGCACCTGGCAGTAAAGGCTATTGAAAATTGTACCTTAAGGTTTTATCTAATAGCATTTAAAGATTGCAATTTAATTTTATACTCAGTGTTCATCCTTTGTCAGATAATTGACCTGTGTGTAATGCCAAGATTGTCAGCTCCACTTCCAGAATTTACCCCATATCCATCCACCTTTCTTCATTACTACTGATCATCTCCCCAGTCCAAGTCACCATTATGTCACACAAGTACAGTAGCTTCTCTAGGTCCAGTCCATAGACCACCAGAGGGAACTTAACAAAATGTAAATCAGGTGATGTATTTCCCCGGATTTGAACCTTTATATCTTCCCTTTTCCACTACAAATAAAATCCAAACTCTTTCTATGATCTGAAAGCCGCCACACAATCCAACCCCTGCCCAGCTCCTGACCAGATTCCAGGTTACGCTCTGCCTCTCTCACACTAGCTAAGTACACTTTCTCCATCTCTTTATTATATCTAGATAGTGAACAAAGCAGGAAACCAAGCCTGACATGTAGCATTTGCCAATTTCTCTAGTGTAAATACTCCTACCTTGACCAGTGCCAAGCTATAAATACAATGTCACTGGACATGGAGCTGGGCAGAAATGCACAGTTGTCCCCCTTTGTAGTGTTTCCACTGTACAGATAACAGGAGGTGTAAAAACTGCAAGAGCACAGATAATGGTGAAATTTATAATATAATTTAGGCAGTAATAAATTTTGAGTATTTATTGCCTTTGTTTTCAATAAAATTTAAGTGTAAGTTTATATAATTTATTTTTTGAAATGCATATTTTTAAAAACTGGCTTGCAGAATTTCTGAAAATTTAACAATAGGTCCTCATGAGGGGGTGCATGCTGACTCCAGGACATCACTGTATGTACCCCAGAAGTTCTTAAACACTCCTGCTTAGATTTGAATGTTTATACAAAACCAAGAAAATCCTCTGTGTTTTGGTGATGTTTTTTCACAGCTTTTTTTTTGTTGGGGAAAGTCTTTATCTCTCCTTCATTTCTGAAGGATAAATTTGCTGGATAGAATATTCTTGGATAGCATTTTTTTCTATCAGCACTTTGGCTATATCATCCTATTCTCTCCTGGTCTGTAAGATTTCTACTTGGAAATCTACTGATAGCCTTATAAGAGTTCACATGTAAGTTGCAAGCTTCTTTTTTCTTGGAGCTTTTAAAGATTCTCTCTGTCTTTGATTTTTTACAGTTTTATTATGATGTATCTTAGAGAGGATCTCTTTGAGTTTATTTGGTGAGCTATGAGCTTCATGAACTTGGATATCCAAATCTCTCTCCAGATTTGGGATATTCTCAGCCATTATTTCATTAAATAAGCTTTCTGCCCCCTTTGCCTTCTCTTTCTGGAACTCCAATAATTCACAATTGGCTCTTTGATTGGTATCCCAGTAGATCATGCAGACTTTCTTTATTCTTTTCCGATCCTTTTTCTTTGTTCTCCCTGACTAGACTATTTCAAAGTTCCTGTCTTCAAACTCACAGGCTCTTCTTCTGTTTGATCCATTCTGATGTTGATACTCTGTATTGCATTTTTTTTTCCATTTAATTCTTTGTATCCTTCAGCCCCAGAATTTCTGTTTGATTCTTTTTTATAATTTTTATCTCTCTGTTAAACTTCTCATTTTGTTCATATATTGTGTTGCTGATTTCATTGAATTGTCTTTCTTGTGGCCCGTTGGGTTCCCTTAAAACAGCTATTTTGTATTCTTTATCGAGTAAATCATAGATCTTCATGTCTTTGTTCATGGTTACTGGATGATGATTGTGATCCTCTAGTGGCGCCATGTTTTCCTGAAATTTTTTTTTCATTGCTATCTTTGCATTTGAAATAGCTGTCACTTCCTCCAGTTACATACTGCCCTCTCCAGTGTGTCCAAACTCATGTATTTTTGCCCCAACAGTGTGCTGGAACTTCTCCACTGGAAACCTGCGCTTCCTCAGAGGCTTTTTTGCCAATGGGTGATTGTCTAAGGCAGTGTTTTCTGTAGCCTCTGGACCATAGCTTAGAGGGGGCTGGAGCTCATTCATGGGTCATTGCAGGGTCCACAGCCAGGACCAAGTCTATGTGCCTATTACCTGATGCCTGGTTGGGTCAGGCTCCTCCTGGGTCTCTTGGCATATGGTGCTGGATCCCACAGCTCCCACAAAGAGACTCTGTCTGTGAGTGAATACCAAATTGTTGTTGAGGAAGATACGAACAAGGGACCTCTTAGTCAGCCATGATTATTAACACTTGAAAATTATTGAATGATTGGATGACTGTATCTTGTTCTATGGCCAAACTAAACAATATTTTTTCTAAAAAGTTAATTCTTTCTGACTTTTTTTTTCTAAAGTCACCACTTATATTTTTGTCACCCTTGCTCAAATCCTCTGAGTTGTCTGTTAAGCATCCACCTCCTCACCTCTGCTCTTCACCGGTATTGGTAAATGTAGCTGAAGTGTCCTTCCTCTACCCGTTTATATCTTTTCTAACTGCTGTCTATGGCCTAGCTCATACCCTTATCACCTTTCATTAGGGACTGTTAATTGTCTTCAAATTAGTTTCCCTACCTCCAGACTCTCACCACATTCATCCATCTTCCTGCTGCCAGAGGAACCCTCCTGAAGCACAGGTCAGATCATGACATGTCCTTTAAAACAGACCAGATGGCTCTGACATCATCAGGATAAAGTCCAAATTCCCTCATGTGCCATTCAGGCCCTTCCACAATCTGGCCTCAATCTGCCTACCCACCATTTCCTCTCAGCAAATCCTTCTACGTTTGACATGCCGATGTTTCCCAGGTGAATTCCTCAGAACACTACTTCTTCAGAAATTAATAGATGCTACATTGAACACATTCCCCATGGCCAAATAAGTGGGGATGGCAATGCTGGCCTAAGCAGAGCTTGGTAGAACTTCTCAGAGCCAAACTGTGTTGAAAAATATGACCCAACAATATATATATTTTGGGTATATATTTGGTAAAACTAGAGAAAAACAAGGGAATGATGAATACAAAATTCAGGGTAGTAGTTATCTTGTGTGGAAAGAGGGAGGTATATATGAGGGACTTTAATGGTGTTGAGCATTGTTCTGTATCTTAAGCAAGGTAGTATGTACACAAGTGCCTGTTATTTGTTGTTGTTTGTATATATTTTTTCACATTTTAACATCTCTGAAATCAGGATGTTCTTACAATTGCTGAGAGTCAAGTGACAATTGTGATGTAGTTGTCTTTACCTTAGAAATATCTTAACCAATTTCTTTAACTTATGTCCTCCTTTTTTTTTGTATGCATAAGAGTGACAACAAAAATCTAAGTGTGAAAGACCTCTTTTATTAAGTACAAAATAAATTTCTAAATGGCAAGAAAAAATTATCTATAAGTTTGTAACAGTATTTACATTCAAGTTTAAAGGTAACTCAGGGATCTTTGTGGCTGAAGTAGATTCCCTTGACTTGTTCCCCCATTATGGTAAAAGTAGATGGTAAAGATGGCTGTTAAAATAGCAAGCTCAGTGTCTCACACCTAGTAGGTGCACACTAAATATTGTTGATTGGATTTCCAGTGACTGTTAATATTCAACTCAAATGACCCACTAACATTTTCAGCAAATCTGACCTTTTCAAAAAAAAATAGAAACAGTGATTGGAAAGCTCACTTTGATTAATACCTGGCTTGATAAGACGATCTGCATTTATGTGCCAATGGGAAAAAGCTACTAGGAATTTTAAACTCAAGTTGGTCTTGCCCTTCTCCTAACTGCTGCTTTGCTTAGTTGTGTATGATGCTAATTACTTCTGTTCTCAATATCAAAACCATGATGTCCTTAAGGGACTGTGGCTTCTGTTTCGTTTATCGTATATAATGATATGTACATAGTGTTACTTAATCTGCTGTTTGATTAATGGTTCTGTTTCTAAAACGACACATTGATCACATCCTCAAAATATAGAGTTTTGGTTGTGAATCAGCTCTCTTTATATTGTCACAGGACCTTAAAATTCTACCCATGACTCTAAGTTGGAAACCATTCTGTGATATGTGAGTCTTATTTATTTGGCTCATGGTCAGTAAATCAAGAGAGATTGAAAGGTGGATAAACCGATTTACAGGGAAATCTCCATTTTCTGTGTTTACTGACCTTCAAGTGTTTGTTTGACTAGTAGTAGATCCAATAGCAGGCATACATTGGAACTAAAACCCCAGGAGACACCCAGATTCTACATATGACCCAACTTGAACTTCTCAGCTTCATGTAGACACTACATGACCTGATCATCACTTTCTGTGGAAGTGTAAGTCTTAAGTTATATAGTCAGTCTTTCTTACTGTTGACAGTCATTTTTATTTGCATACTTTTCCTTTTCTGAAAGGGCTACTCCTTAGTTCACTTGTGATCTCTATTTTTCTGTTGTTCACAATACCAACGTATTATAGTACGAAACTCTTATTAACTACTTATTGAATTCTTATCTTAATTATTTGTGAGGTAAAGACTTTGGGTAGTATATTCTATCCCTAAACTTTTTGGCATAATGAAAATGGAAGATTATTTAGAAATGGAAACTCTGTGTTCTACTTAGTTCCAATATCTTTATTATCCCTAAATCTGGACCAGAAATCTTGAGATTGTTACATTTTCTATTTGTTATTAAGAAATGATAAATCCTGGGACATAGTTCACTGTCCCAAGTTATTACATATCAAAAATTAAATCTCCCCAAGACAAATAAAATTGATGAAAAATTAATTGTGAATACAGCTCATTTAAAAAATTACACTTATATCTGCAGCCAAAAATACTTTTCTTAGTGAAGGAGACATCATTTAATTGTTAGGCAAAATTTTAGAATGATAAAGTTCTTATAGATTTAATTCATTCTAATTTAATAAGAATAGAATTAATTGCTTCTTTGGTTAATTTAAATATTAGCAATAATCATCTCAGTAGAGATTATTTAGAACAAAAAGACAATGCAGAACAAGCTTTAATAGAATTTGGCTGTCTCTAAAGACCACAGTTAAAAGCATCAACTATTTAATCTTATTTTTTTGTGAAATAATTTTCAATATGAATATTTTAAATCAGTGATCCAATTTAAATCTTGTTAAAAAGCAAGAAAAGCATGTAATCAGAAATAATTATTCTGCCAAATCTTATATTAAGGTCAAAGCTTCTTACATACTTTTGAAAAGTATTTGGGAATCAGGCCATCGTAATTTTTAAAAAAATTCCTTTTCTTTCTCATAGCATGTACATGTTCAGTGTGTTCTATGTCACTTTCTCCCTGACAGGCTCTATAAGAGAAAGTCTTCAATGTACTTGGAATAAAAAAATTCTAGATAATAAAATTCATTCTCTGGCTGGACATGCTGAAAGTCAGAAAGGGTAAAATTATCAAGTATTAACCTACTTGAAGAACTCTCCAAAATATTTCCATTAAGATTAATGATTTGCACTGCATTTATCTGAAAAAAACAATGTTAAATTGTCCAGTTTGGCATTTGTTTTATAAGAAAGATGAGAGTCTGCTGAAAAGTCTATTAAAAGTGAGAGACACACTGCAAACTAGGAGGGAAGAGTTCTGGAAACTGCTTCACGGCATTAAGGAGCCAGAGAAGGCTTTCGTGGCTTGGAGACCTGGAGTTTCAGGAAATGCTCACTTGAGACCCAGAAGAGCTATGATTGTGATTTCTGAGGTGGCTCACTGGGTGCTCCATGATCTAGAAAGCTTGTTGTGACTTGAATCTTAGTTCTTGTGGAGATTGTTAGCTCCACAAAATTAGCTGGGAAAAGTCTTACGGTTCCAGTGAAGGAGGGAAATTATCAGGCCTTGCTGATCTCTCTTCTGTAATGATCTGTGTTTAGTCAGGGTTCTCCAGAAACAGAACTGATAGAACGTTATCTGTCTATCTATCTATTGAGAGAGAGAGATAAATTTTATAAGGAATTGACTCAGGTGGCTATGGAGACTGAGAAGTCCCAAAATCTGCAGTAAGCAAGCTGGGGGCCCAGGAGAGCCAATGATATAGTTCCAATCCAAGTCCAAAGGGTTGAGAAGCAGGAGAGCTGATAACATAAGATCCAGTCCAAAAGCCAGTGTGCTTGAAACCCAAGAAAAGCCTATGTTTCAGTTTGAGTCCAAAGGCAGGAAAAGACTAATGTCTCAGCTCAAGAGTCAGGCAGGAGGAGTTCCCTTTCATTGGGGAAGATCTGCCCCTTTTTTTCTATTCAGGCCTTCAACTGACTGATGAGGGCCACCTGCATTAGGGAGAGCAATCTGCTTTATTCAGTCTACTGATACAAATGATAATATTATCAAGAAACACCATTGTAACCTGATAATACTGATAGCTTTTTCTCATATTACCTGAAAGACATCGAAAGTATAATGTCCATTCTTTGGGCACAATTTAAAATAATTGGAAGCAGGGTTTTCTGTAGAATCATTAATATTGTAGACCTGGAAGAAATTTTAGAAAGTTTTAGTCTAAGTCTCTGATTTTATCTTTACAAAGACACCACTCGTGGGGTCCCTGAGGCAATAAGAGTCCAAGCTGGTCCCTGTCCTCCTGCTCTCAGGCTAGGGCTTCTCCCACAGTCCATAGCACTTCTAAAGTCAAGAGAGCTGTTATGTGGGGAGAAGCTTGCCTTCTCTTTCACTTGCATCTGCTCCTTCTTCTCCTCTCCTCTTTCTTATCTTCCTCCAAGTGTTCTTCCTCCTGTTATCTTGCTCTTTCTCCTCCTCTTGCTGTTTCTCCTCTTTCTCTCCTTTTCCTCTTTATCCACCTCCTTCTCTTCCTCTCCTTTCTATTCCTCCCCTTATTCCTCTTTCTCCTCTTCCTTCTCTGTCTCCTTTTTTCCTGGAGTTGAAAAACTTAGGGATTGGAAAAAATACAAAACAAAGCATGCTTCCTTAACTTAGGTTTTTCTGTCTTCAGCCTGAAGGCAAAGGCTGTGATGGTCATCTCCCTGTGATGGATCCTCTGTTGAGCCAAGATCTTGGAGGTGTACCTAAAGCAAGAGTGTCCTTGAGGACTTGGAAATTGCATGCATGGTACCCCTTTGGTTGAGACTTGGCATCTCACCGGAAAAACCATTTAGGGCGTTTGCTCAGTAAAAGTAAGATTTGATTGGCACACACTATATGTTGGGTCCTATGCTGAGCACTTTAGCTCACTTAGGAGAAGGAGAGAGGTCTTAGAGTTTTCATTATAAAAATGTAGTAAACATTTAGTCACCTTTCAGCAAGTAGATAAGAATTATAGACCAGAAACCATGGCAATGATACCTATATAAGATTTCTCAAATTTTGTTATCAACATGTTTGATATTATCTTATTATTTATTATTGCTATTATTATTACTATTTTATTATTGATTCTTTGCTATATTCATTAATTCACTTGTTTATTTATTCATCTGCCTACTCAACTCCCTAACACTTAACTCCTACTGTGTGTTGGGCACGTATGGGAGGTGCACAGGTAAATAGGACAGATTTTGCTCTCAAGAGTTAATACAGCATAACAGTTAAGAATTTGGACTCTGAAATAGGATGGACGATGTTTTAAGCTTAGTTTTTGTCACTTATTTAGAAGTTACTCTCTCTGAACCTTGGTTTGCTTATGTATAAAGTAGGGATTAATAGGACTATAGTGATGATTAAATGCATGGAAAGAGTTTGGCAGAGTACTTGGAGCATAGTAAGCATTTGTCAATGCTCATCATTATTTTTATTATTGACATTAACCTTGAAGCCAACTCAGAGACTCGTGAAGGTAAATCAATAGTATAGAAGAGTGTGATGCTGTTGTCAGTGCACGATGACAAATGGAGCTGAGGAAACTTGGACTAGATCCCTGGTAGAAGGATCAAAGAAGGCTTCCTGGAGGACTTGCACTTGAGTTGAGTCCTTGGGCAGACTAGGAGCTACCTTACAAGAAGGAGTCTAAAAAAGGGTGTTCCAGGTAAAGGAGAATAGCAGTTATAAAAACAATAGGCTGTGAAAGCTCAAGGCACTTGCAGAGAAGGATTTTAAAGAAACTGACAGAAGCAGACCTCATAGAGTCCAATTTGAGGTAGAATAGTTCAATCACCCATTTTATAGATGAGGAGGTTGAGGCCTAAATGCCTTGGTTGAAATGAATTACCTAAGGTCAAACAACTGATGAGTGAGAGAGCTCTTTCACCCCACAGTCCCCCTTGCCAATGCAAAGCTGACATGGGAGAACATCCTGCTGGTAGTTTACACATAGAAGTCAAGAGTTTCTGTAGAGAAATTTGCATCAGCAGCTTTCTATACCTATCACTTATAATCTTTTTCTTAACTACCTAGATATTGACAGCTGATAAAGCAGGTATTTTTGGGTATACATTGCTAGAATTGATTAATGTTTTTCTTTCCTAGAACCCACCTAACACTTTCTATTACTACCTCTCCTCATTGCCAGATCAAAGAGCTACTTGAAAATTCTTGCTCATATGATCTAGTCAAGATGAAGAAAGGGAACAAAAGAGTTAATGATATGAAACCAAGAAAAAAATGTCCAAGTCCAACTATACTGGTTTTCAGTCCCCAATTTCTTATCATTAGTATTTATTTAGCCAATTAGTCACTCAAGAAATGGAGTTTCCATCTACTCCATTGCGTAGGAGTGTAGGACGTAGGATGTGTCCTAGGTCCTAGAGATACTGCAGTGATGGTGGGAATGTGACAAGAGAATGAATGACTGCAAAACAGTGTAACTAACTCGATGGGGAAAGTCAAAGCTGTTATGAGGGCTCCTGGGAAGGACATCTGTTCTGACCTTGAGTATTAAGGAGGGCTTTCTGGAGGAAGTAATTTCAGTATTGAGTTTTGCAATGGGTCAGAGTTAGTGAGCTAGAAAGGGTTAGTGGTTGGTGTTCCTCAGGTTAGGCTTGAGGAACAGCCAGTGCAATGGCCTGGAAGGAGGAGGGTATATTCAGGATGCAGAAGTGAATCAGTGTGGCTGGAATGGTGGGAATTCATTCATCTCCAGAGGAGAGCATGGAGAGTGATGCAGAAACTGGGTATGAAGGGCTATGTGAACATGAGAAAGGAATTGGAAGTTCATTCTAAGGACAATGTGGAATTATATACTATTTATTAGGAGACTAAAAATATCAGACTTGTAATTTTATAAAGATCCAGTTGTAGTGCAGTGACTGACCAGATAGCCTAGGCCAAGAGTGGGTGCAGGAATATCAGTAGGGGAATTTTGTAATAACTAAAGCAAGACATATTAGTGGCCTGGGGATGGAAATAAGTGGAAAGACAGGAGTGGTAACTGGCTTGGTAATTGATTGGACATGTGAGCAGATGAGGTAGAGGAGTCGTAGATGAATTGCACTCATTAGGTTCTGTTGAGCAAACCCTCATCTGACAGTGCCATTCACAGGAGCGGGGGACACTGGACTGAGGACAGTTTGGGGTTATAGAGAGGGTCAGAAAGAAATAGAATTGAGTTTAGTTTTGGATTTTTAGTCTGAAGTGTTTGTGGGTCACTCAAGTGAAGCTGTCTAGCATAAAGCAGGCAAGTGAAAATGTCAAATTAATGTACAGAAACTTAATGACTAATTATTTTCCCAAGATACTCTCTGGAAAGGGGATAAAACTCCCTGGACAAGGACCTTTGCTATCTATACTAGAATCTGGGGGTTTCCAGAACAGTCCCCACAGGGCTTAAACTGAGCCCAAAGCGCTGAGCCACATACTGGCGGGAGAATAAGGAACATCTGAAGGAGTCTAAAGGAGGAAGTCAGAGACGCTTTTAAATCTCTTCTTCATTATTAATCCATATGAAGCTGTTCTGAACGCACCAAGCTGCTCAAGTAGTAAATGAACTAATTTTGTGATCAGCTTGAAGGACACAGCGGTTAAGAACATGGGCTTTTGAGTGGATAATTCTGGTTTAGAATTACAGTTCTGTCACTTACTCTATGACCTTAGGGAAATTAATCTTTTTAAGCCTCAATTTCTGTATCTATAAATGGGATAAAACTACCCAGTTAAGTATAAAAATACCAAGCTCATCAGATTGTTGTAAGGCTTGAGTGAAATAATGTATGTAAAGTTTTAGCAAGTTGCAGTGTCTGGCAAATAGTAAGTCTCTGGTAGTTACTATAGCCACTGCTGTTGTTATTATGTTGTTATTATTATTATATGTTATTATGTATGTTATTATGCCTCCAGGGAAGGCAAATATCCTTTTCCTCCTGTTTTCTACAGCAACCAGGAGTGAAAGGAGCACACAGCCACACCCATTCACACACATGTGCACAGAGAATGTGACTATGTGTTTATTTGTAATAACAGAAGACTTCATTGTTTTCTTGCTTGAAAGCCATAACCATGTTGTTCTATGGAAATATGAAAAAGAAGTGCATCCTGTTGCCAAGTGATATGCTCATGTAATTACTAGGGAAACAGATGGGTAATCAATAGTAGACAGGTAATTGCCTTAGAAATGGATTTAGTTAAAGATTGGAAATGATGATTAAGCGTATTGTTCTTATGATAGTGGTATATAGGCAGTTCATGGTCAATTATAATAAAAAATCATATTGAAAAGAGCATCTTATTTCTGCTTTCAAGCTAATAAGGAGCCAATACTTTCTCTGTTATTGAGCCAAGCTTTGGAAGAAAATGGAACCACTAATTGTGCTAGACAAATGCTTTATTCTAGGCTACTTTTCCTTCCAAGGAAGGAGTTCAGTATTGAAAAAGTCCAATTATCTATTCATTCATTCAACCAACATTTAACGAACACCCCCTATTATTCTTTTATGTACCTCCTACTCTGTACGTCCTTCCTCCACTTTGCCCCCCATATACTCCAAACTGACACACAAATTTAGAAATGGACACCTTACACACACATGTGTCTGTTGGCAAGGTAAATTGACACATTGGCAATTTGTTGGCAAGAGCAAACAAAAATGAAAATAGTATGTTAGGAGAGTGGAATAATTTTTTTCCAATGGTAAAATTTTATTTTAAATTTATTTTAATATTATTTTATAAGATACCAAAAATAAATACTACAAAGAATTGTTTTGTACGTGGTCAGAATCCAAGATACCATCTTGAAAGTTCCGGATAAAAAGGCTTCACTACTTTTAGAATTCAAATAATATGAGAGAAATAAATGGTTCTGTTTCTCGATGTTTTATCTCATTTTCTATTGTGAGAGGCATTTACAAGTATATTGAATTTCTCTTGCTTATGAATTCAACTGCTGCTGCTTTTCCACAAACAGCCTTAATCCTTTGTTTGGCTGTCAAAGTTGCTACTGCAGGAATTATGATGCTGCCAACAGAGAATTCAAGAACTAAAATGAAGAGGTTTTTAAAATGCCAATGCATACTTCCCCCCTTTTCTGGATATTTTATATACATATATATGTGTGTATATACGTGCGTGTGTGCGTCTGTGTATACATATATATATATATATATATATATATATATAAAGAATGACAATCCTACATTAATTCTATTCTATATAATATTATTTATATATATAATATTAATTCTATATAATATTAATTCTATATAATACTAATTCTATATGAATATATATACATATATATATATATATATAAATTCCTATTAAATGCTAACCTTGTTCAGGGCAGAGACCATAAAGTTTACTTAATCTGAAAACATGCTCTCTATGCTATATTTATTATTATACAATAAAATAAATATATTCACTAATTAGTATATCAGCTAGCACTGAAGAGAGAAAATGGAAATGCTGGCTTTCATGGGAGTAGATTTCCATAGCTTTCCTCACGCCCATGCCAAGTTTTTGTTTTCTTTTTCTTTCAGCTTCCTAGACTCTAATTTTCAATCACTCAGGTTAGTTTCCCAATCATTGTCGGGAGGAGAGACTCAAGTTTTATTGTCTACTTTCACAAATATTATATCACTATTATTTAGTATGATTAAATAAAGAAAACAATGACTAAAATTATAATGATTGATTTTAAAATTTAGAGAGAATAACTATCTCTAAATGAGAGAGCTTCATTTAGGCTAAAAAATTGTAAGGAAAGTGCTCGCTTGCCAAAGATGCTGAGTTGCAGGTGTCTATTTCCATCCTGCTGAGGGCACATGTGACCCTCTGGAGCTCCTTCCCAGCCACCTGCTACAAATTTAAAGGCATAATTCCAAAACTTTTTTCCTTAAGATGCAGAATTGAAAGAACAATATTTTAAAATATGCTTAAAGATAGGAAGAAAATACAGCAATCAATGGTCTTCCTGCTTGTATATTATTCTACTCAAAACTCTCTAGACAAAAATCATTCTCGTCCTTTGGTGACAGAAGCAGATGTTTCAAAAAGGCCTGGATCACACAAAGTCAGACTTTGCCTAGCGGGGAAAGCATTCTTCATTGACAACCATCTGGATTTTGACTAGATGAAATGTGATAATGCAGAATATTGCCTCATAGTATCTATGGAGGTTTGGCTGATAATACCAACGATGATTTCAGCAAGGCCATTCACAGGGAGCAACTGCATTTATATGTATGTGTATGTGTATGTATGTATATGTGTAAGTGGCGTGCATGTGTGTATGTGTGTGTGTGTGTGTGCGCGCGCATGCAAAAGTGTTTAATTCCACTTGCCCGATGCATTTTTTGCTTATATTACTTTCCTCACCTACAAGGTTACTGACATAATTTAACACCAACAGTCAAAGTTGTTAAATTGAAATTTTTCAAAATTAAAGATATAATTCCCAAGTGAGTACAGGGGACTTTGAGACATTAATCTGTAAAATTTCAAGGTCCTAAAAGTTTAAAACTCTGAAAAGAAGGGAAAGATTGTGGACACATGCTCCCATTTTGAGGTGCTGGCAATGTGAATGGATTTGCAAGACATGTAGAGGTACACTTTCCCCCTGTACAGTCCTTGAGTCAAAAGACATGATCACAGGCCAAAGCAGTTTCCCTGTCAGATGCCTCATTTCACAGAACACAGGTGTGGTCCTATGCAGGTAACTCTATGTACAAGGCAGGAGAGGCCAGGCTTCTGTGGGCCTCTTTTTTTTTTTTTTTTTTTTTAATATCTTTACTGTAGTATAATTGCTTTACAATGTTGTTAGTTTCTGCTGTATAACAAAGTGAATCAACTATACATATACATATATCCTCATATCTCCTCCCTCTTGCATCTACCTCCTACCCTCCCTATCCCACCCTGCTAGGTGGTCACAGAACACTGAGCTGATCTCCCTGGGCTATGTGGCTGCTTCCCACTAGCTATCTATTTTACATTTGGTAGTGTATATACGTCCATGCCGCTCTCTAACTTCATCCCAGCTTACCCATCCCCCTCCCTGTGTCTTCAAGTCCATTTTCTATGTCTGCGTCTTTATTCCTGTCCTGCACCTAGGTTCTTCAGAACCATTTTTTTTTTTTAGATTCCACATATGTGTGTTAGCATACGGTATTTGTTTTTCTCTTTCTGACTTACTTTGCTCTGTATGACAGACTCTAGGTCCATCCACCTCACTACAAATAACGCAATTTTGTTTCGTTTTATGGCTGAGTAATATTCCATTTTATATATGTGCCACATCTTCTTTATCCATTAATCTGTCAATGAACACTTAGATTGCTTCCATGTCCTGGCTATTGTAAATAGTGCTGCAATGAACATTGTGGTACATGACTTTTTGATTATGGTTTCTCAGGGAATATGTGCAGTAGTAGGATTGCTGGGTCATATGGTAATTCTATTTTTAGTTTTTTAAGGAACCTCCATACTGTTCTCCATAGTGGCTCTATCAATTTACATTCCCACCAGCAGTGCAAGAGGGTTCCCCTTTCTCCACACCCTCTCCAGCATTTATTGTTTGTAGATTTTTTGATGATGGCCATTCTGAGGCGTGAGGTAATACTTCATTGTAGTATTGACTTGCATTTCTCTAATGATTAGTGACGTTGAGCATCCTTTCATGGGTTTGTTGGCAATCTATATATCTTCTTTGGAGAAAATTCTATTTAAGCCTTCTGCCCATTTTTGGATTGGGTGGTTGGTTTTTCTAATATTGGGCTGCATGAGCTACTTGTATATTTTGGAGATTAATCCTTTCTCAGTTGCTTCATTTGCAAATATTTCATCCCATTCTGAGGGTTGTCTTTTCATCTTGTTTATGGTTTCGTTTGCTATGCAAAAGCTTTTAAGTTTCATTAGGTCCCATTTGTTTATTTTTGTTTTTATTTCCATTTCTCTAGGAGATGGGTCAAAAAAGATCTCGCTGTGATTTTTGTCATAGGGTGTTCTGCCTATGTTTTCCTCTAAGAGCTTTATAGTGTCTGGCCTTACTTTTAGGTCTTTAATCCATTTTGAGTTTATTTTTGCATATGGTGTTAGGGAGTGTTCTAATTTCATTCTTTTACCTGTAGCTGTCCAGTTTTCCCAGCACCACTTATTGAAGAGGCTGTCTTTTCTCCATTGTATATTCTTGCCTCCTTATCAAAATAAGGTGACCATATGTGTGTGGGTTTATCTCTGGGCTTTCTATCCTATTCCATTGATCTATATTTCTGTTTTTGTGGCAGTACCATACTGCCTTGATTACTGTAGCTTTGTAGTATAGTCTGAAGTTAGGGAGCCTGATTCTTCCAGCTCCATTTTTCTTTCTCAAGATTGCTTTGGCTATTCAGAGTCTTTTGTGTTTCCATACAAAGTGTGAAATTCTTTGTTGTAGTTCTGTGAAAAATGCCGTTGATAGTTTGATAGAGATTGCATTGAATTTGTAGATTGCTTTGGGTAGTATAGTCATTTTCAAAATGTTGATTCCTCCAGTGCAAGAACATGGTATATCTCTCCATCTGTTTGTACCCTCTTTAATTTCTTTCATCAGTGTCTTATAATTTTCTGCATACAGGTCTTTTGTCTCCTTAGGTAGGTTTATTCCTAGGTATTTTATTCTTTTTGTTGCAATGGTAAATAGGAGTGTTTCCTTCAGTTCTCTTTCAGATTTTTCATCACTAGTGTATAGGAATGCAAGAGATTTCTGTGCATTAACTTTGTATCCTGATACTTTACCAAATCAATTGCTTAGCTCTAGTAGTTTTCTGGTAGCATCTTTAGGATTCTCTATGTATAGTATCATGTCATCTGCAAACAGTGACAGTTTTACTGAGAGCGGGCAACCTTGTCTTTTTCCTGATTTTAGAGAAAATGGTTTCTGTTTTTCACCATTGAGAATGATGTTGGCTGTATGTTTGTCATATATGGCCTTTATTATGTTGAGGTAATGCCTACTTTCTGGACGGTTTTTATCTTAAATTGGTGTTGAATTTTGTCAAAAGCTTTTTCTGCATCTATTGAGATGATCATATGGTTTTTGTTTGTTTGTTTGTTTGTTTTTTGTGATACGCGGGCCTCTCACTGTTGTGGCCTCTCCCGTTGTGGAGCACAGGCTCCGGATGTGCAGGCTCAGCGGCCATGGCTCACGGGCTCAGCTGCTCCGCGGCATGTGGGATCTTCCCAGACCGGGGCACGAACCCATGTCCCCTGCATCGGCAGGCGGACTCTCAACCACTGCACCACCAGGGAAGCCCGATCATATGGTTTTTATTCTTCAGTTTGTTAATAAGGAGTATCACATTGATTGATTTGCGTATATTGAAGAATCCTTGCATTCCTGGGATAAACCCCACTTGATCATGGTGTATGATCCTTTTAATGTGCTGTTGGATTCTGTTTGCTAGTATTTTGTTGAGGATTTTTGCATCTATGTTCATCAGGGATATTGGCCTGTAGTTTTCTTTCTTTGTGGCATCTTTTTCTGCTTTTGGTATCAGTGTGATGGTGGCCTCATAGAATGAGTTTGGGAGTGTTCCTCCCTCTGCTATATTTTGGAATAGTTTGAGAAGGATAGGTATTATCTCTTCTCTAAATGTTTGATAGAATTCACCTGTGAAGCCATCTGGTCCTGGGCTTTTGTTTGTTGGAAGATTTTTAATCACAGTTTCAACTTCAGTGCTTGTGATTGGTCTGTTCATATTTTCTGTTTCTTCCTGGTTCAGTCTTAGAAGGTTGTGCTTTTCTAAGAATTTGTCCATTTCTTCCAGGTTGTCCATTTTACTGCATATAGTTGCTTGTAGTAATCTCTCATGATCCTTTGTATTTCGGCAGTGTCAGTTACTTCTCATTTTTCATTTCTAATTCTATTGATTTGAGTCCTTTCTCTTTTTTTCTTGATGAGTCTGGCTAGTGGTTTATCAATTTTGTTTATCTTCTCAAAGAACCAGCTTTTAGTTTTTGTTTTTGTTTTTTGCGGTACGCAGGCCTCTCACTGCTGTGGCCTCTCCCGTTGAGGAGCACAGGCTCTGGATGTGCAGGCTCAGCAGCCATGCCTCACAGGCCCAGCCGCTCCACGGCATGTGGGATCCTCCCAGACCAGAGCACGAACCCGTGTCCCCTGCATCGGCAGGCGGACTCCCAACCACTGCGCCACCAGGGAAGCCCCCCAGCTTTTAGTTTTATTGATCTTTGCTATTGTGTCCTTCATTTCTTTTTCATTTATTTCTGATTTGATCTTTATGATTTCTTTCCTTCTTTGAACTTTGAGGGTTTTTTCTTCTTTTTTCTCTAATTGCTTTAGTTGTACAATTAGGTTGTTTATTTGAGATTTTTCTTGTTTCTTGAGGTAGGATTGTATTGCTATAAACTTCCCTCTTAGAACTGCTTTTGCTGCATCCCATTGGTTTTGGGCCATCGTGTCTTCATTGTCATTTGTTTCTAGGTATTTTTTGATTTCCTCTTTTATATCTTCAGTGAACTCTTGGTTATTTAGCAGTGTATTGTTTAACCTCCATGTGTTTGTATTTTTTAGTTTTTTTCCTGTAATTGATATCTAGTCTCATAGCGTTGTGGTTGGAAACCATACTTGATACAATTTCAATTTTCTTAAATTTACCAAGGCTTGATTTGTGATCCAAGATATGATCTATCCTGGAGAATGTTCCATGAGCACTTGAGAAGAAAGTGTATTCTGTTGTTTTTGGATGGAATGTCCTATAAATATCAATTAAGTCCATCTTGTTTAATTTGTCATTTAAAGCTTGTGTTTCCTTATTTACTTTCATTTTGGATGATCTGTCCATTGGTTAAAGTGGGGTGTTAAAGTTCCCTACTATTATTGTGTTACTGTCAGTTTCCCCTTTTATGGCTCTTAGCATTTGCCTAATGTATTGAGTGCTCCTATGTTGGGTGCATACATATTTAGAGTTGTTATATCTTCTTCTTGGATTGATCCCTTGATCATTATGTAGTGTCCTTCCTTGTCTGTTCTAACATTCTTTATTTTAAAGTCTATTTTGTCTGATACGAGAATTGCTACCCCAGCTTTCTTTTGATTTCCATTTGCGTGGAATATCTTTTTCCATCCCCTCACTTTCAGTCTGTATGTGTCCCTAGGTCTGAAGTGGGTCTCTTGTAGACAGCATATATACAGGTCTTGTTTTTGTATCTATTTAGCCAGTCTGTGTCTTTTGTTTGGAGCATTTAATCCATTTACTTTTAAGCTAATTATCAATATGTATGTTCCTGTTACCATTTTCTTGATTGTTTTGCATTTGTTTTTGTAGGTCCTTTTCCTTCTCTTGTGTGTGCTGCCTAGAGAAGTTCCTTTCGCATTTGTTGTAAAGCTGGCTTGGTGGTGCTGAATTCTCTTAGCTTTTGCTTGTCTGTAAAGGTTTTAATTTCTCCATCAAATCTGAATGAGATCTTTGCTGGGTAGAGTAATCTTGGTTGTAGTTTTTTCCCTTTCATAACTTTAGTTATATCCTGCCACTCCCTTCTGGCTTTCAGAGTTTCTGATGAAAGATCAGCTGTTAACCTTATGGGGATTCCTTTGTATGTTATTTGTTGCGTTTCCCTGTGGGCCTCTTTATTGTAAACAGATTTTTAAATGAACCAGAGCCTTAATTTCCAGAAGAATAATCGCAGGCACGGAAAGGAAGGTTAGACTGAAGTGTGGGAAACAGCCGCAGGTCTAATTTGAGGACTGTGAATCTCGGTAGCGTCCTTTAAATATTTCAGAACACTCTGCTGTTTCCAGGGCTTCTTCAGGATTTATTTGAATATATTAGGATCAAAAGAGCCCTCCTGTTTCCTTAGAGTTAAGCAAGCGCTGCCAGTGGCCCTGCTTTAGCCCATTCAGTTATGCTCTGTGCACTGTATATGGCCCTTTCTGCATCCTCTGCACTCCAGGCCAAGCACAATCCAGCAGTCATGACTCAGACACTATTTAATTTCCTCCTCGAATCATCCTGTTTCATATAAGTTGACTTTTTCATGACTCTCAAATTTCCTCATTAGAAAATGACAGGCTCTCTGGGATTAGAAAACTTACCTGATAAGACTGATTCTAAAAGTGTCTGGGTAAGATTTTCCTCATTTAAAAGTGAAAGGAAAGCCCTTGATCGGCTCCACTAGGAGGATTCAGAGCATGCAGACAATCCACTTGGATTTTGGTAGAAAACCTTTTGTTGTTGGAGCAGCTGATGGAACTGGGGTCAGAGATGGATCTGAAGGAGCTCTGATTTTAAGAAGGTCAAAATAATTATGGACTCCACTCTCAGAGTGCCCCTTACCTGTAAAGCATTTAACGTATGTCACTTCTTATATTCCCCATAGCTCTGCAGTGTGCATATTACAGTTAGGGACACTTGAATTCGGAAAGGCCCAGGAGCTTGCTCAAGTTTATCCAGCAGATGTGTTGCAGGGCTGGGATTTAAACCTGGTCCCTGGACTCCATTCTTTCCATTGCATTGTTCTGCCTCTCAGGGCAAATAACTCTTCCAAAAAGAAATGCCAGGTAGACATGCTGCAGATACATTAGTTTGTATGAATACATTCCATTAACAATATCTATTTTGTCTGGAGAATCCTAGCAGTTTTAGACCTCAGCAACTGGAGTAGCATAATTAGTACTGAACCGGTCCTGGGCCATGCTGTTAGGATTTAAACCCTCACATTTATTTGGGATTTAGCCACTGGCTGGGCTGGGTGATTTGTGGCTGTTACTTTTCTGGGGTTAGGTTTCTTGAGCTATAAAATGAGGATAATAATAATACTTTCTTCATAGGTTGTTATGACAATTAAATGATAAAATGCTTGCAAAGTGCTCTTGGGTAATCAATACCAGGTAACTATTGTTATTACCAAAACTTTTAAGTACTTTTGTCTTCCCTGCCCTGTGTATATGGGGAAGAAAAAAATTTTTTTCCAGAGGAAAATTTTTGGAACAAATTAACTTGTGACTTGCTACGAACCTCAAATAACAGTACCAAATAAATAAGGTTGATGTACAATATTTGCCAGCAGCTGAGGGCATTGCAACAAAGCATTCACTGGTGGATGGGAAAGGCAGAGCCTGTCATGCCCCATTACTTCATAGT
Source organism: Tursiops truncatus (assembly GCF_011762595.2). Classification (NCBI taxonomy): domain Eukaryota; kingdom Metazoa; phylum Chordata; class Mammalia; order Artiodactyla; family Delphinidae; genus Tursiops; species Tursiops truncatus. Next base: position 10,111,757 of record NC_047051.1, read on the forward strand.
CTAACTCTGTGCTGACTCTGTCAAAGGCAGGCAGTAATCACAGATAGGTTTATATGCTGGAGAATTGATATGGTCATATTTTCACATCTCAAAAGCAAAGTCAAGAAAAAAGGGTGATCAGAAAGTTTTTATGGCTCTAATCATGAAATGGTGACAGCTTTGGCTTGCTGATTTGCCTTTCATTCACCTCTGTAATTTGGTGTGAGCTGCCCAACCAAAACTGGAGGTAGGGAAGGGGAATCCCTTCTGTCTTTTGGGCATTTTGCAACGAAGAACGTGTCAGTTCTTATTTATCTTGTAAAGGGTAATTGATTGGGGATGGTGGTAAGTGTTCAGATGGGATTTCTGGAGGGCATCTATCTTAGTCCCCCACAGCCCACACGATCAATATTGTTTATGCTAATGACATGATCGCCCCACCACATCAGAAATCCTGGAAAGCATGTGCAGGAGCAGTCGCAGTACCATATTCAATTATCTCTTTGTATTTCTAATGGTAGTAATAAATTAGAAGACATTTATATGACTACTATTCTGAACTGACAAATCCATTGTTTTCTTGTTAAATGGTGCTAATTGTCGTTGTCATGGAAACCCTGAAGATACTTAGGCTGAATTGTCCAATCTATTTTTTTTCCTTTGTGAGAGATTATTTCTTTGGCTGACATTGAAGTTCCCCCTGTAGAAAGCTATTATACATATACTCACAAGACACTTGCTGTATGTTAAAAATCCTCAATAAATCTGTTAATTATACCTGTACTGTGGTTATGAGAATCAATTTGCTTCAAACCTAAACTGAAAACCTGGAAAAATTAGTAAAACAAGTTGGCTGGGTTTTTATTTCTTTGCCAAAATTATTCATTTAACACCTAGATGATTCTGAAAAAAAACAAATCTACCTGCTTTAAAATGCTTGTATCATTTTATTTCTATATGTATGCTTTTAAAATACCATTTTGCAGTAACTTTTTCCAGAAAATAGAAAAATTATATTAAAGAGTTCTGTCTGCTTCATATTCATCCCATGGGCAGATTTCACAGAGAACAGATAAATATTCATGGAGTATATGTCTGGAGAGAAGTCTCTGGAGTTTAATTGTCTTAGGAAAAATATTAGACCCACCAGCTGTTAATTGTGGGTACTTTACCTGGGTTTCAGTGTCCTCGTGTGTAAAATGAAAGTCATGACTTCGTTGGGTTGTTGGAAAGTTGAAGCATAACAATACATGTCATGCTCCTGGTTCAGTGCCAGGCAGATAACAGATGCTCAAGAAATGTCACTCCTGTTCCAGTCTAAGTCTCCCTAATCAACCTCCCCTCCTTCACCCCCTCATAGAAACTCATCACTAGGATCCTGGAGTGATGTATTTGAATCAAAAGGAAAGAATGTTTGGCTGGCAGAACCTCAGAGAATTTTTAGTGTCCTCATGCCATCCCATGTTATGGGAGACAAGCAATGTCCCATGACAAACCTGACCTGGAAAGAGAAGGTTTCACAAAGATCTGGTAAATTACATAGTGATAACATCCAAGTAACCCTCAAGAAGTGTAACCCCTCCCAACTCAACATCTAGTCATGCAGGGGTGGGGTGGGGTGGGGAGAGAACTCATTAGGAGCAGTTGTTTGCCCTTTGCATGTGTGAGTTTTAGTAAATGCACAACTGAAAAATTTTAACATGGTGACATAGCTATTCCCTCAGCTCTCTACACCTATGCAAAACCTTCATTCTTGGGATGGTGAAGTATAGTCACCATATTTGTAGCTTATGATATCTAAAAGGAAATAAACAGTCTTATAAGTCTTTATCTTACTAAATCTTCCCTATCACATATTTGGTTCATATTATGAATCTTAATTATTTATTTTAATAAAAGTGAACATAGGGAGTAAATCAAGTTTCCCACTGTATCTTATTTGTGCCTCAATTAATAGCATATGCATATACTTACCATATGACATTACCATTGTTTAAATATCTTTATCCCCACAGATTGAACAATTACAGATAGGGACAGCAGTCTATAAAACAAAAAGAAACAAAATGAAACAGAAACTTGATATCTCCCACACCAAGTAAGGTTAGGCTATGCATTCATTCAGTGATGATTTACTGAGTATCTAATATTTTCCCCTACACTGTGTTAGCTGTGGGAGATTCAGTAGTGAGCGTGGCAGACACGTGTCTTTCCTCCTTGGGCATTATGGATGCATCTACAAGAGTGGACGCTAAGTGCCCTGAGCAGTGGAATGCGGGCTCTCGGAGCACAAGGTGGCTTCCTAACCCACATGGGAATGGCATACTCACAGAACCAAAGCAGACTTCCCCAAGGCGATGACTTTGAAGCAGAGAACTGAAGATGTGTAGCTTGCATGAAGAGGTTAGAGAGAATGTTCCAAACAGAAGGAAATGCAGTTTGTAGACAGTTGAAGGTCAGAGGCCAAAAGACCTCTGTTTCTTGAATTCAAAAGTTTCTTGAATTCCTGTGCCTGCAACATACTAGGGAAGAGTCTCAAGCTTGTACAAACCCCACACTGGTGACATTGATCTGCTGTTTTTATTAGGATATTGTGTTTTTAAATAAACTGCAGGATCAACTCTGTACCTCTGTGTCTTAGGCTGAGGTTATACCTCTGATAGGCCCTGATTGTGCAGCCTTTCAAGATGACTTTGAAGCAACATGCCACTCTCCCAGCGTACCCCGGAATGGAGCCCTTGGGTGAAGAACAAAGGCAAAAGCCAGGGTTTCTTTGGAATTTCAACTTGCTTATCTGTTACTCTAGACTTCAAACACATTTTAGTTTCTCATGAGGCTGCTCACTCATATGCTAGTTAGGCAAGGATTTGAACCAATTATCCAATATTTTAAATAAGGTGTTACAGGGGTGCCCAGAATTAAGGAAATTGTAGAACATGGCACACTGTTGGAGTCCAGTCAGAGAAATCTGGATTTGCCTCCTGGCTCCTGCTCTTCAGCTCTAGGAAACCTCCGGCATGTTCTTCCTTTCATCTGTCAGGCAGAGTTAGGAATACCTACCCAGAAGACTGCTGTGAGGATTAAGTGAGATGACCTTTATTACCTGTTTAACATGATGCCTGGTTTCGTCAGCAAACGATAATTAATGATGAGAGTAATATTTTAAAGCCTCAGCAACATTTTCTCTTCTTTTCTCCTGTATTTTCTTTCTTTTAAAAAATAGCTTTATTGGAATTTAATTTATATACTATAACATTTATCCATTTTAACTGTACAACTCAGTGAATTTTAGTATATTCAGAATTGCATAATTATCACCACAGTTGAGTTTTAGGACATTTCCATCACCTCAGCAAAAATACTTTTGGATTTCTTTTGTGCTATGAATTCTTAATTGTGTTCAGGAAATGTTCTATTTAAGGATCCAGGATAATCATTATATTTACTAAATAACCACAGGTTGTCATTTTGCAACATTATGATAATTATCATTTGTAATGTTAATTCTTTAAGTATGCTACAACCTTTGATAACTCATTTGGCTACATACTCTTCCTATAATTCAGACTAACCATTTGTGTTTTACTTATGTGGCTAAGTATTTTGGTATTTTTTTAGTAATCATTATTTTAAAGGATACATCCTCTGATAACTTCCTTCCAATGACTCTTCAGATAATAAGGGGACATAACATAATATTTGTTGATATTATTAAGAAATATTGAAATAGTTTTTAGTATTTTGTACAAAGAACATTCCATCATCACTGGGTGGTACTTATTCAAATAAACAAGTTAGAAAAATAACAACAAATTGTCATGAAACCTCTTGGAAAAAATGTGGTTTCTTTTTTAAGTTTTATTATGAAAATATGGTCATTGAAATCATCTTGAAAGTGTTACTAGAAACTCTGAAAAAAGGCAGACACTTGTAGAAAGGTGGTATGCTGTGGGATTAGGCATGAGGGCTCTATGTAGCCAGACTCTGGTTCAAACTCAATTCTACCAGTTAGTAGCTGTGGGATGTTAAACCAAGTTCCTTAACTCTCTGGGCCATAGCCTCCTTGCTTCTAAAATAGAGATGATAATAGGGTTGTGGGAATTAAGCTATCATATATGTAAAGCAATTAGTATGGTGCCTGGCATATAGTAAGACTTCAATAAATGGCCACTGGAATTTTATTGAGTTGTAGACTACTAGGGTATTGATAAAGGAACCCATTTTATTAAGTTTAAGAATACAGGGGTGACTTCCTATTAGGAAAATTACAAATATGGGAAGAGGTTTCTTTTATCTTCAGTAGGGAATCAAAAGTCTCCCCCTCTGATCGGGAAATGACAGTCATCCAAGAACTAAATAAAGATAATGCACATTCTTCATGGCATTGACAGAGAACTATTGCCTGTAATCTGATTTTGTTGTTTAGTTATGAGGGAGGAAACGAGACTGAGTATTTCCCAAGAAAGACTGAGAAAATCATGCACTTGGCTCAGTAGCAGAAATGGCCACTTGAGAAGCAAGCAGTACTCAAAAATGGGAGATAAATTTATGTATTTACCACTTGAATTCATGACTGTGAATATTAATAACTGCTACAAAAGTCAGTCCCGAATTTTCCATCCAAGTTGTTTGGTAATGACAGGATTGGTCGTCTTTCACGAGCCAACAGTCAGGGGCTTAGTGGGAGTTTGCTTGGAGGATATGCCCATGCCCTAAACTCGACATCCACAGGTATAAGTAAGTTGGGCACGTTAAGGTGTGTTAAATATGCTGCTTGTTAAATTTAAAGTGTTCACTCTGTCCTATCGTGTTGATCAGCTCACCTGTACTTCACCCCAGCTCTGCCCAGAAGAGGGGTCTGGAGCTAGGCAGCTCCTCTTGTCTTGTAGGCTTTGTAGGATGATGTACCAGGGCTCCCTGGACTACTGATTTTCCTTTACCTGCTATCTTACATCTGTACCCACATCCTTAATGCTAAGTCCACCAGCCACTCACCTATGCTTAAACCTGTACAGGATAGATTAGCTGTACGCCATCCACTCAACTAGGCAGGAACATGTCTGTTTCACATTTGAATGAGACCCCAATGTCTGGGAGGAAACAGAACTCTATCTACAATGGACTGGTTACCCTAAGAAACAGAGTTGTTCTTTGCAGAAGTACATGCCTACCTTTGGCCCTGATTTAGGATTACAACTAAAATAAAAATTTTTTCTAGAGTATTTTGCAGGAAAGTTTTCAAACTCCGTTTTCCCTTGATTATTCTGAAATGGATGAATAAGGTTTATAGTTGTGTGGGGGGTTTTTTGGCGGTACGCCGGCCTCTCACTGCTGCGGCCTCTCCCGTTGCGGAGCACAGGCTCCAGACGCGCCAGCCCAGCAGCCATGGCTCACGGGCCCAGCCGCTCCGCGGCATGTGGGATCCTCGCGGACCGGGGCACGAACCCGCTTCCCCTGCATCGGCAGGTGGACTCTCAACCACTGTGCCACCAGGGAAGCCCTATAGTTTTTTTCAGAATCTAAACCTTGAACTAAAAGGCTTTAAAGGAGGGCTACCTACTTGTTAATAAAATATGATATTGCATTTATTCTGTTTGACATTGTAAATTCGCCAAGGAAGGCAGTAGAAGATAGAAGTCTGAGAAACATTCCCAGTCTGGGAGAAATCATTCTAGAGGGTTGGGTAGGTGGTGAGAAAAGCAGAGGGTACTGTGACGGATAGGAAAATACTGCTGGAGTGCTGACATACCCCTCTTCTCGAAACACAGCCAGTAAACTTTGGGGCTTGTTTTTTTTTCCGAAAAAAATTTAATTATATATAACGGAAGAGTTTTGCCATGTAAACAAATCTCAGATTTTATGTTGCAAGGCACTATTTACTGACTTTACAAAGATTTAATTAACACTAAATTTAATGGAATAATTGTGTCATTAAAGCTCATTAAATGTTATTGAGATTTGTAGTTTTTAAGAAAGATTACATAGCCCCAAATATTTCCCAAATCTCCCAAATGTGATTTTCATGTGATACCCTTAATTTTTTTTTCCTCCTGGTAAATGTCATTCATTATAGGAAATTCGAGAAATGTGGCAAAGTAAAAAAAAAAAAAAAAAAAAAAATTACTCAATCTCAGGCTTTTGCTGCGCAGATTTGCAAACATTGGTTGAGACTTGTAGACTGACAACTCTAAAGGACAATATATCCACAGTCTGCGTGCCAACTGGCACATGCTGATAATGTCTGACAGGCCTCTCCTGTCAAAGCTTTGAACACCAAATAACTACGAGTGTACTCTCTTTACCCTTTGAAAAATCAGAGACACTCGTTTTCTTTGAGTTACAGGTGGTGATATCATAAGAGCTTTAAGCTAGCTGCTCAGCCTCATTGATGCAAGTGCTATGGCAGACAATAAATTCTTCAAATCTGGGGTTGTTTTTCTTTTTTCTTTTCCAGTCTGCTAATGCCAAGTTGATAGTAGAGAATATAAACCTCGATAGCAATTTCAGTATTAGAGGTTGGAAAATACATGGAGATCTGAGTGAACAAAAGAAGAATGTACAATAATCGCATTAAACCTGTCCTACGTTGTTTGGAAATGATATCTTGTGTTAAAATGAACTGCTGGTCAGTGCCAGGGAAACAGTGTATTCTGAGAATTTACAATTGGTTTAGTGATTGCTTTTTATTACCATGGCTTCTATGGCTACTGCTATTATTGGGCTAGATGCTCATCTCCTTTAACTGTGATGTTCAAAGAAACCTAGCCACGTTGAATATAATTGTTACCCTTTATAACAGTGGGCCAGGTCAGATTCTCATCTTCTCGATCTGTGGTGTAATAAGGAGATAGTAAATCAATGCGATGGTAAAATTTAATAATGTATGAAGAATTTCATTGTTGGTGATGCTTTTTTAAATGATGACTTAGGGAATTTGAAAACAAGTAGGGAGAAATTTTTTTTTTCTTGTTAAGAATCACTGACCCTCTTGGGAAAAAAACCTTCCAAGAGTTAGATGCATGAAAAGGGAAATAATTTGTTTGCTTTTATCTTTTTATAAGAGAGAATATAAAATTCTAAATGTCTTTTGTAAGAGTTAACATTTAGGGTTTTAAAGCTTCATTGAATAGCTACATTAAATTAGGAAAAGTATGTCATTTAATATGATGGGTAACGGGAGACTCTAGAATGGAGGAAACGCAGGAAAGGAAAGATACATAACAGAGGAAGGAGAAGAACTGTGCAGGAGACAATGAAAAAGGCAGGCAGACCGAGATTGAAGGGAAGGCAGATGGGGGAGAAGAGAAATAATAGGAAGAGAAACAGGACAGAGAAATCAAATATTTAAAAACAGAGCAGAGACACAAAGAAAAGAACATGTAAGAAAATAATGGATAGGGAGAAAGTGAGAAGGAAACATGATGAGAAGGCAGGACGAGGGAGAAGCAAGCAACGGCAGGTGAAGAGGGACAATGAAGAGGGTACAGTCACTGAGTTCTGAGATGACCGTGCGTTTTGGCCTGGATCCCTCAGTTGTTTTCTTGGACATCAGAATCAATAACCACCAGATCCTCTGACAGCCAGCCCAGCCTCTGAGCCTCTCTTTCTATAGCTGGTGCCACTCGACTCCCAGCTGCTTACTCCTCACAGCCTTGGTCTTTGATCTTGGTCTATGATCCATACTGACCCTAATTAGACTTCTTATCAATCTTCCTACAGGTTTATCCATTTTATTTATATTTAACAATATCTTTCAATTTTGTTGATTTTATCTATTGAATTAATTGTGTTTTATTCTATTTCTAATAGAATAAAGTTTTTATGTAAGTTCTTGAGTTGAGTCCTTAGATCATTGATTTTCAACATTTCTTTCTTTTCTGATATATTAATCCCAGGTTATATATTTCTAAGGATGACTTTAACTGCACTCCACAAGTTTTATTATGTCTTATACTTAACTATCATTAAGTTCAAAATATTTTTAAATTTTTCATTGCGATTTCTTCTTGATCCATGAATTAATTTAGAATTATATTACTTAATTTCCAAACACAAGGGAATTATCTCAGCCAGAGAATATTCTCCGTATGGTTTTAATCCTTGGAAAATTTGTTGAGAAATTCTTTATAGCCCAATATATTGACAGTTTGGTTAAATATTGCATGTGCATGTGAAAAGCATGCATATCCTGCAATTGATGTGGCAGTATTTTACGTGAAATGTGTTAAGTTTGTTAGTCATGTTGTTCTCATAATTATTTTACTATATTGTCTTTTCGAGTATTAAAATACTTCTATTTTCATTTTAATTTCAGTTACCTTGCCTATTATACCTTCTTTTATTATTATTTAATGCTTACCCTTGATTTATTGCAGTCTAATAAAAAATATTACTTTTTCCAATTCTCTGATTATGCTAGAAACTTAGAATACCTTAACTCCATTTATTCCTATTTTGCCTTTCACATTATTGTTGTCGTATATTTTTGGTATATTTTAAATTCAGCCCATTACTATTATTGTTTTGTATAGTCAACCTTCATTCATATTTATCCCCTTATTTACCACTTGCTGCCACCCTTTATTTCTTCTTGAATTTTATGTTTCTGTTTAAGATTGTTTTCTTTTTGCCTGAGGAATTTCCTTTATAAATTGTTTTAGGAAATTCTACTGGTGATGAATTTTTCAGTTTTTGTTTGTCTGAAAACATCTCAATTTTACCTTCATTTCTGAAGAATATTTTCATGAACTATATAATTCTAGTTTGGCACTTTGTTTTTGGCACTATAAAGATATCCTTTTATTATCTTCTGGCTGCGATCTTTTCTGTTAAAAATTCAGCCCAGTCTTATTTTTACTTTTTTGAAAATAATGGGGCTGTTTTATCTGGCTATCTTTAAGATTTTTCTATTTCTTTAGCATTTAGCAGTTTTACTATGGCATGCCTAAGTGTGAATTTATTATTTTTTTATCTTCTTGATATTTATAACATGTCTTGAATATGTGGGCTGATGTTGTTTATTAGTTTTTTTTAATTTTTTATTTTGTATTGGAGTATAGCCAATTAAAAATGTTGTGATAATTTCAGGTGTGCAGTAAAGTGACTCAGCCATACATATACATATATCCATTCTCCCTCAGACTCCCCTGCCATACAGGCTGATGTTCCTTATTAGTTTTTGAAGATTCTAGGCCTTTAATATTTAATTTAATATTGCTTTAATATTGCTTCTGCCTCATTCTCTGTGTTACTGTTTTAGAACCCTGATTACCCTGAATCAAAATTTTTAATCTCTCCTATATATTTCTTATATTGTTTTCTGAATTTTCTATAACTTTTTCATGCTTTATCTGCATATTTTCTATCTTTCTGTTCAGTAAAATCATCTTTTCAACTGAGCCCAATCTACTGATGAACTCATCTCTTGAATTTTTGATTTCAGTTGTATTTGTCAGTTATATTTAGAATTTCTGTTTGAATTTTAAAAATATATTCCACTTTTCTCCCAAAATTCTCTTATCATCATTTTTTGGACATATTAATCACAGCTATTTTAAAGGCTGTGTCTGATAATTCTCATGTCTAGATCACCTGCTGGTCTATTTCTATATTCCATTTTTTTGTCTTGATAATGTTTCTTGGTATACCCAGTAATTTTTAATTGAATGCTAGGCATTGTGTATGATCATAGTAATATCTTCATAGAGGGAATTAATTTTAGATTATGATAAGTAGTAAGAGTAGAGGTAGACCTCTTTAATTCATTCAGGGATAGAATGAGCTGCTTCCAGTCTGGGCTGCAGTATTTTTAAAGGGCTTGAGTATGTTCAGTTTACTCTTAGGATGTTGCCCTTCAGAGGTTGCATCTGAAAGTCAGGGTATTCATCTCCTTGACGAGCCCTGAAAGTCAATTTTTGTCTCCAGAACACAATGAGATTGCTTATCACTCTGCTAAGCTTCTCAGTCTTTTAGCTGACACATTATTCTGGGCTTCTTAGCCTGTAGTCTCGTGCTGCTCATAAATCAGCAAATACTTCAAAGGGAAAAGCAGAACACATTTTTGGATTTACTTCTCTACCCTTCCCTTCTCTCTGGAATTTTTGATCTTCAGGTTCTGGCTTCTTGGTCTGATGCTTCCGAGTGGACTTTAAAAATTGTATACAGTCTTCCTAGTTGTATTTGAGGGAGTGTTGATCTGCTGCAAGTTAGTGTTTGCATAGCCAGAAGTTATGTTCTAAAGTCTTTTTATGATGTTAATCATATTGATGGTATCTGGTAGCATTTTGTGCTTTTTTAACTTCAGTTTGTTTGCTGGCATTATTATTATATGAAGGATGTAGCAAATAAATTTAATGTGTGATACTGTTTATGTAACTTATTTTATAACGTACAGACATACCTCGTTTTATTGCACTTTTATTACGCTTCACAGATATTGCATTTTTTACGAATTGAAGGTTTGTGGCAATCCTTCAAGGGGCAAGTCTGTTGGCACCGTATTTCCAATGGCATTTGCTCACTTCATGTCTCTGTGTCACATTTTGGTAAATCTCACATTTCAAACTTTTCATTATTATATTTGTTATAGCAATCTGTGATCAGTGCTCTTTGATGTTACTACTATGACTCCCTGAAGGCTCAGATGATGGTTAGCACTTTTTAGCAACAAAGTATTTTTAAATTCAGGTGTGTATGTTTTTTATGTGCATAATGATATTGCACACTTAGTAGACTACAGTATAGTGTAAACATAACTTTCATATGCACCTGGAAACCAAAAAACTGTGTCACTTGCTTTATTGCAATATTCACTTTATTGCAGTTGTCTGAAACTGATCCCGCAGTATCTCCAAGGTATGCCTATATTTAAAATCTAACTAAGCTTCTATACATTAGTAGATATTATTACATGGAATTTCCATAAACTTTTGTTTGTCAAAAATTATTTACTAAGAATATATTTTATCTTGTACATCTTTCCTTAAGAGGATCACAAAATCCAGAATCCTCCATTTTTTTTTGTTTTCTTTCTTTTATTGAAGTATAGTTGATATACAGTATTATATTAGTTTCAGTTGTACTACAGTGATTTTATATTTTTATAGATTATACTTCATTTAAAGTTATTACAAAATAATAGCTATATTTTCCTGTGCTGTACAATATATCCTATTGCTTATTTATTTTATACATAGTAGTTTGTATCTCTTAATCCCATACCCCTATCTTGCCCCTCCCCCCTTCCCTCTCCCCACTGGTAACCACTAGTTTGTCCTCTATATCTGAGAATCTGTTTCTCTTTTGTTTTATTCATTCGTTTGTTTTATTTTTTAGATTTCATATAGAAGTGATTACATAGTGTTTGTCTTTCTCTGTCTGGCTTATTTCACTAAGCTTAATACCTTCTAGATCCACATTATTGCAAGTGGCAGAATTTCATTCTTTTTTATGCCTGAGTAATACACACACACACACACACACACACACACACATATCATCTTCTTTATCCATTAATATGTTCATGGACACTTAGGTTGCTTCCATATCTTGGCTATTATAGATAGTGCTGCTGTGAACATTGGGTGCATGTATCTTTTTGAATTAGTGTTTTCGTTTTCTTCAGATATAAACCCAGGACTGGGATTACAGGATGATATGGTAGTTCTATTTTTAGTTTTTTAAGGAAACTACATACTGTTTTCCATAGTGGCTGTTCATTTATTTTATTTTTGGAAAAGTCTAGTGAATACTATAAACTGAGATATATCTAAAACCTGTACATTTATTTAACCATTGAGTGGAAAACGTTTCACAATTTGTAATTAGTTCTAATATATGTTTATTCAGCAAGTTTTCTGTGTGTCCTCTAATAATATTTGCTCAAAAATATGTGCATTTTGATTTGATAAATTAATATCTTCTGTGTATTATTTTGACTATTATTACTCTTTCAGGAAGGATAAATACCTCTCGATGGTGTGCACGTTTTAAATTTTAATATTTAGTGGAAAACCTCCAAAGAAGCATCTAAACATTTCCTATTATGTTTAATGGAATTTAGTCAAGTATTCAATTGACTGAAACATTTGTTTCTTTTTTCTTCAATGTTATGAATGTTGAAGAAAAAATTTTGGATCTTGCTAATAATTCTTCATATAATAATTAGCTATTTTTTAATATATATCATGCACTTAGGAAGAGTTTCAACATTTAATGATTGTGGACATGATTCCATATTTGAAATAATCTTTGTAATTATTTCAACCATTTTTACCAACTTGTGATATCTCATTAGGTTATACAATTTTTTCTATAATGAGGTTATAAATGATACGGGAGCAGAATTTGGAATTTAGTAACAAATTTAGGAGCAGAATTTAGAAGCACTCTTATTCTTGTTTTTAGGGTACATGTTCCTGTTTCAAGGACCCTCCCCCCCATTTTTCTGAATGGTAGCTTAATTAACATTTCCAATTTTCTTTTCACATGAACTGTGTACTTGTAGTCAATTGGTGTAGTGACTAGACTAAATTGGAATGACAGTGGTTCCAAACACCCTGTAGAAAATTTTGGGAAATTTGATGACCACCTCTAGAAGTTTACCTGGTCCAATTATTTGAAGCCTTGACTACTAAGGTAAAGTAGGGCAGAGCTGTTTCTGTGCTACCCACCCTTGCCTTGATGAGTGGAATGAGCCATATCCTCAGAGCTTCCTCCACCAATAACCAGTGGAGGATTTCATGATTTTGATTAGCAATCTCAATACTATGGTGATTTCATTGATTTTAGCAAAAATCTTTAAGAAAAAATACTGTGCAAACTATTATGTTTAGTACTGACATCTTACAGTTTAATTAAACTTTCATTTTTCATTGAAAGACAAGGATAAGCACTGCCTTAATTCTGCAAGTTTCTGAGGCATCTCACACTGGGGTCTCTAAATATGATACTATCGATGGGCCTAATTGTTACATGAATTATCAAGTTCACCTGAAAACAGGTGCCGTAACAAATTTTTTCTTCTGATCTCCTTTTTGAAGTGGATATAAGAGCTAATATATCTATTGTATAGCTATCTATATTTCTGGGACTATGTTAAGCATTTTATATATTTAATTTCCTTTAACTTCATAACAATACTGTGGTGTAGATAGTACTTTTATTCCTATTTCACATATGAAGACATTGAAGCCTGTATTAGTTTTCTATTGCTGCATAACAAATTTCCACATTCTGATTGGCTTAAAACATCATATACATTTACTGTCTCACATTTACATAGTCAGGAATCTGGACCTTGCTTAGTTGGGTCATAGTCTCAGGGTTTTACAAGGCTGTATTTGATTAACCTAGAGTGAACTGACTAGGAACTTTAATTACATTTATGACATTTCTTGACTGTTGCCATATTCTATTGGTTAGAAGCAAATCCACACATTCTACCGGTTAAGAGCAAGCACTCAAGGGGAGGGGATTATACAAGGGTGAGACTCATTGAGGATCACTCTAGGGTATGTCTTCCACAAAGCCTAAAGAAGTTAGTTAAACTGCCCATGCTTAGTCAGTGGTGGAGGCAGGATTTGAATCCAAGGTGTTTGGCTCTAGAGCCTAAGTGCTTTGCTGCTTGCTGTCTGAAGACCATCCATTCTCATTCACTACAGACTGAGAAAGAACTGATATGAATTGGTTGTAGGCATTCTAAAGCATACGTTTTACATGTTTGTGTTCTCTGTTCACTTGGTTGTTACAAGCTTTCTTTATATAATAAACTACTCCTCTACTTTCTGTGACAAGTGACATTCTTTTTCTTATGGAACTAGAAGTGCTAAATTTAATCAATAACACATCTTTTGGAAACCCCTAAATTTATAATATTGGAACAGAGGGGGCAGGTATACAATTTAAGTAGCAATTCCTTCATAAGGCTGTTGATTACATGTGTAAAATTTAAATCTTTGATCAATGAGTGATGATGGTGGACATGCTGTTGATAATGCTACAATGGCATCTAATTTTAGATGAAGGAAATAATGGGAGGTTGTGTGAAAATGTTTAGTCACACTATGTTTAAGCCCTAGAAACTGTTGATTGTGTATGGTTCATTTATCATCACAGCCCTATATTTTGCTTATTTTAGAGATGAGATGAAAATCTTTATGTGCAAGAATCCTGGGAAATAACTCACTCAAACTGACCTGTGCAAAATGCCCATATCAGCCAATTTAAACACAGAGTTTGTTCAAGTTCAGGGTGCAGGAATCTTCATTTATGTACCTAACAATAGCACTTGAAAATGGAATTGCATTGCCTGCTGTTTTCTGTTGCCCAGCTTACACACACACACACACACACACACACACACACCCTTCAATTCCCACCCACCCCTTCTTGTTGCCAGAAGATGAGATGATATTTCCCTGGATCCTCTGGAAACAGTGGGGACAGATGTCACCACACCAAAAGTCCATGACTGCTACAAAACAACTCAGAAACTACCACAGCACTTAACTCAGCACCTCAGAAAGATCAAGGCACTGTCAGTAAGCTATAAGATTCCCTGGGCATAACATACATATTTTGGTCTTGTTATTCTTCCGTCCTGTCACCTTACATTTCTGAGGCATCTTTTCTCCTCATATACTAGCTTAACTCACACAGTTAGCTTTGTTGGTTGCTGCCATGATTAAATTCCTAGTATTTCTCTGTCTTGTTGATTAACATTCTGCTTTCAAATGCCATCTGAAAGTACTTCTCACCTCCATGCCCTTTGCCTCCTAGTCTTCTCTTCTATACTCCAATTTTCATTTTAACTGTTCTCTTCTAATCCTACAATGTGATAGAGGCAATTGGCAAGAAAGATGTGGTATAAAAATAGAGCCATAGAGTAATCATCCTTACCACTTTCCGTATTCATATAATACTTAGCACTTCATAAATGTTAACTAATGAGACTTCAAAATGTCCCTATAAGGAAATTCTTAGATACAGTTTACAAACTAAGAAAGAGAATTGGAGGGGGAAAAACCACCTGATAGGGTAGAAGTAACCGCTGGGAGCAGAAAGTGGGGTCCTTGGCTTGAGTACACAGACTCAGGAAGCTCCAGTCAACTGAAAATGTCTGCCGTCGTTCACTTTGCCTTGATAGTGAAACTGTGTACTAACTCTTCACCATAAAGCTGAATCATTATAATGTTTTCTTTCTCAAGAGATATTGAAAAAATAGATCCACAGACCCCCATCTGATCTCTTGGAAGCAGAGACTGAAGAATGTTAAGACTATGTCCCTTTAGGCATCTATGGTACTTTAAAATACCCATGTGATTTCAACTCATGGTCATGCTCAGCTGAATCTGACATGCATTTAAAAAGGGCAGAGTCTCCTGATGAAATGGTATGTTTTTGGCTTCCAGCCTTAAACACATCTTCTTCCTACCACCTATAAATACACATTTGTATCCCTTTCTAAGGCTAGGAATCTTGGAGTCATCTTTGCCTCTTTTCCTGTATCCCATACCCATCTGACAGAGTATTATTATTCTTTCATTTTTTGATATATATTTTTCTTTCTAATTTTATTATCATAATTTAAGTCCAGATATTTAGTAGTAGGAAGTGCCTCTGACTCTGGTTCTCTCCACTGAAATAATCTGCATGATGCTTCACGGGGAATATTTCAGAAATGAACAGTATAAATATCACTGTCTGTAGGGTCCACATGCTGTGCTTGCCTGTTCAGCTTCACTAGCCCCTTATTCTCTCAATGACACTCTGCATTTAAAAGGGAGGCTGGTATCACAGCACTGCCTTCTCTTCCCATATGCTACAAAAGAGGTGTTCCCATGATCCAAACTACCCCAGCCATTGTCAAGGCACATAAATAATATATTTTAAAATGCATAAATATTTCCTAAAACAAAAAATTTGAGAATAATATTGCTTTACATTTTTACAAATCTCTTTAATATTTGGCTTAATAGGCAAACTTGCTTCTGCATTCAATCTGTATAGTATGTCATTACCATTAAATGTATATGTTGTTATATGAAGAAAATATGGCCTCAGATAGGTAGCTGGAAAAGGGATGATTATTATAATAGCCCTTATAAATATTATGAATGTTTTTCTTTGATACTATACTAAAACTTGACAAGTGGTAGTTTCTTAAAGGTTAGTTAAACCATATAGATGACCTTTTTGTACTCAGCTACACTAAAATGCACTGATCTGTTATGCCCTTTGAATGGATCTTTTACCCATGTATGACTTTGTAATATCATGTGTTGATCATTTGGAAAATATGAGTTCACTGAGATATGCAAATATTGTCACATTTCATTATAAGATGTCCAAAATCCACATTCCAGCCAACATCACCAGTGACCTCCTCAGGAAAGGCTTTATGTATTCGGACGCTGTCACGCTCACAATGGTACACACACGTGTTCTAAAATTCAAAATGAAGGAATTCCCTGGTGGTCCAGGGGTTAGGACTCTGCACTTTCACCGCTGAGGGCCCAGGTTCAGTCCCTGGTTGGGAACTAAGATCCCACAAGCTGTGCAGCGTGGCCAAAAATAAATAAATAAATAGAATTCAAAATGAGAAAGCTCAAATTTTACCATTTGCTGTAAACACTGTCCAGAATATGTATACTAAATACCCAAATCCAAATAACTACAGTTTATCTATCAGTTGTCAAGTTAAAATGGTATTCCATGTAAATGTGACTAGTTCAGCTCACAACTCAAATATTTGCCAGGGTGCTTTTCCTTACCACTTGACTATACTTCGGTGTGAAGCAAAAGTGTTTTACCTACCCTTCCTATCTTGTTACACAGAATATTAAAAGCTCATATACTCAAGAGTTGAGATTTAATAAAAGTAATAACTTTTACTGTTTCATCAATGGCATTCTTAAGTAAAAGTGGATTTAAAATTTTTTTTCTAACTGCAACCATGTGGTAGTAAATAAATGACTTGTTAGTATGATTTGGGGCCTCTGGCTAAGGCACCAGCAGTTTTAGCCAACATTGCTTTGCATCATTAGTGCAAATACCAACACAGTAAAACAGGAAAATAATGCCTTAGTATTATTATGAAAGTAGTTTTGACCTTGTAGATCCCTGAAAATGCCATGGGGGGGCTCCCTGGGAATCTGTAAACCACACTTTAAAAACCGCTGGTATAAAGAAATGCTCTTTTCACTGAAATTGCTAAGCTTGGAGCCAGATATTTTGGGCTTGCCCCGGCCATGTTCCCTGGCAACATGGAAGAAGTATTCTAGAGTTCGGAAAGAATGAGTCCGTTACAAGGCAAGCTGAGCTCAGAGAAGAGACCTCTGACAGTATCTTTCGTAGTCCAGGATTTAGCCTTGCCAGAAAATCTGAACTTCCTGACTAACAGAGCCAGTATATTCTCTTTTTTGCCTAAGCAAGTTTGAGTTGGAGTTCATTTCCTTTTAGGCCAAAGGTCACCATAAGTTGGCCCTGTCTTATCCATCCAATTCCTCCAGTAATTTAATATTCACCACAAGCTCATCCAAGGTCCCCACCCACAAGTTTCTTCTTACCTTCACCTCATACTCCTGTGCTTACTCTTCAGCATACCTCTCATCCATGCCGTTCCAATCCTAGGGCTACCAATGTTCTTGAAGACTTCTGCTGAAGGCACCCTTTTCTGAAATCTATCAAGCTATTTTTTGGTAGCATATTTTTTGGTAATAAATTGCTCTCTGATTCTTGTATGAGTATCACTGGGTATACTGTAAATAATGCTTTTTTTAAATCCAGGGAATTTTTTTTATGTTTCTTAGAAAAATGTCATTCGTAGTCAACTAACTAAAACTTCGAGGCTAAAATTGGTCTCGAAGACAATTGATTATAGAAGTAATTACAGAGAAAGGATAAAGAAGCCGTATTACTTGTGGAAGAAACATGAATTTTGGAATCTGAAGGATTAGAGTTCACTTTATTCTGCCAGGTCTTAGGCCTGAACCCTAGGAGTTCATCAACAAATGGTGCAGTACTTGTCTCATGGGAATGCAGGTCTTATTAAATAAGGAAAAGAGCACATTGTCTACACACGGTGTTGGTGTTAAGTAGATGTTCCACTCCCTTCCCCGATTATGCATTCAAATCACCCTTCTTAGCAACCAGGTATTCGAGAAATGAGTGTCATGGTTATGGTTGAAAGGGAGATTATGGTTCTTTTCTCCAACCTTCTACAAAAATGCAAGAACAACCTGCAGAGCATCCTTGATTAAGCTCTCCTTGAAAATCACTAGGGATGGGATTTCACTGTTCCCCAAGGCATCTTCCTCTTCAAATTCTTAAACAATTCTTTTTTTCTAGTAGAATGGGATTTCTATCCGGATATCTTTGCAAGTTCCCAGCCCTTGGTCCTGTTCTCAGATGTTACGTATAAAAACCCTTATTCCTCTTATCTATGGGAGACATTCAAATATTTAAAGCCACCAATTGGCTCCTGTAATAAAAAAGGTTAATTAAACCTAGCTTCAACTATGTAGAATAAACATGCATATAGTTGTTTTGACATCTTTATTTCAAATTGAAAATAAGAAAAAAAATTGGAAGAAATTAGAGATATAATTCATTTGGAGAAATTTATCCACAATTTAAACTCAAGGTTTACACTTCCTATATGATTGTTTGGAAGGTATCCCCTTTAGAATGGTTAATGTCTTTTTTTTTTTTTTTTTTTTGCGGTACGCGGGCCTCTCACTGTTGTGGCCTCTCCCGTTGCGGAGCACAGGCTCCGGACGTGTAGGCTCAGCGGCCATGGTTCACGGGCCCAGCCGCTCCGCGGCATGTGGGATCCTCCCGGACCGGGGCACAAACCCGTGTCCCCTGCATCGGCAGGCGGACTCTCAACCACTGCGCCACCAGGGAAGCCCAAATGTTCTCTTTTGAACTGGAGGGATGGTCTGTGAACATTTCCTAGTTCTGAATTATCAGGATCCCTAACTAACTATGTAGATCCTGAGGTCAGATTTTGAGAAAAATAAAAGAATTAATTGCTCTTAGGAGTGTGGCCTTTCTTTTCAAAGTAGACTTGATGAATAAAAGGAAAACCCAGTCATTTCTCCTTGAAGAATATCAATAGTGATTCAGTGGCAATAATGTGACTGAAACCATTGTTCCCAGACAATGAGATAAGCTAAAACCCTCTTCTCAGTAGTGACTAGAAAATCCTCGATGATTTTAGACATGTCGTAACATAGTCCTCAGGAAACTATTGGGAAAGGAACATCTTATTTTCTTTGCTTGTATCCTGAGAAACCAGAATGATTGCCATTTTAGCACTATGAAGTTGTAACTTACATGATGACGTAGTTCCTGAAGAAAGGTGGAATCCGCAGGATCCAAGATGCACTGACACCTCCAAACACTCACAGTACAACCGTTCTATTTCCAGACATTTCTGGCTTGCCCAGTTCCCTGATATTTCATGATCCTCTTTATTTTTTCTTCTATTCATGCTCCTCTCTTCATCTTTTACTTGAAAACTGGATGGGATTTCGACATGACGTTTGGGGATAAATTTTAAAGAAGGGTAAAATTAAAAACATACTTTGAGAATTATGAGTGTGAGGTAATATATAGTGTTGAACAGAGTTTACCAATTGAAGACTTATACTGATTCCCCTTTACATTTAAAGGATATCTGTTGCATGACTCCCTGAAAACCTGGGATGATAGAAGGACCTCAGGAATATTCTAAAAACAATTCATTTAGAAGAATATAAAATACGGTACTAAGAGATTGGTTTGACATCCTTAATTCTCCTTTGCTTGGTTCCCAATCTAATTGACTGATTCTGTCTTAAAAATTGATAGAAACCCTATAAAGGAATGAGAAAAAAAATGACCTTTCATTTTCTTTATTTCTCAAGTAAAAGATACTTTTTAGTAGACAAATTTGGGGGTGATAATAGGGATTATCTATATTTATGTGAAATCAGTAGAAACCATAATTTTTAGGAAGCATCTCATAAATGTAACAAAGGAATTAGATCACAATTCGCAAATACAGATTTTTGTCATTTCAAAAACATAGAAGAGCTCTGAGTGATGATCATTTCATAAAATGTCTATGAATTTTGTGCACCGTCT
Organism: Tursiops truncatus; assembly: GCF_011762595.2. Taxonomy (NCBI): domain Eukaryota; kingdom Metazoa; phylum Chordata; class Mammalia; order Artiodactyla; family Delphinidae; genus Tursiops; species Tursiops truncatus. The sequence continues at coordinate 10,131,866 of NC_047051.1, forward strand.
CAGGACTGCTGAAGCCAAAACTAATACATTTCCTTAAACTCTACTGAACCAGTATATTAGATACTCCACAGAAAATTTTCTAACTTACAAATAAAATATATTATATCATACCAAAAACTATTTCAGATGCCCATACCTTAAATCAATGATTATATAAAGTTAAGGGATTTTGTTTCTTAGAAGAGCTTCTGCATCAAGAACATATAAAAGAAAGTGTGGAGTCATAGAGAATGAACTGGCATCCCAGGAGTCTCTTCCACTCTTAAATGTGTGACCTTGGGCAAAGCTCTAAATGGCTACTGAGTCTGTGTCCTTGCTTGTGAAATGGGAAAGTAACTCCTGCCCTAACTTGACAATCAGGTTGTATGTCTTGACAATCAAATCAGAAAATTGGTAATAACATGGTAATAAATTGTGAAGTTCTGTACTCGTGTTGGTTACTAATATCATATGATCTTGTGCTCCCTCTTTCTTCCTCTCTTTATGTGTATGTATCAATTGTGCAGAGCTATGCAGATTTATCATATATCTCTGTTTCTATGTGTCTGTTTATCTATGTATCTATCTCCCCTCCCTCCCTCCCTTCCTTCCTTCCTTTTCTTTCTTTCTATAAAATTGTCCTTTATTGTTATACTTTTATATACAAACAAGTGTATTGGTAACTCTCTTCCAGTGTTGGAAGATGTTGGTAGATTATTTCATTCTTCCTTTTAATATTATGCAGCTTCCCAAGATTTTGTTTGAAAAATTATGGTGAAAAGCTGAAGAGAGTAATTTATTTGCATCAATTTTTCCAGAGCCCCATTGCATGACCACCCCTACATTTCTTCCTTATAAGTCATGAAACTGAAGAGAAAAGCATAATTGGATCATTTAGGGCTTATATTTTATGATGTAACAATTTTATAATAGAACAGCTAAAGTTGTGGCAACAGAAAACAAAACATTGAAAGAAGCCCTTTAGACTCCAGAGCAGCACGGCTGGGTGCATTTCATCCTGCCTGGTACTGCTTACAATGACTGAATCTATTTCTAATGTGCTCAGCAATGGGCAGCATTTAATTAGAAATAAGCTGAGAGAACAAAGCCTGCTTCTGCTGCTCTGAAGGACAATAGTTCCTCTAAAGTCAAATACGTAAAAGTAAGGCAGGGAATCTCTGAACTAACTTGGCCAAACATGTCACACTCTGACTGCTTGACTTTAGCACAGCTGGTCCAAGCCCACTGTGTTTATCAATCTGGAACTCTATGAAGTTGAGTGGGAAGTTCTCCTCCATGCAGTGGAGAGTAGGGGCTGTGCCCATCCCACTAAGAAGGAGGGGAGCCCCTCAACCAGGGAGTCCCTTTGTGGGTACCAATATTCCAGGCTGACTGGGGAGTGGCTGGCCTACCTGCCTGTCTTCCTTCTGAATATCTCCGATTGCCCCACACACTGTTATAGGTATTAGGGGTGTAATGGTGAACTGGGCAGATTCTGTCCCATCTTCATAGACCTCACATTCTAGTAGAGGTGAGGGTGAAAACTAAGTCATACTAACAAGATTATAGTATAAGTTATTATAAATGTTAAGAAAAAACTAATAGGGAGCTGAGAGAACAAATAGAAAGGGGTGGTACCTTGGATAGAGTAATCAGAGTGGGTCTTTCTAAAGCGGTAAGACTGAAATTAAGGCATAAAGGCAGGCATAGCACAGGGAGATCATCTCAGTGCTCTGTGACCACCTAGAGGGGTGGGATGGGAGGGTGGGAAGGAGACGCAAGACGGAGGAGATATGGGGACATATGTATACGTATAGCTGATTCACTTTGTTATACAGCAGAAACTAACACACCACTGTAAAGCAATTATACTCCAATAAAGACGTTAAAAAAAAAAATAAAAGACATAACGGCCGGTCTCAGATTAAATGTCAGGACATGGAGAGGTTTTGATGGAAGAGGGTGATGGTGGTGGTGGTTGAATACCACAAGTAAAAGAAATGGCAGAGGCCCCGAGCCAAGAGGGGGTGGGCCACTGGACTGTAATGGCAAGGATACTGCTACAGAATACAGGCGTCGCTTGTGGCTTGATAAAGGCCCATGAGTAGTAGGACAGCAAGAGGAAGGAGAGTTCTGGAAATATTGGCACTCGTTTCTGCTCTCATGATAAAGTAGAACTTTTCAAGCTGGTGTGGATGTTTTCCAATATTTTCACAATTAGATGGTTGTGCTGCAGAAAAATGGATGAGTATAAGCCTTGACAATTGGTGTTTTCCTAAACATACTTTGGAAACAACTCAGAGGGCCTTCCAGGACCTTTCTGGCATCCATTCTGGTTAGTTAGTGTTCATTCATTACTGGTTATTAAAGATTGTGAATGTCACTTCTCTTAGCTCTGTAGAACTATTCTAGGAAAAAATGCTGTGTTCAAATAAGATTAGACATAAAGAGAGAGATATAAGAGTCAGTGTCTCCAAACATGCTTGGGAGCCTCTTTTCCCCCAAGTAGCAGCTTATGGGCCCAGAGATCCACAGAATTAACTCCAGGCCACACTCCTGATCTGTTTCAGTGATCTTACTTGTCTTCTTGTCTTAAATTCCTCCCCTCTGTAAGCCATCTCCATCCTGCTGCCTTAGCTCCCTTTCTAAAACACAGCTATGATGAAGTTATTTTCCTATTTTTGATAACTTCTCATGTCTGCAGAGTACAGGCCAAACTCCTTATCAGATCTTCTAAGACTCTTTGCACACTGTCACCTCCCCACCTGCTAACACCTGTCATTCTCAGTCCTTCCCACAAGGTCTTTGTGCAGCCTAGACACACAGACAACCTTGAACACAGCAAAGGTGTCATGGCTCCTCTCTCATCCTTGTCATCAACCCCAATCCTGCAGAGCCCACAGCAAATTGTGTTCTTCCCCATGAGGGTATTCTCAGTCTCCTCACTCAAGATGAGTCTCTCCTCCCTCGTCTCAGCTCTCATGGCAGTTTGTTTACATTTAGAACGTTTATCCCAGGCACTGTAGCATTGTTGGCCAGCGGTGTCCATTTCGATCTCCTCCGTTGACAGCAAGCTCTGCTGGAAGCACATGGTGCTCATTCTCTAACAGCCCACTCTGGCTGGCTAGTGTTTGACCTGGCTCCCTAGTGTTTGACCTCACACCTCGCTCTCAAGTTTGCTACAGTTTCTTTCATCAACCTAGGCTGACCGAGAAAACAAGTCATGTTGTTGAAAGAGCCCTGTATCAAAAGATCTGTGTTCAGGAGAGCCTCTAGACCTGAATAGCTGTGGGGCCTGGGCAAACTGTACAAGGTTAGACGCTTGTTTCTCCAAAGGATTAGTGAAGAGTCCAGCCCAAGGCCAGCTTCTCTGCAGTCCCTTGTCTAATCTAGTATGTATAAAAATCCATTGGAATATCTTTAAAATTTGTGCTGTCAGGCTCATCTGACATGCTCAGGAAGACTTATTCTCCTTTCCTTCTATTGTAAGTGCACTCTCCAGGGAAAATGTCCTTTGTCTAAGCTTTCAAGGCACTTTGGGTCTATAGCAAAGGTGATCTAGGAAGCTCTTTCTGTAAAAGAATCATCAGAACTACATAGGAGAAGTCAGTACACAGACAGGGAGTGACACTGCCTTGAGTCGCACGACCTTTCTCCTCACTCAAGCACCATAACAGTCAGGCCACCTGCCTTCAAGCCTCACATCCAGGCCCAGGAGACCTTTAACATGTAAATATGATCATTATTGCCCTGCCTTAACTCTGCCAATTGTCAATAATGCTTTTAGGATCCTGTTTAAATGACTAGATGAGTGGCTCTTCATGATTTGATCCCTGCCCCTTTCTTCTGGCCACTTCTTATTGCTGTCCATAAAATCACTAGCTGTTCCCTATAAAATATGGGACTACAATTTAAATTTGAATTTCAGATAAATAACAAATGTTTGAGTACAAGTATGTTCCCAATATTGAATGGGACATACTTATACTAAAATATTGTTTTTTGTTTACCTGAAATTCAAATTTAACTGGGCATCTTGCATTTTTATTTGATAAATATGGTAACACTACCTATTATACCATGTAGTTTCAAGGGCCCCTGCCTTCTCCCTGTTGTCACTTCTGAACACCTTCTCCTCCTGCCTCATATCCACACATCATTCAGGACTCCTTTCATTTCCTCTGAAGAGACTCCATCACCTCTCATTTTAGTTTAGATACTTCTCTGTGGTACCCTGGGCCTATTTCTAATAGTGTACTTATAAAAATCTATGGTAATTGCTTATTTGTATATTTATCTAACTCACTAAATTAGACATTTCTTTTATTTTTAGTTTAAAAAAATATTTATTTAATATTTTTGGCTGCGTTGGGTCTTCGTTACTGCGTGCGGGCTTTCTCTAGTTGCGGCGAGCGGGGGCTACTCTTCATTGCAGTGAGTGGGCTTCTCATTGCAGTGGCCCCCCCTTGTTGTGGAGCACGGGCTCTAGGCGTGTGGGCTTCAGTAGTTGTGGCACACTGGTGCAGTAGTTGTGGCTCACAGGCTCTAAAGCGGAGGCTCAGTAGCTGTGGCACATGGGCTTAGTTGCTCTGCAGCATGTGCTATCTTCCCGGACCAGGGCTTGAACCCGTGTCCCCGGCATTGGCAGGCGGATTCTTTTTTTTTTTAAATTTTTTTAAAATTTACTTATTATTTTTGGCTGTGTTGGGTCTTCGTTTCTGTGCGAGGGCTTTCTCTAGTTGCGGTGAGTGGGGGCCACTCTTCATCACGGTGCGCGGGCCTCTCACTATCGCGGCCTCTCCCGTTGCGGAGCACAGGCTCCAGACGCGCAGGCTCAGTAGCTGTGGCTCACGGGCCTAGTTGCTACGCGGCATGTGGGATCTTCCCGGACCGAGGCACGAACCCGCGTCCCTTGCATCGGCAGGCGGACTCTCAACCACTGCGCCACCAGGGAAGCCCAGCAGGCGGATTCTTAACCACTGTGCCACCAGAGAAGTCCTAAACTAGACATTTCTTGAGGGCAGGATCCATGGTCTACTCTATTTATCTCCAGAAACTGAGTGGCTGACACATAATAACTGTTTAACAACATTTGTTTGACAAGCCAAATGGTGTCGTTCTACTAGCTTTCTAAAGTACATAGAGAGAAACACATGGCCAGAGGTCTAGGTTTCCAGGTGGAAGGAGAAGAGGGTGCCAGGTGTCAAAACTGCTAACTCATTTCCAGATGGTCACACTCACAGGGCATTTCAGGGGACAGGAGTGAGGATGCTGACCACAGACACAACAAGAGGGCCGTTCAAGAAGGCACAGTCAGAAAGATCATGGCCAGCTAGCAGAGTTTTAGAACATAGAGATGAGACAGGGGACAAAACATAGTCAGGAAACCTTTCATCTCAGTCCTCACAGAATAAGTCTTAGAAAAGTGAGAATTTGACAGTGAGGAAAAGATGGATTGCTTAGCTGATAATTGAACATGGGCTTTCCCATGAAACCTTTTCCTAAGAATTTTAGCAGAAAAGAGGGAATGGGATCATCTGACCACAACTGTCTTAAAACTGTTCTCATAGGCAACGGTCCACAGAACAGGCATGAACGGTGGCTTTGGAGCTCATGGCAAGCCCTCCTGCTGGGTGTACGAGGGGAGTGGAGTGTCTCGTTTGGTGGGAGTGGCAAGTACTTTTGCTGGCAGGTGGCAACTTTCTGGTTTCCTTTGTGAATTAGTCAGAGCTGTGAGGAGAGTTATGCAGGTGGTGGCCTGGTGGATCTGCCACCAAAGGAAAAGAGGAACACAGGCTGTCAATGTATATCAATGTATTAGAATCCCAGCTCACCCTTGATTTAATTCATTTCTTAATCAGAAGATTTCCCCTGTTTTTCTGTCATTTCCTCTCCTTTTTCTTCTCATTAATGTATTTCTATCCCTCAGCCCTACTCCCCAAGTGAATGGTTTTTGGTTTAGTAGATCTTTAATAATATATAGGCTACTGTCCTACGCTTTCAGAATAAATATTAAGAGCCTGAAAAACATTCATAATCTCATAGCACTCTTATTCTAGGAATTATCATAAGGAAATAATCAAGGCTTAAAGAACATAAAGATTTATGTTCAGTGATGCTCATTACTATATTATTATAATAGATAAATCTGAGACATTCATGCAATGAAATACTATCCATTCATTAAAATAATATTTTCTAAGAATAGTTAATACCAGAATAGTTTATACCAGATATTTGTGATTGCTCTCATTAATGTCAGAATAAAAGACTGTAAGTTCCAAATAATGTAACATATATATTATATATATGTATACATATAAGAAATATAGTATAACATATATGATAAATGATTTGAGTGAATGGGAGACAATAAAGCATTGAAGTTAGAAGGATTAGGCTTGGAATCACAGAGATTTAGGCTTACCACTTTTTACTTAAGATCCTGGGAATTTACTGGGCCTCAGGATGTCATTGTAAAATAAGGATAATAGTAACTGTCTTACAGAGTTATTTTGTGGATTTATATGAGAAATCATTTGTCAAATGCCTGGTATAGCCCTACCACACAGGAATTCAATAAATGATATTTTTATAAAAATACATAAAAATCCAAAATGTTACTATGTATGTATGTATATATATATATATATATATATATATATATATATATATATATATGCCAAAACATTAACATGTTATCACTAGGTAATGATATTATACATTTTTCAATTTATTCTCCCTGTATTTTCATTTTTAAAATTACCCATAGTGAATATGTATTTCTTTTATACTAGAATTAAATTATTATATTAAATAAATTAACATAAAGCTTGCAAAACCTAAGGCATTTCTTCATCAATAAAAAGTGTTTTGTTTCAGTCTTTGTTTTCTTTTATCTTTAGATACATGATAAAAAACTCCAGGGGTATTGACAAAAATATGCCATGATCAAATAGGGATTCTGTGTAACACAATACTTCCCGGCTGAATATGAAGGTTCAAAATGGCTCTTGCCTATTAAGCAAAATGTTAGCTCAGAAAGCCAGTCTGTAGACATTATGCATGTGTTTGTGTTATACTTGTAAAATTTAATTAAAACTACCTAACAGTGAGACAGTGTGGTTTCTGAGAATCATGCTCTGCAGCAAGGCCACCAAATTAATTATGCTTGATGAAGGACTGTGTGAGTAGGAGCCATATCTAGTAACACAGGACAGGATAAATCTTTCGCTAGTTATGTGCCTGATTAAAAACCTTGAAAAGCCTTATAGAACAGCCTGATTCATTTAGGGACATTTTCAGTTTGCTTATTGATGTCTCCTCCATCCTCTGTTGCTCTCACGGACTTCTGGGTTTAACAGACTTGTATCTGTTCTTCTGCAGTCACTTCTCTCTGAGGAATGATGGTTAATAATGAGAAAACAAGTGTGTTATCACAAACAACATTGAGATTGAGGAGGGAATTGACAGCAGCTAAAGCAGCTTACCAACAGGAATACCCCTCCCAAACAAAGGCAGTTTTGTTTGTCCAATGTGACAAAGGTTATTACTACTTAATTCATATTAGTTACACAAGTAGTAAAAACAAACTCTGAAGCATTTTCTGACATGTGCTTTCCTCCAAGCTATGAAAAGACTTCTCCTTTCTGTCCTCTGCCCTCAACTATAATGCTGGTCTTATCATCATACTCTATTCATTTACAAAATCACTGCAGTCTCTCTAGAATTGTTTGTTCTGCTGCTGGCCTCTCTGTGTTCGAATCAGGTCTTCCTCTGAGGTTCAACTATGTTATATGTTCATTACCTCAGTTACAGTTTATAATTTAGACAATGTGATAATTCAGGAAACGTTAACAAGTGGAATGTGTATTAGGAAGGAGGCAGTATCATTGTTTTCACAGAAGGAGATGACTGTATGCTTAGAGAACTCATGAGAAGTAGAAGAGATATAAAATAATGTTCTAAAATCTAGAACATTTTTTTTGGCAATAATCAATTATAAATTATAATGAAAAAGATATGATTTGCAAGAGTTGTTCTTCTATGAGCCAGATGGATGCAGATTCCATTCAGGTGGGGGAATGACACATTCCCCAAACCCTACCCTCATTTTGAGCCCTCAGCCTCTAAACCATTCAGGTTTTGTTCAGAGTTTTACAGTGTGGATTTTGAAGAAATTCCCACCAGTTTCTGGCCATGGATGAAATTCCCAGGGAAATAAATATCATAGCATCTTCCCCATCCTCCTCATCTCCTCCTGAGAAAAAAACATTTTCCCCAAATGTTAGCTGAACTGGTTGCCTCCAGATAGACAATCTTTTACATTCTCGCCCCAAAGCAGTTTTAGCTGCTTTGGCCACATCACTATTTGGAAAGTGTGATGTTTTGTTTAGGAGGATTGTAGTGGGTTGAACGGTAGCTTCCCCAAAAGGTATGTTCATGTTCTATTGTCTAGAACATGTGAATGTGACCTTAGTTGGACAAACGACCTTTGTAGATGTGATTAAGTTAGGGATCTCGAGATAAGATCATCTTGGATTATACCAGTGGGCCCTAAACCCAATGACAAGTATTCTTGTAAGAGACACACAGAAGAGAGGCAGACAAAAGAGGAGGCAGTGTGACCACAAAGACAGAGACAAAAGTGATGTGACCAGAAGCCAAAGAATGCCACCAGAGCTGGAAGAGGCAAGGAACAGAATCTCCCCTAGAGACTCTGGGTTGAGCACAGCCCTGCTGACACCTAGAGTTTGGATTTCTGGCCTCTAGAATTCAGAGAGTAAATTTTGTTCTTTTAAGCCACCTAGTTTGTGGTAATTTGTCACAGCAACCACAGGAAGCTAAAACAAGCAGACTCTAGAGTTAGCAGACCAGGGTTCCAGTCCTTGACCTGCTATGACCTTGGGCAAGTTGATAAACCTCTCTACAATTCTCATCTGTAAAGTGGGGATGATAATACTAGTATATCCCTCAGAAGGCTATTGAAAAATGTCTATACATTATTATTACTGCGTCTATATAATTAAAAGGCCAATGAAGGGGGTTTGCCACTGTTAAAAGATGAACTGAGGCCTATTAAAAATGTTGAGTTTATTTGATCAAAAATTGATTTCAGTCTGGCAGCGCCAAACAGGAAGTGATTAGGTGCATTCCTCTGACGGGAGTTCTGGGAAAGACTTATATAGGTAAGGTACGGAAGCAGAGAAAATAAATTATATGATTGGCTACAGCTTAAAGCCTAGTTGGCTGTGATGTGTTGTCCTTTGCGTTTCAATTTCATAACCTTGAGGCATTTACAGGCTTAGATTTTGGTTTGCTTATGAAGGCTGTCATGGCATTAAAGCCTCCTCAGTCTAATGGGCTCCTTATTTAACTAATTTAACAGCCTGTAGGAGGGAAGAGTGTCTCTAAACATGTACTGGAGTCACCACTTCTTACCAGACAGAAACTACCTTCAGCATTTAAAAGTCAGCTTTGCTCAGCCTGTACTCAACCCATTTTCAGATATCCTAGAGTCTGTGTTTTACCTAAGATCCCTGGACAGAGCTTTGCAGGCGCTCCTCTTGGCCTACGGCCTCAGTTTGACACACCAAGTGGAGTGACCTCGTTTCATAATGGTCTCTTATCATCTGGATGCTCTTTTGTGGCATTGAATATTTATTTCTCTTGGCCTCATTTTCTCCATTCATTCATAACAGACTATACATTACATATACATTACACTGAAGTGTATACATTACATTGAAGTGTATACATTACATTGAAGTGTATACATTACATTGACGTGTATCTTTTGTATCCGCTATGGATTTTGGTACATAATAGGTCAGTGATAAACAATTGGATGAATAATAAATGCCTCTCACAGGCACATAAGGAGGAATCAAGAAGCTGTGAAACACTCTGAGGGCCTCCTCGGAGTGGCCTGTCACTGGCCTGATTTCTCTCTTTTCTCTAGCATGTGAAAGTTTGCATATATTGATACTTTCCATTTTGCTTGGACTATGCTCACTTCTACTCTTCCTGTGGCTCAGGCTTCAGAGCTGGTCTGAATATCATTTCCTGAGAAAATCCTTCCCTGAATGGTTAAGTCCACCCTCTAATCATATCCACAAAACCCTCTACTTCTCCTTCAAAACACCCATCTCATGGTTTAACTTGTATCTTTCTCAGAAGACAATAAACTCCATGAATCGGGATCAGAAAAGTTTATCCCCACATGGATCCCTACATCTAGCTCATCTTCTGGTCCTTAGTTGTCATGTATTCAATAAATAGATATGCTTACCTATGCCACCATGTAATAAAAATATATTGTTGCTTTCTCTTCTTTATCTTTGGTCTGCTATTTTTCTCACAAAGATATTTTTTCTACGCAGATTAGTCTTTCAGGAGTAAAATATCTGACATTTATTATGCTTTTATTAAAGGCTTAGGGACTTAATGGACTTAATGGAAAATATTACATTCAGAAATGACCACTCTGAGTTCTCAGTCCATCTTTTGGATATTCTGTAACTCTGCAGTGTTAACATGAATTCCAGTAACAGCAAAGATACAAGGCCTTAGTTTTCTGATAAACCAATATGCAATTAAATTTGTTTTCCAGGAAAATTTTGTAGGAAGAAGACATTAAGAATGAGCTAAAGTTACCAATTTTATTGGCACAGTGGTGAGATAAATTCAAGAGAAGCAAATAAAATTTCATTCCCTTCAAATACATTGGTAGAATTTCCAATCCTGTATGCTGTGGAGTCCCAGTCCCATGAGATGATCCATGAAAAAGCGCTTACTGAGCAAATTAGTTTCAGAAACACTACTATTTATAACCCCCTTTGAAAAGTATAATGTGCATTAGCATATTAACTGCTCTGCAGTGTCCTAATGTTAAGAAATCAGCTTAGTCTAAGCCAGTGATTCCTAAACTGTTTCAACAAGGAGTTCTCAAACTTATATGACCACAAAGTATTTATTTTTATTTTTCTGACAAGTCATGCCTATTGGCATTCTGAGGAAATCAAGTTCTTTGGAACACGCTTTGAGAAATTCTATAGTACTGTAATAATGATGGGCATAAAAATTTTAAATTATAGGATAAACGTATAACAATTGTTACCACACTTGAAGGGTAATTCTGAGTTGGTTATGCCTCCTAACCAATGTGTAGGGTCAGTACCTTACCTGTAAAGTCACATATTTAATCTTTTCAATTGTGGCCAAAGACCTATGCACTATCTGACCGCAGAGTAAGTTCACAGAATGAAGAAATGAAGAACAGTCACAGTTTGTCCAAAGCTTAAATTACTTTGTCTTTAGTCATAATTCAAAGTTTTTCTAAGTGCTTTCTATGCATAAATTACTTAATAATCAGTAGAAGGATTAATATCCAACACTGTCAAAAAACATTCTGAAATCCATAAAACTATTGTGAGGACCAAACCAGCGAAATTAAGAGAGGACACTTTGTAAATTGTAAAGCAGTTTCTAAGCATTTTGCCACTGTATTTGGTGCAAACCTTTCCACAAGGAGCATTGTCATCAATATCCTTAAAACTGCCTCTCATGTTGTCTTGGAAGCTCTGATTATTAGAGAGAAGAGACACAGAACAAGGCCCTGAAATTTTATCTTGACAAATTGGGCTGCATGCCAACTTGTTCATAAGAACTGAAATTTCATCTGAATACTAATGCTGGCATTGTGTTGACTTTACCAAGTCAAGCTTGAACATTCAGGCTTGCAGTTCACCCACTGTACAAATTTTCTTCATTACTGCCATGTCCTCACATTCTAAAAGTCTGCCTTGCAAGAAGTTACACGCATTTGAACACTGTCAACAAATGAGATCTGACAAGTAAACATTTGGCAGCAATGGGATTTGAAATCTGGACTTTGATTGCCTTCAACTCCTGATGATATCATATCCAGATTCCTCATGTGTTATATTAAAAGTGTCCTTCCTACTTGAAAGCCATGGGGAATCAATAAGGAGTGAGAATTTTAACAAGCTGCAGTGCCTCAAAGCTGAAGCAATTAGTTCGTGAAGCTTGACATGCCACCTTTCTGAAGGTGAACCTTGGAAACTGAGAAACAACGTACTGTGAGAAGGTCTGTTTCACCTGCCATTTTCCTACAGAGACTGGGCGGCTCTCCACCCTTGCTAGTGATTCCTGAAGAGTAGTCTAGATAAACATTTTCACCAACTGGCACTCAGGAAAATCCCAGCATCCTCTTTGACGTGCATAGGACAAAGCCCCGTCATAACACCTGAGTGATCATTTCCAGGGAGTTACAATAAAATCGCAGTGCACCGTTTGTTACAGACTTGAGCTGTCATAATATAACTTCCATTTACACAGTAGAAATGGAGGTCTGAGAATGATGTTCTCAAATGGTACAGCATCATAGAAAGGTTCAAATTTGCAGTCAGAAAACTTATCTTTAAGTCCAAATTCTTTCTGTTACTAGCTAGGGACTTTGCTTGTTATTGGTGGTGGTGGTAGAAGATTAAACTTCCCTGGGTCTTAGTTTTCCCCCCAGTAAAATAGGAAAAAATGCCCTGTCCAACCTACTTCACAAAGATATAACAACTGTAGAAAATATATGTGAGCTCACTTTGTGAATATAAATGGTTGTTAGTTTGAATTCTCTTAGAACCAAATCCTGAGACAAGAATTTGGGGTGCAGTAATTTATTTGGAAGATAATTCCAGGAAATACCAATAGGGGAAAGGGGAAAGAGGCAGTAGTGGGCTTGGCTTCCAATAAATTATCGTTGTGCACAACTGACAATCTCACTTGGGGACTCTAGGAAGCAGTGTAAGACACACATCTCAGAGTTGTCTCACCTGAGGGTTGGTGCTACTGTGTGCATACAGACCAACTCCATTCAGCCATTAAGGAAGGCTGTCCTAGGGGATGGGAGATTTCTTGACACTTCAGCCTGTCACATGCATGGATTGAGTGGTTTCAGAGGAAGCCAAGGAAAGCCCTTCGGCAAAGAGAAATTGGTCCTAGTATTTGAAAGTAGTCTAATGTGCACTTAAATAGAGAGGGCCAGAGGAATATGAGCTGAGTATTGACATATATATGTATACACAGTAAGTCCCCTACATACAAACCTTCAAGTTGCGAACTTTCAAAGATGTGAACTTGCACTTGCACGCCCAGTCATGTAAGTTAGTTCACTTGCCTGGCGTACATTGTCACATGTGTGCATCCTCTACAAGTGCTTGTGCTTTTGTGTATTTCACTGTATAGAGTACAGTATCTTTATTTCAAACCCAGGATGTCCAGAAGCAAGTGTAAAACGAGCAGTGATGTAGCTGGTAATATTGTACTTTTCAAGATAATGTACTATAAGACTAAAAATGTTTTCTTTCTCTTTTGTGGTTTTTTTAATGTATTATTTGTGTGAAAAGTATTATAAACCTATTACAGTACAGTACTATATAGCCGATTGTGTTAGTTGGGTACCTAGGCTAACTTTGTTGGACCTAGGAAAAAATTGAACTTAACGAACGCGCTCTTGGAACAGAACTCATTCGCATGTAGGGGACTTACTAATATATGTGTATATATATATATATATATATATATATATATATATATATGTATATGAAAAAATCCTCATGTACAGCTGAACTCATCTTTGTGATCTTATTCCTCAGAATTTGAGCCACCATCATGAAGTTGATGAATACATTTCACCTCTGAATTTATATAAAATTATTATTCAGGGCTTCCCTGGTGGCGCAGTGGTTGAGAGTCCACCTGCCGATGCAGGGGACACGGGTTCGTGCCCCAGTCCGGGAAGATCCCACATGCCGTGGAGCGGCTGGGCCCGTGAGCCATGGCCGCTGGGTCTGCGCGTCCGGAGCCTGTGCTCCACAATGGGAGAGGCCACAACAGTGAGAGGCCTGTGTACAAAAACAAACAAACAAACAACAACAACAACAAAAAATTATTATTCAAAAAGTATCCATAACCAACTTGTAGTACTGTTCTGCTTATTTTACCATTTAATAGGAATGGTACAAATGGTATGCATCATTCTGCAACTATTAATTTTCATTCAACATTACCTTTGAAATCTATTCACGTTGTAACATTTAGTATTTTCAGTTGTTCTATAGCAAGAATCAGCAAACATTTTCTGTAAAGGGCCAGATAATAAATACTTTAGATGTTGAAAGTCATATAGTCTGTCATACAAACATTTTAAGTTTTAAAATGATTAACCATCAATTTGTTTCATGAATTATGGTTTGTTTTTTTTTTTTTTTTTTTGCGGTACGCGGGCCTCTCACTGCTGCGGCCCCTCCCGTTGCCGAGCACAGGCTCCGGACGCGCAGGCCCAGCGGCCATGGCCCACGGGCCCAGCCGCTCCGCGGCACGTGGGATCCTCCCGGACCGGGGCACGAACCTGTGTCCCCTGCATCGGCAGGCGGACTCCCAACCACTGCGCCACCAGGGAAGCCCATGAATTATGTTTTGAGGGTTTTATAATTTATAAGCCTCAAGATGGTGTGAAAATTTTTTCAATATTTTTCCTGATAGGACCATCCCTTCTGGGGCCCATGTTTATGGACAGAGTCCAATTGCAGCTCCAATGTAGCTCAGAGCCCATAGCCTTTACTTCCATCCCCGTGAAGGCATTGAAATCGATCTGAAATTCATATCCAGCCCTCAAAGTTAAGAAACACATTTAGCTTCAACTCTAGCTCTCCTAGATTAATTTTTTCATTTTTAGCACCTGAAGATTTCCCTTTATTACTATTAAGTTTGGCTACATATTTTTTGTTATATTTTACTCAGTGTTTTCATCTTTTGTGGATGGGGAGGAAAACTTTCCATTTCTGCTTGGGTCTATCAGGTGTTTGCAAAAAATAATCTGTCCGCATTGCTTCTCCAAATGGACACCAGACTCTGTACCTGCAAGATACATGATAAAACTGGTACCCTGGGAATGTAACTGGCCATATTAGTTCTACCAAGTGCCATAGTTTGGCCCAGTAAGTCTAAATTGTGAACTTCTTGAGAGCAGGAACCATATGTTATATATAATTTTATCTCTAGCATCTATGACTCAGCAGTATAGTATTAGGTACTTGATAAAGGTATACTAAAATAATAATAAAATAGAAAAATGTTGACGATGCTTTATGGGGTCTACATTGCAGAAAGGCACAAGAAATGCAATGATTATTTCCATATGAGCTACTAGGAATCAAGTAACTTAACATTATTCATTTAGCACCTATTATGAGTAAAATCCATCTCAACTTCGAAAGATAATATAGAAAATAGCACAAGTTATTTCTCTTTGACCTGAAAGGGCCATGAGTTCCTTGCTGTCTTATAAAAAAAAAGTAAGGATAACACAAAAGAAACATTGCAGAATGTGTGTGTGTGTGTATGTGTGTGTGTGCATACGCATGTCATAGACCATAGTAATGATACAAGAATTTAGTAAGTGATACGAGAATTTAGAAAATTGGAGATCTCTATGGAACTGGCAACCAAGAAAGACATCTTAAAGGAGGAGAGATTTGGTCAGATGCTTCCACGATGGGCGTCATTTGGATAGCTCACTAGAGAGAACATTCCTGGCAGAGGGAACAGTATATGAATAAAGGTCAGCAGATAAAAACAGCACAGTGTGTCATGGGAATGATGTGGGTTTGCCTTCGTTGAAGCCACTGAATATTGCCTCGTCTTCTCAACTTTTTTAACTAAAGCTGAGGAGGAGTGTAGGGGGATAATCAAGTATACCCAGCAAGGAATGAGGCTTGGAAAAGCATTTAGGTAGTTCAGTGAGAGATCCTAATCTGTGCATCTCCTAGGGCATACCACCCAGTGACTGTAAAAGCCAATTGCTGCCTCTCTCTTTTTAGGCTGCATCCCAGTGGAAGAACTCTGGGTGTCTGTGCAGCAGAGTAATCCTGGAACTTGAGATCTGTATTGAGTTCTGCCCCCCACACTGTGTGCTCTAGGGGGCAGACATACAGGATTGCCAGCAGCAGTGGGTCCCACCTGTACTGGCTAATAAGAGGGCAGAGGCTGAAAACATGTGCAGAGAGAAGTCTTTGCTCAAGGTCTGCTGAGTTTGCACCCTGGCTGCAGAAATTACCCTGGCAGCAAAGCCAGCTTCAAACTTTTGATTCAGGGGAAGCCATGAAAGTGCCTAGAAAATAAGTGAGCACACAATACTCTTGATTTCCTTTTTAATTTATTTTACTTAAGGCAAAAAGTTGTGTAAGAAGGAATAGTGTTTCCCACTTGCTCTTCTCCAACCTTATTTAAGTCGTGTGTGGACACTGCCCCAGGGCTCCCTGTGGCTCACTCGGGGCTGTTCCCCTGCTGCTAAAAACAACTTTATTCCCTTCTCTGATCTCTATCCCTTCTTCAGGATGAAATGATAATCACTGAATTATTATTTTTGTTCCAAATAAATGGTTCTTAGCTGACAGTATTTGCTAAACTCACAAAATAAAAAAAGTAATGACCAACCCAAATAGACGTGAGAACAATTCCCCAAATTTTAAGAATGAAGAAAAGCTATGCAGTGTCATTTGGTGGAAAACTATACCAAATACTTGAATTAAAATATGGATTTTAAAGTGAAAAGGGCACAGACCAATTAAAAATGGGAAAAAAGATCTGGACATCACACCAAAAAAGATATACAGGTGCCAAATCAACATAAGAAAAAATGCTCAAATGCATTTGTTATTAGGATATTGCAAATTAAAACAACAATGAGATATCACTACACACCTATTAGAATGGCTAAGATCCAAAAATATGACAATACTGATTGTTGGCAACGATGCAAAACAACAGGAACTCTCATTCATTACTGATGGGAATGCAAAATGGTACCGGCACTTTCTGACACATTTTGGCAGTTTCTTACAAAGCTAAACATAGTCTTGCATACCAATCATGCTCTTAGGTATTTACTCAACTGATTTAAAAACTTAAATACCTGCATATGAATGTTTATAGCAGCTTTATTCATAATCACTCAGAACTGGAAGTAACCAAGATGTCCTTCAAAGGCAAATGGATAAACATCCATACAAGAGAAACTATTCAGCAGTACAAAAGAATGAGCTTCCCAGCTACGAAAAGCCATGGGTGAATCTTAAACAAATAATTTGCTCAGTGAAAGTTGCTGGTCTGAAAAGTCTACATGTATGATTCCAATTATATGACCAAAGTAAAATGTCAACTCTATGTCAAAGGACACCGGAACCAACTAAAAGAACTCAATTATAAAGCAATTTGAGCCACAAAATAAAGTAGTATTGGATTATAACACAGAATAGAAAATAAATACCACAAATCCATAGTGGTATACATAAATAATTGAATAAAATAAATGAGGGAGAAGAGACAAAAATCTTACACAGAATAATTCCAAATAATTTATATAGATATTTTGCCCTTAACAAGATGGCACATAATTCCTGATTCCTTAAGTGTGGGCTGCCCATCAGCTTCCTTCCAAAGAAGACAGCGTGGAAAGGGAGAAAACAGAGTAACTTTGTAGTGGAGAAACCTGACCAACACTACCTTGGCCAGGTGGTCAAGGTCAACATCAACAGGGATAAATCACGTTGAGTGTATGATATGACGAGAATGGCACTTTACCTCTGTGGTCTTTCTTCCCCAAACCTGTAATTCTAGTCTAATAATGAGGAAAACATTAGACTAATCCCAGCTGAATTACATTCTACAAAATACCCGACCAATGACCCTCAAAACTGTCAAGGTCATCAGAAACAAGGAAAGTCTGAGAAACTGTCACAAGCAAGAGAAGCCTAAGGAGACATGAAGACAAAATGTAATGTAGTGTTCTGGGTGGGATCTTGGAACAGAAAAAAGGCATTAGGAAAAAACTGAGGAAGTCTGAATAAAGTACAGACTTTAATAATAGTGTATCAATCTTGGTTCATTGATTGCGGTGTATGTACCATACTAATGTAAGATGTTAATAACAGGGGAACTTGGGTGTGGGGCACGTGAGAACCCTGTGTATTAGCCTTCTAATTTGAGCGTAAATCTAAAAACTATTCTATGATAAAAAGTTTATGAAAAGGATGTCATAAATATTTCTACTTTAAAAAATACTGTTTTATACCAAAGGTTATTAGACGTTGAAATATCAACATATTTTCCACAAAAGTTATGCACTTCAGGGATCTGACAGAAATTACTATAAATTTTATTTTATAATATATTTTAATCAGGAATAAAACCAACACGCATTTAAAAATGTATCATATAGAAAATTTTAACACTGGAGCCAACCAGTTTGCTATCCTGTGATCCTAAGTTCATTCATCATTGTGCAGTCCTCAAGATAAACCTCTGGCCACCTCTGTATAACTAGGGTATTATGATAATGCAAGGTAAGTTGTTTTAAAAGAACAAGTACCTTTTTTTTAATAAGTTCTTTTTTTCTTTTAATTTTTATTAGAGTTTAGTTGCTTTACAATGGTGTGTTAGTTTCTGCTGTACAGCAAAGTGAATCAGCTATATGTATACATATATCCCTCCTTTTTGGATTTCCTTCCCATTTAGGTCACCACAGAGCATTGAGTAGAGTTCCTTGTGCTCTGTAGTAGGTTCTCATGAGTTACCTATTTTACACATGGTAGTGTATATATGTCAATCCCAAACTCCCAATTTATCCCACCCCCCTTTCCCCACTTGGTTTAAAAAAAAAAAGAAGAACAAGTATCATTTGTTACCACTTATCTGTGTGAGTATGGACATTCTCCAAGCTGAATAAGCAAAAGCCATGACAGACATTAGATGCAGACTCATCTTCAACTTGCTAACACAACCCCAGGTTTGAATTGCTATGTTTATTGAAACAACTTCATTAAGTGACTTTAAAAAAAATACAGTGCAAAAATACATCCTGTAAATTAAATGTTACAAAATACATATTTATTAATAAAATATCACTGTATAGAATATTGGGATACTCTTTTTTTATACTGTGTTGAATCCTACTTGTTATTTAACTTTAAGAGAGGTTTCTGTTAATTTTTTCTTTTGAAGAACCTTGAAAGCTATTTTACTAAACAAAACTTAGTTTCTAAGGTAGCCTAGAATTGATATACCAGGCAATCCATTTATGACCCTTGTCACAAATTACTATTTTCATTCAAAATTCTCCTAAATTCAGAATTAACATTTGTATCACAAAAGAAAGAGGTGTGAAATTTGACAAACAAGGTAGCATAGACTCCCAAACTAACTGATAGTAAACATTTTTTTTTTTTTCTGATAGGAAAAGGATAAGGATAGGAAAAAGCACAGTATAATGTCTTTGGGGGTTATTTTTCATATCTGAGTATCATACAAATCACCGTGAGCCTCAATTGGCACATCTCTAAATAGATATGGTAACACTTGACCTTCCTAAAAGACTTGGGACAGGGACCAAAAAAGCCTCAGAGAGCTCTCATAGTTTTAAGATGAAAAACGTTTTAGGCTTTTGCCTGATTTTCCAAGTGATCAAGTATAAACAACTGTGTTGCTTTCATATATTCTCATTTAACATGTTGTTTCTGTTTTTCCAATTTCTAATTTTTCATCCATTGCTTCTCTTCACTATCCTTTACTCTTTTCAGCAACATTGAATGCTGTAAGTTGAGTATTTAAGTAGCATTCATGTAGTCCTCTGGGTCCACATTTTGTTTGAAGGTCAGATATGATTTTTGAACTGTGTAATATTTGAGAATTACTCTTTCCCCCTCTATCTCCATGACATAACTATTTCTTAGGTTTCTCTCATGTCTTTGGGGCTACCCTTTCTCTGGATCATGCCTTAACAATAGAAGCTCCCTAGGGCCACCTAATTTTCTAACCCTCCTACTTTTCACACTCTTTTGGGTGACATAATTAACCCCCGGGGCTTCAACTATTGCATAGTATGAATGCTTCCAGAAACTTATATTTTCAGTCAGGATTTCTCTAGTGGACTCCAACTCTTATATTCAAGTGTCAACTGAACTCTTTCACTTAGCTGTCTTATAGGTACTCCAAATTCATCATGTCTAAAGCTGAACACATCACTCCCACCCCAATTCTCAACCTATTATCATATTCCCCACCTTAGCAAATGGAACCATCATTAACTCAGTTGCCCAAACCAGAAACTTAGGAGTATTTTATTTTATTTTTTATTTTATTGTTTGCATTCAATGTGATTTTTTTTTTTTTTTTTTTTCGGTACACGGGCCTCTCACTGTTGTGGCCTCTCCCGTTGCCGGAGCACAGGCTCCGGACGCGCAGGCTCAGCAGCCATGGCTCACGGGCCCAGCCGCTCCGCAGCATGTGAGATCTTCCCAGACTGGGGCACGAACCCGTGTCCCCTGCATCGGCAGGCGGACTCTCAACCACTGCGCCACCAGGGAAGCCCTCAATGTGATATTTTTTAATTGAGATATAGTTGATTTACAATATTATATTAGTTTCAGGTGTACAACATAGTGATTCAATTTTTTATAGATTATACTCCATTTAAAGTTATTACAAAATAATGCCTGTATTTCCCTGTGCTGTACAGTATATTCTTGTTTTTTATAGTAGATACAAAGCATAGTAGTTTGTATTGTATCTCTTAATCCCATACCCCTGTCTTGCCCTTCCCCCTCCCCTCTCCCCACTGGTAACCACTAATTTGTTCTCTGTATCTGTGAGTCTGATTCTGTTTAGTTACGTACATTCGTTTTATTTTTTTTTAGATTCCACATATAAGTGATAACACACAGTATCTGTCTTTGACTTATTTCACTAAGCATAATACTCTATAGATCCATCCATGTTGTCGCAAAAGGCAGAATTTCATTCTTTTTATAGCTGAGTAATATTCCATTGCATATACATACCACATCTTCTTTATTCATCATCTGTTGATGGACACGTAGGTTGCTTCCATGTCTTGGCTGTTGTAAATAATGCTGCTATGAACATCGGGGTGCATGTATGTCTTTGAATTAGTGTTTTTGTTTTCTTCGGATATACATCCAGGAGTGGAATTGCTGCATCGTATGACAGTTCTATTTTTTTTAGAATTAATTAGCCTAATCCTGTAAACTTCCTATGACATCTATTTTTCTGTTCCTGCTTCTCCATTTCCCATTAAAGTCACCAGAGCTGTCGTATAAGCTCTTACTATTCTTGCCTGGATCTTTTAACTAGCCTCTCTGTTTCCAGTCTAGTCTCCCGTCAATCCATCTTTCTCTGATACGAATGGAATTTTTAAAAATATAAATAATTTTATGCTTAACTTCCTTCAGTAGGAGGTTTTAGAGTAAAGTCATGCTTCTATCTTAGTACATACAATTATCACCACATTTCTACATGCTGCATCTATCAAGACTCCACCACCCCCCTGGGCTTTTGAGACATTCTCTCTCTGTCTGAGATTACTCTGTTCTTCCATTCTTCCTCACCGAGCCTTTCTTAACCATCCACATCTTATTTATTTATCCCTGCTCTATAATACCATAGCATTTTCTGCATACCTCTATCATAGCTTTTACTAAGGTAAAATATAATCACCCATGCACTTATTTCAACCTTCATTAGACTTGAGGTCAGGAAGGTATTTTATTTGACTTTATAGTCCAATTACTTAGCTCAGTGCCTGATATACAGTCAGCATTTAAAAATCTTTGTTGGGCTTCCCTGGTGGCGCAGTGGTTGAGAGTCCGCCTGCCGATGCAGGGGACACGGGTTCGTGCCCCGGTCCGGGAAGATCCCACATGCCGCGGAGTGGCTGGGCCCGTGAGCCATGGCCACTGAGCCTGCGTGTCCGGAGCCTGTGCTCCGCAATGGGAGAGGCCACAACAGTGAGAGGCCCACGTACCGCAAAAAAAAAAAAAAAAAAAATCTTTGCTGATTGGATGACACAAATGGGCACCTTATTCCTTTAAAAACATATCACATGAGATACGTTTTATCACCTCTACTTAGCTACTTCAGCAAGTCTTGATTTTCTTTTTCTATAGGGAATCATTTTCAACTAAAGAGTTTTTATTCAGTCAGCAAACCAATAATAGTGAAAGGAAAAAGAAATAAATTCACACTGCAACCAATAGAGAGGTTGATATTATGGCTGGTCATTAATATAATTTCTTAGCCAATTTCCAGAATTTTAATCAAATTGTATAAGTAGAGGCAAAGGAAAAGGGTGATTTTGCCTTCTGTATTAAAGCTGTGCAAGGATAAAGGGCCCAGGTTCAGAACAGGCCAACAAGCAGCAGCTGTCTGGGAGTAATGAAAGGTGGAAAGAGGTCAAAATCTCGGAGAAAAGATGGTTCTTTTTTCAAAGTCAGAAGCCTTTAATTTTAATGATCTTTATTTATTAAAAAGATCACCTGTGGCCTTTCCAAACAGAGTATGTGCTGCTTATGATTGACAAGGAGAGGAGACTGTAAGAGGGAATGACTTGGCTAAAGAAAATTTCAAGAGTTGAAGGTGTCACTTAGAACTGGTTAAGGTATCAGGGTTGTATACATGTCGTTATTCATAATTTTTAATAATTTACTTACAAACAAATAATTTAAAGACTGTGAAAACACAGTCTTTAATGCCATAATAGTCATTATGACTATTAGTGTTATTAAAAGTGAAAGGCCAGTTATAAGACAAATAAGGACTACGGATGTAATGTACAACATGACTAACACTGCTGTATGATATATATGAATGTTGTTAAGAGAGTAGATCCTAAGAGTTCTCATCACAAGGAGAATTTTTTTCTTTTTTTTCTTGTATTAAAGATGCAACAGAGATAATGGATGTTAAGTAAACCTATTGTAGTCATCATTTCACAATATATTTGTCAAACCATCATGCTATATATACCTTCAAGTTATAGTATGTATGTTAATTATTTTACAATACAACTGGAAAAAAATTAAAAGCCACCCTGAACACCATAGTCTATCAAGGAGAAAAAAAATCCATTAAAAGATACACATCAAATAATTTATCAAGACCTAGAAGAGTTAATGGTACTGGATTGCAGCTGCCATATATATATATATATATATATATATATATGGCATAACAAATACTTTGCTTCCTTAGAGAATATTTTGTGTCAGCCATCTCATTTTCCACCTCTAGCAAAGAGGTCAATCACATCAACAAACAGAAAAGACCATGAATTATGCAGCTTAGAGAAAAGCTTTCATATTTGTCGCACAGGAGACTATTGTCAATGAATTCAAAAAATAAAGGTTAACCCTTTTAATTCTTTTAATGTACATCTGAAAGTAATTTAAATGACCATGAAATAGACTGAAATGGCACTCTTGTTCTTCATCTGTTTATTCAACAAATGTATATTGAGTATATTCCACATGCCAGATAAAAACAGACCCCCAAACCCTAAATCCCTGTCCTTTTGGAGCACGTACTCTAATTAGGGTGGAGGGGGGTTCAGGAAATAAGGAAGATGAAATACGTGAAACACGTCCAGTCCATATCCCAGCAGCCCTTCTCCCCTTGGTGCAGACATCCCAACACCCCACTGCCAGCCCTTGAAGCTCTGGGTCTGAGGGCTTGCCCCAGAGCCCGGTCCGTCTGGACAGGTGGGAGGCCAGGCATTTCTGGGAGCAGCCCTCAACCAACTGACAGAAAATTACTTGTAAAATATCCTAGCAATCTCGACTCTCAGGTGCGATAACTCTGAAGGATGTGTTCTTCCAAGGTTTTCCAAGAGTTTTCCTAGCAGATTGAGCTCCAGTTGTTCCACAGAGTAGCTCACTTGACAGGGTAACTTTACTTCCTTCTTTCCCTTCCAGTCTCACCTCCCCTACCCCTTTCTGCATGTGTTTCTTTGTATCAGCTTCCAAACAAACTGCTCACACTGGAATCTTTGTCTTAGAGTCTCCTAGGGGAAACCAAATAAATCAGAAGGTTATAGGTTAAGGAAAAACTCAAGCAGGGAAGGGAAACATGGAGTATGGAGGAGGATGTAACTTTCAATGGGGTGGTTAGGAAAAGTCTCATGGAGAAGTCAACTTTTAAAATATTAACATTTTTATTGAAGTACAACATTCATACAGGAAATCACATGAATCATAAGCTCCATTAATTTTCATAAAATGAAAACATCTTTAAATGAAGATGAAGAAATAAGACATTACCAGTATTCTGGATCAAGAAATATTATATTTCAGCATCTTCTTCTTGCCCACTTATCACTATGTCCCTTTTCTTAAAGATAACCATGATCCTGATTTCTATACCATTAATAAGTTTTCCTGTATTTGAACAATGTAACTAGGAATATATAATCTATACTCTTATATCTGGTTTCTTTTGCTCAACATTATGTTTGTGAGGTGCACTTAAGATGTTGCATGTAGAAGTTTGTTCATTTTCATTGTATGACTACACCACAATTTATTTGTCTATTCTACTGTTGATGAACATTTGGGTTGTTTCTGGTGTTTGACTACCATGAATAGCACTGCAATGAAACTTCTTGTATGTAAAATTCTGTGTATACATTTATGTAGTACTGTTAGTTAAATACCTAGGATCAGAACTACCAGGTCATTGGCTATGCCTACATTCAGTTGTAGTGGAATAAACAGTTTTCAAACTACCAAATTTCAAAGTACCAAATTGCACTCCCATCAGTAGTCCGTAAGAGTTCCAGTTGCTTTTCATTCTAATCAACATTTGATATTTTTCATCTTTTTTCATTTTAGTCATGTTGATGATCGTATACAGGTATTTCATTTTGATTTTAATTTGTATTTCTCTGATGACTGAGGAGGTTGATCAAGTTGTTGTTTTTGTTTTCGTTTTTTTAAAGCATGGATCATTCTTTTTTTTTTTTAATTTTATTTATTTATGGCTGTGTTGGGTCTTCGTTTCTGTGTGAGGGCTTTCTCTAGTTGTGGCAAGTGGGGGCCACTCTTCATTGTGGTGCGCGGGCCTCTCACTATTGCGACCTCTCTTGTTGCGGAGCACAGGCTCCAGACGTGCAGGCTCAGTAATTGTGGCTCACGGGCCTAGCTGCTCCGTGGCATATGGGATTATCCCAGACCAGGGCTCGAACCCGTGTCCCCTGCACTGGCAGGCAGATTCTCAACCACTGCGCCACCAGGGAAGCCCCTGATCAAGTTTTTAATTGTTAGTCTATTGGATATTCTATTTTATGGAATGTTTGTTCAACTCTTTTGCCATTATTTTTGTTGATTATTAGGAGATCTTTATATATTATGGATATGAGTATTTCTTCAGTCTTTGATAGTATCTTTTGATGAAAGTCATCCTTATTTTAATGCCTTAAAGGCAATTTTTGCCTTAATGGTTTCTGTTTTTTGTCTTGTTTAAGAAATCTTCATATATTCCATGCTCATGGAGATATTCTCTTATGTAATCTTGCATCAGCCTTATTGTTTTATCTTTCATAATTAGACTTAAATCCACCAAGAACTGATTTTGGGGGATGGTGTAAAGTAGGAGTTATGATATATCTTATATATCATATATATTATATATAATTGTATATATATATATTTTTTTCTTATGGTTATCTAATACCATTTATTGGAAAGACCATTCTTTCCTTACAAATCTGCAGAGACATCCTTGCAATAAATCGAATGGCTGAATATGTGGGTCTATTCCTGGGCACTGTCTTCTGGCTTGTTGTTCTAATTGTCTGTCTTTGCACGGTTACTATGCTCTGTTAATAACCACAGCTTTGTAATAAGGCTTGATATCTGGTAATGAAAGTGCTTCAACATAGGTCTTTATGATTATCTTGACCATTCTTTACATTTTCCTGTAAATTTTAGGATAATCTTGAAATTTCCACTCTAAAATCCTCATGGGATTTTTATTAGTGTTGCAATGAATCTGTTAGTTAACTTGGGGACATCTCTACAATCCTGGCACTTTCAATCCATGAGCATAGTATATACCTCTGCTTTGATATTCTTTAATTTATCACAATGTTTTATGATTTTTAGTGTAGAGATTTTGCAGTCATTAAGATTATTCTTATAGTAGTTTTGCTATTATATTAAGATTCAGATTTGTTTCTGATGATTTATAGAAATGTAAATAATTATGTGTATTGATATAGTGACCTTGGTACCTTCAGTTTTTAAGTCTAATATTTTATCTGTTGAATTTTCTATATGCATATGTAATTTGTGAGTAATAACAGTTTTATCTCCTCCCTTTCGATCTTTAGAAATTTTATAATTTTTCTTGCCTTACTGCCATTATTAGGACTTCTAGTAAAATATTGAATTAAAGTGGTGTTAGCAGACATCTTCATCTCAAACCCAATCTGAAATGAAAAGCATTTAATATTTTACCATTATGTATGATGTTTGCTGAAAGTTTTGAGCAGATATCTTTTCTGATTAAGGAAGTAGCCTTCTCCTCCTAGTTTGTTCGAGGGGGTTATTTTTGAATAAAAGCTTGACCCTGAAATAGTAGCATAACTGAAGTGTTTGAGGAACAGAAAGGAAGCCATTGTGATTAGAGAGAAGTTGGAGAGCTAGAGGGAGCTGGAGAAGATATGGCAGAGAAGGAAAGAGAATGGGAGGAAAATGATAGGGCTTTTGTGTTATGAAAGTCGCCAGGACTTCTGTGTTGATAATAGAAGGGAGAGTCAAGTGGAAGTAGGGTGACAGTTAGGAAGCTAACTGGAGATAATTGAAATGGTCCAAATTTAATATATTTAAAGTAGAAAAAAACAAATAATAGTGAAAATCACAAAGCCAACGTAGGTTTTTCATAAATATTAATAACAATGATAAACACCTAGCAAAATTAAGAGGAAAAAAGGAGAGAGAAGACACAAATTACCAACATCAGGAGTGAAATAGTGGACTTCACCAGAGATCCTACAGACATTGAAATGATAATAAGGAAATGTTATGAACTATTTTATGGCAATACATTTAAACAACTTAGATGAAACTGGAAAACACAATTTATCAACTCACACAAAATGGACACATAAAGAGAAACAAAATCTGAATACCCTCATATCTATTGAAGGGATTGAATTTATAATTAAAAATAATCTTCAACAGAGTGCTTTACTGATAAATTCTAAGGAACATTCAAGGGAGAAATAATACCAATCTTATGAAAACTCTACCAGATAATGGAAGAGGCAGGAATATTTTTTTTACTTATCTTATGAGGCCACCAAGGACATTTCAAAAAAAGAAAATTACAGACCAGTATGTCTCATGGATATAGATGTAAAATACTTAATAATAAATGCAAATCACATCCAGGAAAGTATAAATATATATAAAATATGTTTTAAATAAAAATAAGCAATATATTTAATAAATTTTAAAGATAATTTAATTATAGTATACCATTTAATAAATAAATTATACTTAAAGTATTTTAAATATTAAAATTTATATTATATTTAAATATTTAATAATAAATATAACATGTAAAATACTTTTTAAAACTCAAAATATAGCACATTAGATGGAGTTTATCCAAGAATGCAAAATTTGTTTGGTATTCAAGAGCCAATCACTGCAAAACACATAAAGAGAAAATTATATTATTGTCTTGAAAGATATAGGGAAAAACATGAAAACATTTAACACCCATTTATGGTAGGAAAAAAAAAAAACTCTCTGAAAATTAAGAATAGAAGGAAAGGCCCTCAGTCTCATAAAGTATGCATACAAAAATGCTACAGCTAATATTATATATAAAGGAGAAACATTTAACAATTTTATCTTAAAATCAGGAACAAGACTAGGGTTCCATTCTCACCATTTCTATTCAGCATTGCCCTGGAAGTCATTAAGTCACTGCTAATGAAGTAAGGAAATAAATAAACAAATAAAGTATAAACAAATAAATAAATAAAGTATATCTATATATATGTGTGTAAAACACACATTTGCATGTCTTTATTCACAGATCACAGTCATATTCCTAGAAAATCCTAAGGGACTTGCAAAAGAGATATTAAGGCTAGTAAGTGACTCCACAAGAACACAGGATTTACAAGGTCCATCATATAAAAAAAAATCAATTGGATTTCTATAAACTTCACCAAAAAAAATGGGACTAAAATTTAATAGTATCATGTATAGTAATATAAAAATATTTAGGGTTGTTAGGGGAACAACATCAATAAATTTAACAACTGCAAGATTTCTACACTGAAAATTACAAAACATTACTGGGAGTGATTGAAGGAGACTGAAATTAATGGAAACATTTGTGGATTGGAAGACTCAATATTATTGAGATATCAATTCTCTCCATACTGATTGATAGATTCAGTGCACTCTCAATCAAAATCCTAATAAGGCTTTTTGAAGCAATTAAAAAGCTGGTTCTAAAATTTACATGGAAGTGCAAATTACCTAGAAGAATTAAAACATTCCTGAAAAAGAAGTACAAAGTTGGAAGTCTTATGCTATCAGATTTCAAACTATTATAAAGCTACAGTTACCAAGACAGTATGATAACAGGATACAGAAATAAATCAACACTTTATGGTCAGTTGGATTTTGAGAAGAAAATTCAATGAGGGAAAGAATTCTTTTGAACAAGTTAATCTATACATAGAAAGCAATTCTAGTCAAAACACAAATGGATGGCCTCCCGGGTGGTGCAGTGGTTGAGAGTCCGCCTGCTGATGCTAGGGGATACTGGTTCGTGTCCCGGTCTGAGAAGGTCCCACATGCCGTGGAGCGGCTGGGCCCGTGAGCCATGGCCGCTGAGCCTGCGCGTCCGTAGCCTGTGCTCCGCAATGGGAGAGGCCACAGCAGTGAGAGGCCCATGTACCGCAACAAAGAAAAACACAAATGGAATTTGATAAGCTGGTTCTAAACAGGCAAGGACAAATAGTAAGATTTTTTTCTACCAGATAGCAAGAACATTTTAAAGCATTAATAATTGATATAAGTAGTTTGATTTGTGTAGGAAGAGAAAATCAATGGAAAAGATAGAGAATTTTGACATTAAAATTATATGTTTTTGATCAAGTCAGTAAACAAAAGATAGTTTGGGGACAGTTATCCCTCCACTTGGGGGAAAAAGTTGATTCCTAACTCATACTACACATAAAAATATATTCAATAAATAGCTTAATGTAAATGAAAAACCAGCTAAGAATTAACTCACAAATATATATCTAATAAGCTCTTGCAAATACATAAGAAAATGTCCAAAGACTTACCATAAAATGAGCAAATGTTATAACCAGGCAGCTGACAGGAGAAATAGACAATAAATAAATGAAATAGGCTCATCCTACTCCCTTTAATTACAGGATGCAAATTAAAATAGAGGTAAGATATCAATTTTTCATCAAATTTGCAAAAGTTAGACAAAGAAACTGATAATATCTGTTGTTAATGAGAATGTGGGAGAACAATTCACTCACACATTGCTCTTAGAAGAAAAACTGGTACAGCTTTTTTGGAAAGAAATCTGGACCTTCTGAATGATATATACTTCTAACCGAATGGTTTTAATTCTGAGCATCTCAGAAAAAACATTTACAAATGTGCGAAAACAAACTATATGTAAAGGTGTCCATTCAATCCTTGTACAATTTGTGCAGTGGTATGCAAGCACGTTTATCAAAGGAGGATATTGTATTTCATAGTATGCATTAATTAGAAGTACATTTTATTTACATGAAAAATAATGCTCAAATCATAAGGATTTGAACATTTTCTAAGAATGTTCAACCTGCTGCAAAAAGACTAAACTTTACAACCCTTGTAAATCTAACAGCAGCAACCAACTGCTTGATCTTTACCTCAGGTGTAGGATTAGCCCTTTAGTAAACTGGATTGGGCTGAAATGAAGAAGGGAACTTGCCTCTGGATGTCCGTATTTGTATAAGAAAAGTAGAGGCAGCTTCCCACTTCAGTTTCACAAGGGATCTGTGTTGTCAACCATTATGATTGAATTGTGTCCCCTCAAAAAAGATATGCAGGAGTCCAAACTCCCAGTACCTCAGACGGTGACCTAATTTTGAGATAGGGTCATTACAGAGTTATCAATTTAAAATGAGGTCACTAAGGTGGGCTCTAATTCAATATGACTGGAGTCCTTATAAAAAGGGAAATTTGGATACAGACAGGCACGCATAGAAGACAGGGAGAAGAGGGCCATCTACAGGCCAAACACAGAGGCCTGGAACAGATTTTCCGTCATAGCCCTCAGAAGAAAACAACTCTGCCACATCTCGACCTCAGACTCCCAGCCTCCAGAACTGTGAGACATTTCTCTTGTTTAAGCCACCCAGTGTGGGATACTGTTACAGCACCTCTAGCAAACTCATAAAGTACCTTTGTCAAGTTTTGTGCTTCTATGATGTCTTTTTTTTTTTTTTTTTTGGCGGTACACGGGCTTCTCACTGCAGTGGCCTCTCCCCTCACGGAGCACAGGCTCCGGACGCGCAGGCCCAGCGGCCATGGCTCACGGGCCCAGCTGCTCCGTGGCACATGGGATCCCCCCGGACCAGGGCACGAACCCGTGTCCCCTGCATTGTCAGGTGGACTCCCATCCACTGTGCCACCAGGGAAGCCCTATGATGTCTTATATTTGGTTTGCATTTTTCTTTTGCCTGTATATTAGTTACTTTGGAAAAATTCACCATTTCACTTAAGCCAAGTGATAAGGGAACAAAGAATTGTACAGACATAAAGCAGGATAGCCAGGGGGATCAGAGGCAATAGAGCAAGAGAGAGTAAGCAAGACAACATGATCTTTATGGTGCTATTTGTTCTAAAATGTTGTGACTTTCTTATTACACACCCTGGTTTTATAGATGTTCCGAACTGCCTGGACACTACGTCCCCCAAATACTCCCCACTTTAATTTTAGTTTCCCCCAAAGCAATTCTAAGACAAGGACTTGGTGTGAGTCATTTATTTAGGAAGTGGTCAAAGGAAGCACAGGAAAGGAAATGGAAAACAGAAAGGAAAGAGAAATTGAGAAGGAAGGAGCACCACTAAAAGTTGTTACTTAGTGTGTTACCTCTGTGGGCACCTGAGGCACTATTCCACTGGGGAACCCTGAGGAATGGGGTAGAACGCATCTCAGAGTTGTTCCCCTCATGGATTGGGAAGCTGGGGTATTTATCCACCCAGTCCTGTCTATCATTTTCTGAAAACTGCCCCCTGGGGAATAAAATGTATAGCATGTTGCAACCACTCTGTTCCTGGTTTGCGTTCAAACTTCTATAGAACTGGGAAAGCCTACCGGCAGAGAAACAGGAACAGGGTGGTTGCAACAGGTGGGTGCGTGAGCTGGGCAGTTGGTTGTCAGCAGATGAGATACTGTCCAACCCAACAAAATGAACTTAGAGGTCGGTGAATACGATGTGGAGGGGAGCATCAAATCAATAGCATCTTCTACATTACCCAGGAAATCTGGATTAATGAAAGATTATGGCAGCAACATGAAAATGGATGTAGGCATATGAGATCTTCAGAGGCAGTTTGGGTGCACATGGCTTCAAGGGATTCTTGCTCAGAATTGAAAATAAGGAACCAAAACCAAAACCAAACACAACAATAACAACAGGTGTTTGAGAGTGAAGTCTAGTCTACATGTACAACAATATTAAAAGGAAGAACTAATATTCCCAAAAATAAAAAAAATGAAAGATACTATATTCTTAGGTAATGAGTGAACTTGTAAATAAACCAAATTCTTATTTCCAAGTGATTAGAGTGTTTGGAAGGTATATGCAGTGATTCATTTGATGCATTTCGATAATGAATAATGGTGAAGACCTAGGCTGGATTTTTGGAAAAGAAAGTTGACTAAAACTATGTATACTCAAGAAACTCACAATCTGTGGACAGGGTGGAGTTACTTATACAAGTAACCATACTACTTATGATGTATGTTGGGTATGGACAGAGGGTTCAGGCAGAAGAGAGAGATTCTTTTCCTGGATGTCAGGACATTAAAGAGAATAGATGAAGGAGTTTTCCCCGGCCTCTGAGTTTGGCCCTAAATGCTGATTAGGGGTTTCCAAGCTGGCCAACAGTTGTGGGGGTGGGTGGGTAGGGTTGGCTATTCAAGGAACAGCAGACAGAGAAGCAAATGAAAACAAGCATAAAAGGACCTGGTAGTTCAAGGTGGCTACAATTTAGGAATTTTGAGTTTATCCCTAGGCAATGGGGAACTGTGAGGTTTTTGACAAGGAGAAGGATATTTTAGATTTGTAATATTGGAGAAACTACTCTGGCAGCAGTGGAACTTGACTTTGAATGAGGAGATGCAAATAGGGATACTATTCATGTGACTATTGCACAAATGCAGGTGTGTTAAGATCCTGAACTACAGTAGTGATAAGTAAGCATCACTGAGTTTGAGGATGAAAGATTTCAATTGATGAAACTCAGTGCCTATAAATATTGATACTTAGAACTGAAGGCGAGAGACATTGAGGATTCCTCCCAGACTTCTGATTAGGTGTGTGAGAGAGCCAACTGCTGAAATAGAGAAGTAGGCTGGCTCGGTTGTTGTTGGTGATGATAAGTTCAGGTTTGGGCTTATTGAGTCAGACATGTAGAAATACAACCCATCACTAAGGATGAAGGCCTTTCACCTCTTATCTAAGAAAGAAAAAAAAAAAAGTTGTGATGGATTTGAAGAAAATTATCAACAGTTTTAGTGCTTTAGAGGGAAGTCCTATGACCATTAGAGTAGATAAAATATTTTCTAGGTTAAACCCTATGAAATTGCTAATATTTGGTTGTTTTTGACCTGTGTAAAATGGAAGTTTCATATGGTCCATCAGATAGTTTTCTGGCTTTGGGAAAGACAGTATAAAGGATCTTCCTTAGATTTCACTAAGGAAATAAAGATTATTGTTAAGTGTTGAAAACAATCTTCCAAGGGAAATAAAACTGGTCACAGAAAATTTATCAAGCCAAAATATCTACTTTTTATTACTTAACTTTCATGTCTCATAGGACAGGTCAATGATGCCCAGGTAAGCCAGTAGAGAGCTCTGACCTGGGAGGTGAGTGGTAGTGTTGGGGGGTGCTTATTAGGACTCTACTTCCAAGAGCTCTGCTGGAGAAACTGGATTGTATCCTCCTCCTTTCTCTCCAGGCCCCACACCAGTGTTCTACAGCATTTCCTACATGGAGCAGCATCTCTTGGAATTTTAAAGAAAGACCTAAGGACTCCTGAAAATATCATTTATCTTTCATGTAAGTTAAACTGAAGAATTCTACTTTGTAAGCCAAAGGGAAGAGTAAAACATTTTTGGACTTTTCAAATACAAGGAAAAACATACATGGAGAAACGATATTTTCCTTGGTGACTGATGCCAGGAACATTTTGTTTTGATAAGTTCAATTCTTCCATCATTATATTACAGTCAAAATAGAGTTTTTGACTGAATTATACATTTCTTTTCTAAGTTGCTCCTGCTCTCTGGAACTGAGATGCTTCCAATTCAAAATTATTTCTGCCTTTCAGATTTATACTGACATTAGTATAAACCAAATGAAGAAAAATGAAAATATATTCATGCAGCTGTTTCTGCATATCACCTTTAATCTTCCATGTAATTTAAAATATGTGCTTTTCAGAGAGGAAGAGAGAGAGAGATCTATTTTTGCTTTATGTGAGTATAAAAGTAATTTGTTACCATGGCGATATTTTTTTATCTTGTATTTTCCAAACACAGCCTTTGTTTCAGGTTTTGGGTAAACAGTCACTCTCTCTCCCCTCCATTTACAGCACCATGCTCCACTGACCACTTCAGGTCAAGCAGAAGCTAGTCTACAAGATCAAGTACCACATTTGACAGAGATTTTCATTTTTTGGTGCTTCTATCAACATGAGCTTCCTGACAGAGTCAGGAAGAGGGCATTTCCAATTCTGAGACCCTCGATTTGGCAAGTGCTAAAGTTCAGTCTTCCAATTTCCATGTCTTTTTTTTTTTTTTTTTTGAAAGAGAACCACTGTCTATTTTAACCCTATTCGATCCAAAATCCAACCCAGTCAACATTCACCTAGCATTACATTCACCAGGCTACCAACCTACAGTGGCTGTTTTTCTATTAATTCTGTTTGTAAAATGTTAGGAGCTGGCAACTTTTCTGTTGTTTTGTACACAAGCAAACAAAAATCAGAGGCCTAATTATTTTCAACTTAAGGAAGGTGCAGTAGAAGAAATAAGGTAAATAGAACCGGAGAGTCAATCTATAGGCTCAAAGGAATTAAATAAATCAACAATTAAAGAAAATTGCTTTAAAGACCAGGCAGTTTAGGGAGGATAAAGAGAGGTGAGATCAGAGAACCATTTTTAGCCTAAGTTCTGAATATATATTGCTTGTATAGTGGTGGTAGGAGGTGGGAGAGGGGGACTTGAAGGGGAAATAGAAGAGAAGTATGCAAGGAGGAAAGGCAGCAGCAGACGTAGGAAGTTGTGCAATAGATGAGCAATTATAGTTCTAATATATGTTAAAACAACAAACCAATATTATTGGTCAAAGTGTAAAATCCCCAAAGTCAAGTGTCGCATAAATTTGTCAACATAGCCTGCTTTGGGATGGAACAGAAGGCGTGAATACACAAGAATAGATCATTTATATATAAGGTAGATGCTTTTTGAACATCTACCTGGGCAAGGCATCAGGTTAGCCTTGAAGGAGATAAACAGAAAAGTAATATAAAGACTGAATAAACTGAAAGAGGCAATTTTATGTAAACACATAGAAAGTAGCTAATTATACAAAAGCCCCACGAGCTGCATAGATAGATCAGCTTTACTGCAGTTTGGAGGTGGTGGAGTTTCCTTTCACTGTGGGGGATCACAGAGCAAGATTAGAACTAGCTTTTGAAGAGCAGGCTGAATGTAGAGAGATGCAAAGAAGAGGGAAACAGGCTGAATGTAGAGAGATGCAAAGAAGAGGGAAAGGAATCCCTCTTCTCCTCTGGGTACCGACCAATGGAGCACATACATAAAGGAGATTGCTGATGGCATGGGAGATTGGATTGGACACCATGTCTCAGAGTCAAGACTGAAAACAGGCTTCATACCCTCTACTCTGAATCTCGACACTAATACCCACAGAGATCCCACTGGGCCTGAAATACAGACTCAAAACCTCCATACCCAACCAGGTAGATAAATGAGGACCTCAAGATTGCTGTAAACATCCATTTGGAGACAGAAAATAAAGTGGAGTAGTTACCTCAAGTGAAGAGGTAGTTTATGTTTGACAAAATGCAGAAACCGAAAAAGGAAATGTGGAATCTTCCCTGGCTTTTGGCACCAGCAGCATGATCACCAATAAATATAGTTCAATGGATTCCAATTTCTAACAAAATTCACCACTGTCCTTTCTTTTGTGAGGTGTATGGGCATCAGAGATGCTGTGTTTTACCTTAGATATTCTCCTAGATGGAAAGCAGAGATTTTGGCTGTTGTCCTTAACGGGTGGAAGTAGAAACAAAAGAAAAAGAGAGCAGATACTCCCTCCCTCCCCTCAGGCCTGCCAAAAGCCAAACACTATGGCAGGTTCTTTCCATGTACCACGTAACTGACTCTCCATAATAACCCAGTGATGTAGGTATAGTTGGCTCCATTATACGGATAAATAAACTGAGACTCAGGGATTAATGTAAAGGAACTTGCCCCAAGTCAAATAACAAATAAATGGGCAGACCCAAGATTTGAATCCATATTCATAACTCCAAAGCCCGTATTCTAGGCACACATACAAATTACAGTAGTCCAGCTGAAGCTAGGCAACATGTTGGAAACCGTGGGAGGCTAATCTGCAAAGAATCATAGCCAGGGTAAGAACTTAAATTTATTTTCAGGCAATCCAGAGCTTCTGGAACATTTCCTTTGAGCAAGGAAGTTGCACAACATGGCATACTTTAACTGATTTGGGGTAAAATACAGCCGAGAATGTATATGATAATGTGAAAATAAGCCGTTTGGCATTTAAAAATTCAGTTGCTTAAAACAAAGGTCATTTATTACTGCTTACACATCTGTAGGTTGGCAGGGAGGTGGCTGATCCAGGCTTGGCTTGGCTGGCTGGTTCTGCTTCACTGAGGCCGCAGGACAGCTCTGCTTCTTACTGTGCATCTGTGGGCTGGGGTGGGATGGCTCTGCTCCATGTGTTTCTCGTCCTCCTTGAACCAGTGGTTTAGACAAGAAATGTTCTTCTCATTATAATGTGTGTGGCTCAAGACAGTGAGCAGAAACCCACAGCCCTCTTAAGGTACAGGATCAGATCTGGCTCTCACACTGTCACTTACACTTTAGTCTATTGGACAAAGCCCGTCACTCAGCTAAACTCAAAGCCAAGGGGCAGGGAAATACAGTCCACCCTCTTCCTGGGAGAAGATTAAAGGTCACATGGTAAAGGGTATGAAGTTAAGGAGGGTTGAAGAGCTGGGCTAATAATGGAGTCATCCCCACCCTCATCATCATCATGAATCACCACTGCATAAGCACTGAGTAGGTCCTGAATTTACAGCTTCTATTAGAGAGATTGTTACTTTTAGTTAAACCCAATGTTAATAGAACGAGAATAGTAAAATCTAATTCTCTGCACTTGGGCTTTGATTTCATATCCTTACCTGTAAAACATAAGGTTTGGCAACCTCTGTGGTCCCTTCTAACTCCATGATTCTAGGTTTCTATTATTCTCCCTCACCCTATTGCTTTAAGTTATAAACAAATACATAGTCAAATGAAATTTCTGCTCTAATGTATATGCTATAACAAATTAACAGAGAAACACTTAGGAAAATTTTCAATACTGTAAGTTTCAAGAATTCCAAAGATATGCTAAAATTCCATTTTGATTAGAAAAATTGAATTGTACTCCTCACAGAATAATCACAGCTAAGACTTTTGAGTCACCTGTGTCTAATACATATTTAATATCCTCTTTATATAGAGGAAAACATGGATGGAATATCATTATTATAAAGCCCAACTGTTCAGAAGTTCTCTTTTAACAAATGTGGGTAGACCTTTTGAGCTTTACTTCAAACAGCACAACCCTGAGAAAATACATTTGGGCAACCTCAATATGAGTCTTTTTACATCTCTGTACTCCTTCCTTCTCCTAAGTCCTCTCCTTTACAGCAAGGACTATCTGTCTCTTCTGGGGATGTTTCTGATGTGTGGGGATACAGAAGCAATGGGGGGAAGCCACAGACAGGGTTTTTGAGGGAAGTGATTGACAGGCATTGCTTCACAAGGCTGCAGTGACAGGGAGGGCTGAAAACAACTGTCTACCACCTGCCCCCTCTTCTTGTTCCAGCTCTGCAGTTCCTTAGTGCTGTCCTGTTTTCTTCCATCTTCTCTTAATTTTTACTTACTTGGTTGGTAATATGGCATTTCATTTGGGCTTTCATGAATGGATATTTCGCTCACATATCACCTTCTCATATATTACCTAAGTCCCTTAGCTTTCTGGGGTTATTGTACCCTTTAAGATTGAACTCAAACTGGTTTATATCCATAACATGTTGGGGGAACCTAGCATCATGTCCGTGAAGTCCAGGGATTCATGGGGTCTTAATTTCCTCCCAGCCACCCTGGCTTTGGGTCTCCACTGCTGTTGAGTCCTCCATCTCTGTGAGCGCCCCACCTCTAGGACGTGCTTTCCTTTTCACACCGTGTTGACCTGCTGGGCACCCCCCACCCCTGTATTCTCCTCTACTCCCTGAATTTCCACAGACACAAGGCTGGGGGGTTAAGTAAACTTTGCCAAAATGCTTGGAAGTTGGAGGGAAAGCCCTATAATTAAAAGGCCTGCAGCCGTGCTCTGTGACCAGGTCTTTCTCATGGAGAATATTTCCACTTCATCCCCTGGTTATCTCATGAAGCTCCTCTCTGTGGTGTACCTTGGCTGACTCTCAAAAGACAACAAAAGGCTCCCAGGCTATTACATTGAACAATTGTCTGTAGTCCCTTCCTAAACCAAATTCCAAGTGACTTTAGGTACACACGGACAATACAGTACTTTACTATATCAGAGGTTTCTCTTCTACAACTATTTGTGCCGTTTAAGCAGCACAAAGCCTTTAAGGCAGTGTTTCCTTAATCTTGATCAGCTCAAATGCTTTAGGACTGTCTTCTTTGAATATGGACATTGTCAATGCTACCAATAGCCACTCATCTCCGCCACACCAACGTTCACAGCAGGAGCGGCTACAGTCATTTTGTTTTCATTGCTGTTTTGAAAAACATTTTTATTTCTCATACAGATAAATATGACACCTCAGATACAGAAGAATTGGCGAAAAGCATTTCAGGTGGTTAGAATAAGTTGCCATAGTCCAGACATGGAGGCAAGGATGCTGGAATAATTCTGTAGAAGCAATCCAACTTGTGCTTAGGAGCCCATGGCCTGGAGGTGATCGGGGGAGAAGAGTCTGGAAAGGTACACTGGATCACGGTAAGGAGAACGCTGGATGAAAAGCATTTGGACTTTTCTTTGTGAGTGATCCCTATCACTCACAAAACCAATGATCACTCAAGCCAGACAGTTTTTCAGTAGGAACTTTTCCATCTTTACCGTTTTGCTTTAGGGAGATATTGCATGAGTAGGATGGAGTCAACCAGTGTGGCCAAGTGGCAAAAGAGAGATAGAAAAATCCATAAAAAGACTATTGCAGAAATTTCTTTGTATGCATTATGTGTATAATAAATACAGAATTGAAGCAGTTTATATTAATACCTCAGTTATGTGCTGGGCACCTATAAAGGACATGGAGCCTGTTTGGTTTATTGTTTCAGTGAATTGAGGAATATCCTGTGGGTTGAAAAAGTCATTGCTATTATTTTTGGTGGCAATTCTCAAAAAAACTGGTAAGAAATTTAGGAATTTGAAAGATCTTTTCCACTTACATATGGCAATCAAAATACTTTGGTATTTTCTACACGGTATTAAA
Organism: Tursiops truncatus; assembly: GCF_011762595.2. NCBI lineage: Eukaryota > Metazoa > Chordata > Mammalia > Artiodactyla > Delphinidae > Tursiops > Tursiops truncatus. The sequence continues at coordinate 10,170,821 of NC_047051.1, forward strand.
TTTGACTTCAACAGTACTAAGGGGCACATTTGCAAGTGATTGTATAGCAGTTATAGAGTGGCTGTCTGAGCCCCTCAAGGATGCCACAGCCAACACAAAGATCAGAATTGCCTTTCCATTAGAACTATCTCCCGACGAACGTCACAACCCTGAGTGTTGTGAATGGTGAAATTGTCTTCCAGAAGAATGGAATTCACTCAATTCAGTGTCACCTGCTCCATCCGGAAGTCAGCCTCCAAATTCATTGTGCATGTGTAGTCGAGTTTGGGGAGATGGGGAACCACATGGGATTATAGAAAGTGCTCACTTTCTACTTCACACTTTTCTATATTGTTTTCATTTCTTCATGTGCATAGATTGACTTTATAGTAAACATAATATCAAAATAAATAAACAAAACATGTCATCACTGGGCACAACGTTATTCCTACTGCTTAATGGTGACTTGGCTGGGGCATCTAAAATTAAGTTGAGAAACTAAAGTGTAACAGCTGTTTCAGACTTCTGCTTCTATTCTGTTGAACTATTTGGAAGTGGAGTGGAGGTGCATAGGCACTAAGGGAAATTACATCTAATACAGCATTTGGAGCTTCAGTCTATATTATTTGGTCTATTTCATCTCTCTCAAGAGACCACCTGCTAAGATAAATCAACTTTAGTAGTTTAATACAATTAGGATGAAGTCAGAGTTAGAGCTGCCTTGTAACAAATTCTCCTTCAGCATCAGAGAGTGTTGAATCTGCACATTGGGTTCTGGTCCACCCACTGAACCCTAGAAAAGAAGAAGCAGAGAGGCATAGTCACTAGATATGAGCCAAGGTACTTTTACTACGTACTTGTTTTTATCCAAGCCCTGTGATAGGGCTTTACTTATGTTAACAAGTTAATACCCACTAATATTCATTGTATAGATGAAGAACCAAGTTCAGAGAGGTTGGGTAACTTACCAAAAATCAGGCACTAAGTGATGGAATCATTTCTTAGAATGCTTTTTGTTTCTAAAGTCTTGTTTTCCCCCCATACAATATTTTCCTCCTTGGTTAAGGTATAATCCATTGTGATTTATCTGAAGTAACTGAGTGTGTATAGCCCAGAAAAGGTAGAGCCAAGATGGTGGGCACTGCATCCAGAAGTTCCCTTTCCTGCCAAAGCTCAACTTGGCAAAATTATTCCTAGAGGTTGGACTTCAGGATGATAAAACAGTCACCAGGTGGGGTTTATTTATTTATCTTTAGTGAACTGGTGCAATTGCTCAGACTGAGCAGTAAGTAAACATCCTGCCGGAGAGAGATGCAGATAGGGAGAAGCAGTGAAAACAAGTTCTTAGTTCCTTTAAAATTGTTTGATGTGATTTTGGTTGGCAGCCCAGTGAGGAAGCTCTTTTCCTGTCGAGTTCTGATTCTGATTGCTGTGCAATTGTTTGCCCACCTCTCTAACTCCGAATGCTCCCTGCTCTCTGGGTTCAGAAGTAATCACTCTGCTGCATTTAAAGTGAGGAGAATGACTACGAGAAAAATTCCATATGAATTAATATAAGTGAACACCTTCTATCAGCAAAGCTGGAGTGTTGAGTTGGTGACTTGCAAATGAAAGGCGAACAAATCGATGTGGTGGACAGAGCAGCCATCCAGCTAACGCTCAGTAAGAATGTGCTTTCCTCCTGAGTCCCTTCTGCTCACAGCCCTCACTCCACGTTTCCTGGATGGCTGACTCAGCCTTGGTTCCACAATGGCCTGGTCTCCAGTGCCAGGGTAGAGATTTGTGCCAATCATTGTACCTTGAGAGAACGGAGATGAAAGGGTTTTTCCCCTAAATTACTTGGAAAATTGCCTAAATTTCCTTTTTCATTTTTGCTACAGCAGGCCTGACCTTTAGCTGAGAGGGTCTAACCCACCTAGGCCATTACTGGGTGACTTCTGCAGGGCCATTTCTAAAATGCCATTTTGTAGTCATTGTTGCCTAGTTTAGTTGCTGGAATATTATGGCTTTGAACTTTCTTAAGTTTCTTCTCACTGAAAAGCCCAAGCTACTTGTCAATTTCAAAAGGATCCAATATATGCCAAATGGAAAATGGGGAGCATGATGAAAAAATTAGCTGCCCCCTATTTACAAACTTGAATATGCTCAGTTCAGATGTGTTTTTCATGTTATGTTTTCTATAACGAGGGTCCTTGATCCCCTTAAATAGAAGGGTTCTCCCTAAGGAGGGCAGGCTAAACTTTCAGGTAAGATCCCATTGAAGCTATTGATATTGATTCAGTTGTTATATGTGCAAATTTCTAAAGATCTGACACAGTGACTATAATGTATATTGAGTGCCTACTATGTGCCACATGCTCTACTTATTTCACTGAATTTTGAAAGGAATCTTACGGTCAGGCATTTTCCTCATGTTTTTGTAGATGCCTAACTCTAGACCATATTTCTATTGGTGCAGAGATGGTATCCAATTTATTCACATCTGTATTTCCAGGAGAAAGCACAGGTCTTGCTTACGATAAGTACTTAATGAATGTTTGATGAGTTAACTCTGACCCTCAGTGGATGTTTGTTAACTGTTGAACTGAACTATAGTACTCGAAACTGAGGATCAGAAAAGTTAAGTGATACACCCAGACCTCAAAGCCATTAAATAGTGGGTCAAAATTCAAACCAATCCTGGTCCCTTATTTAGGAACCATCTATTCAGACCCAAACTGTCAAGAACCCCTCCCACAGAACGTTTCTCTTGCTTCTCTCAGCACCTCTGTGAGGAGGACCATGACTGATGGATTACCAAGCCTGGGTTTGTGCTCTGGGGCACACTGCCTCCCAGTTCACAAATCTGGTTCTCCCTCATGCCGAAGAAGGAACCTTTCCCAGTTTGGGGACCCTCATGGGAGGAGTGACTGATTTATTTTGTTTCTTACAGGAGAGAGGCAGGGAAGGGCACTTACATTCTGTGACAAGGGGATAGTTGGCTGTTGTGTTCTCCCTTCCCTGCCTTTGGCAGACAAGATGATGTGACAGCCCGGAGTACTCAGAAAGCTAATCCATGGTGGGATCGAGACCTTCTCTGGGATTAGCTAAAATCTTCTCCTCTGAGGGAAACAGAATCCTTAAGTCCAAGGGACACCGAGCTGAGCTGTGCATTTGTTTAGGAATTTGATCAAGAAGATGAGAACAGACTAGCCAGGGGGAAAGGCAGCAAATGACAAAAGGCTACAGGAATTTGGGCTCACAGCAAAATGGGTCAGGAGACACAAATGCTTGAAACAAGCAGATTCCAGGGCAAGAGAAAAATCGAGAATGAGGAGGAATGTGGAAGATTAGGGAGTGACTACAAATGTAAATGTTAGTCGATGGAGTTTTTGAAATAACTTAGATCTTCCTATGATTTTCAAACTTAGGTCCTAAATTATCCAAGTTAATATGTATAACTCTGAAAATGTTTAATTCTTCTAATGAATTGATTTTATTTAAAAATATATAATCAAGGAGAAAATAGAGCTAATAGGTTAAGCTTCTTTACTCTAACGTTTGGTTTCTGATCACTGGACCAAAAGACCCACGATTTCGTACTGAATCTTCCCTTGCTTTATAGAAGGTCCTTTGGTCTCTGAACCTCAGCTCCCACACCTGAGATAGTGGTGTAGCACAGTGGAGGCCATGTCTTTGGGTTCTTAACTTGCCTCTAAGCACTAAACTACCTGTCTGACCTTGGGCATGTTTCTTAGCTTTTTCTGTGCCTCTGTTTCCCTGTTTCTAAAATTAAAAGGATACTAGTATCTACCTCATTGTTTATCTGTAAGAATGTCATGATCCTCACAACACGTGAAGCACGTTGACCAGGGCATGGCACAACAAATGTGTCATAACAGGGAGATGAGGGCTAACGTTGCTCCATCCCCCAGTTGTTGTGAGGATCACTCAACTGAAAGAATGCATTCTGAGAACCTTAAGTGGGTATGTAACGTACATATGTGCTTAGGTAAATGAGAAGCATTCATGTCATTATCGAGTAATTTTTTGAGTTTTGTCTGCTTGCTGATTTTCCTCAAATTGCTTGATGAATGTGCAATTCTCCCTAAAGAAATAGGGCTCTCATGTCAGGATCTCTGTTTAGAATTTCTTTTGTATTCTTTAACATCATTCGACAATGTTTGTAACATTTGGCTGTTTTCAAAGCCCTTTCAGAGATATCTCAGTCGCTCCATGCGGCAACCCTTGAATGGTATGTGTTGTAACTCTCCCTTCACAGATGAAGGAACTGGAGCTTAAGGTGACTTTTTCGGCATCCCGAGAAGGGAGGAGGGAGGGAGATGTGTAAGAGGCAGATCTATGTTATGAACCTAGACCTTTCCATTCCATAGTCCATGTTCTCCCCACCTTCGGGGCTGCCTCTTGTAAGTGTTTACCTACCCAGCACTCAGAGTCCACTCAACGTGGACCGCACACGGGGCTGGTCTGCTCCGGAGCACTTTCCTCAGCCAGGCAGGAGTCTAGACCCACCGTGTGACTGAATGGGGGAGCCTCCCTGAGCCCCTCATTCCCTGCCACCTGTTTCCCTAGTCTAGCTGGGGCTGACTCTGGTGCTCATCTCCCACAGGCGCTGCTCACGGTCACGTGGGACAGCCCAGTAAAGGTCAGGGACTCAGCGAGCAGCTCCACCAACCTCTTTTTAAAAACTCCCACTTTGCTGAATTATTGCAATAATTGCATCGCCATCTATGCTGTGTGAGGTTGCCCTCCGAGGGCAGAAGGTCAGCAGCTAATCAGCCGTCCTCTTCCCCTCGGAGAGATTTGAGCAACCTGCCGCTGCAGCTCGGAGCCGCCCGCACTCGGTGCTAGGCCTCCGTCTGCCCATCTGTATTCCTGTCCAGGCGCGCGCAGCTTGCCAGAGGCGAGGATCAGGATGCTCCCGCGCTCTCAAATCACTCTACAGCAATACTCTTTATAGATCCTATTATTGTCAGTAGAAAACCATTTTGAAGCCTGTATGTGATTAGGGCATATGGCCAGCTGGAGGCATTTGAAAAAAATATCTTTTAACATTTCCTTTTATTGAATTTGGAGAATCTGTGGTTTAATGCAGAGTTTCATACTGCAATTGAATACAGCAAAACTTGGAAGAAAGCTTTTTTAAAGCAACAGTTGGATTGTGTAACACTTTGATTAAATAGTTGTTAATGAGTCACATTTCCTTGCACTCATCAAGGGCTTTTCTCTAACAGCGGTAATTCTCACCTTTGACTTCATTATTTTATGAAGGAAGACAGAAGGCAAAATGAAATACAATTTAACAAGGTTTTTACTCATCCAATATGCAAAAAGAGAAACCTAGAGGATGTACAAAAAATAAGCTGGCACACTGCCAAGCTTTCTAGGCATGAGGTTTTTTAAGATCTAAAATTACTGGTTATAAAATTAATAAATTGGTTTTCTGATTAAAATATAACCAACCTTCAAAACGATTTCTCCTCTTTATCCCTGAGACACTCATGCATGCTGTGTGCATAAGGCAATGAATCAGGAACTTCCCAGTGATAGCGTGTTGTTTCTCCTGTTCTTATAATGAAAGGATATTTAACAGTGTATTGTTATATCACTCATTGTGTTTATGATTTTGTCTCCTCTTTTCTGGAAACTCAGTTGCACAGTTCTAGAGGGCAGAGATCACGTGTTTGGTGTCTTCCATATTCCCCCTGCTTTGATTGTAACAGGAATGTATCTCACATGTAGGAGATGGGAGAAAGGCAGAGGGATTCTAAGCCAGAAAGCCTCTAATATATAAAATACAAAAATATGTGGCTTACATTGAAACACAGCTATTTGGCACTTCAACATACAGGATGAGTAGTATGTAAGGTTTTTGAAACAGGAAATGGAAAAAAAAAATACTGTAGAGAAAGAGGGTCTATTTTTTTCTATGGGATCCCCAGAGGCAGTTGATCTAGAAGATATTTCTTCCCATCTGTGGTGAGATTGCTAGCTATTTACAAGAATCTGTTTCCTCTCCTTCCCAGCGCTCAGCTAGAACTCATTTTCCAGTTGCCCTTACAGTTTGGTGTGGCCAAATTATATTTATAGTGAATGGAATATGAGGAGAAGTGATGTTTGTCCTATCTAGGCCTGGCATAAAAGTCTACCACACATGTTCTTCCATATTCTTCCCATTTTTGCTGACTTTGAAAGACATCTGTCAGAGATGACAGGCATTACTAGCCTGGTGCCCTGAATGACTGTGGAACAAACGGCCCCCACTGACATGAACCACCCTGAGCCACCTGACCTATCACATAAATGAGAAGACTCTGTTATTTGGAGGCCTTACATGTTGGGCCTATTTGTTACTGCAGTTTCACATACTCTAATACACTTACAACTGTTGGGTCAGGATAAATGCTTCATCTAGCTGAAAACTGAGAGCTCATTGGAGCAGGACTCTCAGCAACATTGGTAGGGCACATTATTCAGAGAGACAGATCAGACAGTGCTGATGTGATACTAAAGGTTCTGCCCTAGATAACTAATAAGAACCTACTGTATGGCATAGGAAACTCTACTCAATTCTCTGTAATGACCTAAATGGGGATAGAATCTAAGAAAGAGTGGCTATATGTATAACTGATTCGCTTTGCTGTACAGCAAAAACTAACACAATATTGTAAATCAACTATACTCCCATAAAAATTAATCTAAAAAAATAAATGTTCTGCCTTTACTTCAGCATTTCTCAAAGTGCTATTCAACAGGCATCCAGAACAGGCTCAGTGGTCCATAGAATCTGCCAAAGACTCACTGCCAAGTTAATGATGATGGTTGGAAAAAGCAACACTCTAGACTTCAGTGAGAAGAACAAAATGGCTCCTGAATGAATATATGAGCTATTTGGGATTCTGCAGGGAATGGGAAATGATTTGGGAAGCTCAGAGCACTAATGACACTTCTGTGTGTATATGTGTCAGTGTGTGAGTGTATGTATATGGATTTTCAAAGCCTTAGCCTTCTTTCCCTTATCTTTTATTACCACTGCTTTTGATACCAGCCCTCTGTGATGGCTTTCCCCCAAGTAGGTATGCCTAAGGGAAGCAAGGGTTGCATATTAACTACATCCAGTAAAAGCAGAAGGTAGGACCTGAGAGATTATGTGCAGTTATTTGTTGTTGTTGTTGTGGAGGATGTAGAATTTGCATCAACTAAGACTTATTTAGTGCATTTGCTTGTATTTTCCAAAAGTGTCTGAAGTTTTCTGCTTTCTAACTTTGTGCTTTTAAACTAGAGAATTATAGTTTTCATTCGAGGCCAAAAATAATGAGTTACTGTCATGTCTAGGTTTATTTGGCTAGTTATGGGATCTAGAGGCAATTCAAGATTTTCATTTTTATCACTATACATAAAAATCTGATTAGCAAGTACTTTTCAATGATCTCATTGTCTTTCAGAATCACCTCTGCTTTCTTACATTTGAAATTATGCTGTAATTTTTAAAGCAGTCTGCCTTGTTTTCAGGCCTCTTTAAAGCTCTCTGCTGGTCTATTGATGGGAAGTTCCCAGGAACATTTTTTTCTTTTCTTCTGGTTGGCTAAAGAAATGAGTGAGGCTTTCTCATGTGCACATGTGTGTGTTAATCCTAAGATTTATTGTCTAATTGAAAAGTCAAAAACAAGGCTGAGAGAGTGTTCGTTTCTTTTTCTATTTGAGCTAGGTATCTAAGAGTAATTAAGTAGATCTGGCAGCACCATGCTTACTTTTCTGCCTGCAGTAATTGGACCCGAGTAGAAGCTGATCCCTTAGAAGGCTCATGAGCTTATCGGCCAGAGGACCTGCCACTTGTTCACTGTACATAAAAGCATTTACATAGGTTGCTGCATTTATGTATGATATCTTCCTGGTCTGTGTACAGATTTGAGTTTGCAGCCCTGGGTTTAATTGTTAAACTGTGACTTTGTATTTCTAAACGCATATAATTGAGAAAACAATTAGTATAAACCTGATATCTGAAGGAGATTTTAACTAGTTATTCATATATTTCAGGTGGTTCAACACCAGAAAAGAGAGCTCTATGCCATTCATTTATGAGAGAATGTAAAAATTCAACATAAAATATTAACCATGTATTAAAAGACCAAAGAGTGTTTAGTCAAGCATTGCAAGAAACAGTAACGTGAGAAATATATTGTAATTCGTTATATTAACAGATGAAAAGAGGAAAAATAAATCTAATCATTTTAATAGATGCTAAAAAGGAATTTGACAAAATTTAATACCTATTCATGATTTCAAAAAACAAACAAAAAAAATCTTCTCATAGTAGTGTAGAAGAAAATTTGTTTAATTCCAGAAAAAATATGTGCCAGAAATCCAGGACTTAATGGTGAAATGGTAGGTGTGTTCTCATTAGGTTCAAAAGTAAGATAAGGAAGCTTGATACAATTGCCAGTATTCAATGTTGTGTGGAAAGTCCTAGCTGGTGCAATAAAATAAAGAATGTATGTGTATAAATATTGGCAAGGAGAAAAACTCATTGAATGGGATATGCAGTTTACCTAGAAAAGGAATAAAATCAACTAGCAACATCTTAAAACTATGTTTAGCAAGGTGGCCAGATACACCAATGAATAATGAGTCATCAGTCATGCTTATGTGATGTGTAATGAAACTTTAGTAAAAACCCTTGAACAACTTGAACAATGAGATTAGAGAGTTCGTGGACTGGTGAACAGAGAGGACGTGGAAGCTCTGCATCTCCTTCCTTACCCTGCCCTATGCATCTCTTCCATTTGCCTATTCCAGAATTACATCCTTTATAATAAAAATATAATCAGAAGTATAGTGCTTTCCTGAATTCTGGGAGTCATTCTAGTGAATTATCAAACCTGGAGGGGGTAGTTGTAGGAGCCCCTGAAAATGCAGTCAGCTGGGCAGAAGTGTGGGTAGCCTGGAGACCCCATTTGCAGTGGTGTCTGAAGTAGGGCCAGTCTTATGGAACTGAGCCCTTGATCTATGGGATGTGTGCTAACTCCAGGTAGTTAGTGTCAGAATTGAAATGAATTGTAGGACACTCAATTGGTGTTCAGAGAATTGGAGAATTGGTTGTTGTTGGAAAGACAATAACGGTTAACAAAAAGTCGTCAGTAATTATAGAGGAAAGAAATGTTAAATTGACATGTATAAAAAATTGAGCATGCTTATAGGCATGCAAAAATAAAAAATTGGGAGTTGAGACAGGTCTCATAAAAAGAGCTCCTTCAGAATGTCACAATCAAACTATCGTGTGCTCGTTTTTGCAGTCATTATACAGACTTCATCAAGGTCACTTGTGAGCACAGAGCACAGCATATATTTTGATTTTTGAGAGGTGTGGTCCCAGAAACTTATTTATTTCATGAAAGAAACCCTATCTCACATACAAGATCACTGCCATATACTTATGAAGAAGTAAATCAGGACTTGTTAGCATATAGGGGCTGAAGAGAAGACATTATAAAGAAGAAAAGGAATCATTGTAACTAGTAAAATTTAATTATTAATTAAAATGCTATAATATTATGTAAATATTATCTGGAATAAACAGAAAGAATATATGCACATGAGCATATCCATCTTCATACATGTGTACATACACATGAGCAAAGAATCACTCTGGAAGGACTCGCAGGAGACACAATGGCAGCTGGAGTTGGGAAGGTGGGAAACAGTGAAAGTAGAAAAGTAGGAGAGACACATCTTTTGTGTATCCTTATACAAAGCATAAGGATTTTTTATTTTTTCCCACTTTACCATGTTCAGGCGTTACCTTAAAATTAAATAAAATAGAGAAAAATAAAAGTCTTATTGTTATTCACATTTTATAAATGAGGAAACTGGAGCTCTAAGTAGTTTGGGGCTTAGTTATAAAACCACATTAGATAGATCATCTTCCAGAGCCCCTGCTATACTTTCAGGCATCAAAATAATAAATCATTCCTATCAAAGGTCTGGACCATCAAGGAAACATATATATTTTAGATAACAAATAGCAACACGAAGTCCTGAGGTCTTTCTAGGACATTAGGAGAGCTTAGGATTCATGAGACTGTTCTCTCAGCCTGATGAAGAGAAAATGAAATTGCATCATCACACATGCCCATGGAATAATAATTGTTCTTGATAAATAGCCTGGCTGTGGTTCCAGTGCATGGAATCCTGAAGAGAAAGATCTGGTGGTTTTCACACAGCATTTTGCGAGTCTGTCACCTTTGAGGGGGAGGATCTTGTTTGCCTTTTCTATGGACAATAGGTGTACACACTATACTTGAACTTGTCTTTCCTGTTTCCATAAAATGCAGTAGAGTGCCAGGTACCAGGCTAAAAGTATTTGTTTTGTATTCTTATTTTTTGATGATAAAGATCGGGTAAAAGCAAAAGTACCTGTATCCATTATGCTGTGCAGCACGTGAACCAGAAATTCTGTAGGTGGCACATTTCCATCCCTGGGGTATTTTATGACAGCTATAAACCTATAAAAGGACTGATTTCCAAAGGAAACACTGACAAGCTTTCAGAATAGCAGTGCAAATGACACCACAAAGATTACAACTATACGACATGTTTTCTTCTCATAAGATTTAAGGGTTTCAATTAAAAGAAGAAAACCAAAACAACAACCACTTTCCTTTCTTTACTTGGAGTGCTGAGGAAATTCCCACCAGGGCTTGAAATTCAGAAAACAAGTGGACTGCCGCTGCCGGAAGTGAACACAATCACTTCAATCACTGGGCTCAAGCCATTTGCCCACGTCAACATCTCATGTTTTCCGCAGTTGTTTGCCTGGCACTGTCGCCCTTTGTCTCCATAACTGTTCACCCTCCCTCAACCTACCCCCGAACCCCCTCCCAACTATGCCTCAATGCCTTCCCGGATGGACAAGCCTGTGAGGAATTATTTTCCAGGAAAGAAATAACTGCTCCCTTAAGGGCTTTGCAACAAGTGTACCACAAACAGACCAATATTACATCTTAAACCCCAAGGCTTTCTCATTTGACAGCCTTCCTCATCTATTCTTCATCATCAGTGCAATACATACCGAGTACCCACTGCCTGCATCCATTCTGGGGACTTTGCAGAATGAGGACAAGCCTTTCGGTCTAAAGAAGCAGCCAGTGGCACTCGGCCAAATAAAATCTACACGTTGCTGTTTTCTATTTTTTGGTATTCTTACCTTCTCATTAATATTTGGGGGTGGATGACTGCTAAATGGAAAAGAAAACTAAGAGAGGAGAAGAACTATTTTGGAAAGTGTGAAAAGGGAAAAAGCAAGCTTTATTTCTAAAATGAAGAAGCACAGAAACTGGGGTAAAAAGGTGTGAGGAGGGTGCTGAAGAACAGTTTTTTATGTCTCAATTTTCTATTAAATTCTCCTTTTGACAAAAAAGAGGTAAACACAAATTGTTCAGCCTTCTCTATCCATTCCCGTAATCCCACTGCCCTGCACGGAGCCCATCCTGGGAAGTGGGGAGACCTGATGAGGAGCTTCTGCTGACCCCCAGAGGAGGGTGACCTGGATTAGGGCAGTGAGGGTAGAGCAAAGAGATGGACGAATAGACGTTTATGAGGTAGAATGGCCAGGAGTTTCTAATGATCACGTGGGAAGGGAATCTGGAAAGGAGACAGAAGGCAAATATAATGTCTTAATTTCTGGTTTGGACAGAGACATGGTGGCTTGGTGGTACAATTCCCTGTGATACTAGGTAAGGGACTCAGAGGAAGGAGTACGCTGAAGCTGAAGTTCAGCTTAGAAAATAATACATATGTGGTGTATAAGGGTAAATTGATCAAGTTTCAAATGTAAAGGTGAGATGATCAAGCTCGCTTTGTTTACTAAAGAGGAGGGAAGTGGCTTCCTCCCTTCTCTCCCTTCCTTAGGGTATCTCCTTGAAAATACAGGCATTCTCATTCAGCATCTGACCTTGGATTTCACAAGGCAAGGTCATGAGCCTTCGGACCTTGGAACTGTAAACACAACCTCCAAGATGAACTTGGAAGTCCCTCAGAAGGTGTAGGTGAGACAGTCACCCACCACAGGTGTGTCCTCTTGTCTCCAGTGGAGATGAGAAAAATTGTTACTGCTTTTCTTTTACTTTTATAAATGAAGTTATGTGAAATTCTGTCCAGACTTGTAGACATATTCCAGCTACCCTTACATGTATGTAAATCTGATAACACTCAATTTTAATTGTTTTCTCTCTCACTTCTGTATTGGTATGGAGGGGTCTTGTGTTGGTAGGATCGTTTTATTTCTCCAACAGGTAGCCATGAAAAATGTAAGTGGAGATACCCAGAAAACATTTGATTACACAAATGTGATATTATTAACTTGTAAAGTGTCAGAAATTATCCCTAGAGTGTAAAGAAAAGGAGAGTGGGGTTAGATCCCTGAGGACAGGGACAGACCATGATATGCTCACAGAAGAGATGCAGAAGAGTTCACAGAGGAGGAGGAAGGAAGAAGGTCTTGCACCTCTTGTTCACTGTGCTTTCCTGCGCCTAGACACACAATAGTGTTTGTTGAATAAATAAGTGAATATTGTCAGCCATCTCCCCAGCTTGAAGGCGGGAGAAGACACTCATCGGAAGTAGAGGAACATTTTACTAAGGCTTGGTTTGACTTTTTTCGTAGCTCAAGCTGTCACCTTTCCCTGTTAGCCAAGACGTTTCCTCTGTCATTTCTCTGTCAGAGAGACAGAGAGAAGATGACCCCAGTAGGAGGAACTCCACCATCTGATAATCAGCTTTCTTCATCCACATACACTGATTGGGGGGGATGCATTCTACCTGCGTTATTCTATCACTCCAATTTATATTCTTCCTATCCACTGTGTATTTTCTAACTCTCTCCTTGAAAAGCATTCTTAGAGTTTTGTTTTTATGTTTTTTAGAAATGTTTTAAGAAATAGAATATTCCCAAACCATACAGGTCGTTGAATTCTTTTATGTTTTCCTTCCCCCTAATATCCTCCTCCCTTTGTTAGAGGGAGTCAGTATTAGGAGCTGTGTAATTATAGTTCCTTTAGTTTTCATTGTAGCTTTACTACATTTACAGTATAACAAATATATGATTAAACTTTACATTAGTGGGTATTTATAAAATGGTATTATTTTGCATGTGACTTCACTTTTTACTCAACATTACAGTTCATGATTTTTTATAGGCAACTAAAATTCATTCATTTCCACTGCTGTATACTATTTCAGTGTATCACAAATTCATCTATTCTCTGCCCAACCAGATTTGAGTTGTGCCCAGTGTTTTTCTACTGTGAACAAGGCTGCCGTGGACATTCTTAAATGTGACTTTTGTGCACATTTGCCAGAATCACGTATAGTTAGGAGTAGAATTTCTGATCAAAGGGTTCTCAGGCTTTGGATATGTTCACATTTGCAAGATAAGGCCAAACTATTTTTCAACTTGTTGCGCTAATTTAATTTTCCCTCGGTGATATATGAGAGCTTCCATTGTTCCACATTTCCCCCAGTGTATAACTCTGGCAGATATTTAAATCTTTTCACATTGATTTATCATTTGGACTAAATAATGGTTTAAAATTCAAGAGGGACAAAAGAGTGTAAAGTGAAAAATCTCCTTCTCATTTTTAATTCCTCTTTCCAGTGGCAAAGAATATGACTAATTTGTAGTTTACCTTTTGAGATATAATCTATGCATATCCAAGGAAATGTGTGTGTATATATTCACCTTTTTCTTACATAAACAGTAGCATATCATACACACTCCTCTGCACCTTGGTTATTCTATTCAATGATAAATGATGAAGATTGTTTCATGTGAGTACATAACAAACTCTTACATTAAAACTATCTTAAGGGCTTCCCTGGTGGCGCAGTGGTTGAGAGTCCGTCTGCCGATGCAGGGGATGCGGGTTCGTGCCCACTGTACAGTTATTAATTTTCCTTTTGTGATTATTAAGTACTTTGTGGGGAGATATTTGGCACTGTATTTTTCCCCTAGATTTAGAATCCATTGAGAATTCTTACCTCAGTCAATTTTAACTATGATGTTTGCAAAGTATTGATATGTTTAAAATTCTATCATTTCTCCAATATGTATTAGTCAGCATTATAAGAAAGAGCTTTCCCTTCTCTCTCTCATTAATTAATTCATTCATTATCAGTACCATCTCATGGGTTCTTATTTTATTCACTGGATTGTAATTTGCCACCATTTCCCAGATTTGGCCAGTGGAGCCCCTTAAATCTCTCGTTTCTCTTTTTATTAATGAATTCATGTAATATGCAATAAAATTCTCCCATTTAATTTATACAGGTTATTCGTCACCACAATCAAGATTAGAACAGTTCACTTATCCTAAAACACTTTTGTGCCCATTGTAGCTGATTCCTTCCCACCAGCTCCAATTCCTAGCAACCACTAATATGTTGCCTTCTTATAGAAGTTCAAGTAAGTGAAATAAACTTGATTCCAAGTTGGTAAAGATTTTTAAAAAATATCCATTGCTAGATTTGCTAACATTTTGTTTAGGAATTTTATATGCAAGTTCATGAATGAGATTGTATTTAAATTTTCTTTCTCATTCTGTCCTTGCCAAGTTTGGGGATCAATTTACTGTGGCCTCATAAAGTTATTTGGGAAGTATCCCTTTTTATAATTTTCCAAAAGAATGTATAAGATATAGGAATGATTCATTCCTTGAAAGGTACATAGAACTCACCTGTCTGGGCCTGGTGTCTTCCTTGTGAGAATATTTTAGACTACTGATTCAATTTGTTCAATTATTATAAGACTCTTGAGGCTTTCCATTTCTTTTTCAGTCAGAATAGGTCAATTATTTCATTCTAGGCCTCTGACCATTTAATGGAGCTTCAAGATTTAATGGCACAGGGCTTCCCTGGTGGCGCAGTGGTTGAGAGTCCACCTGCCGATGCAGGGGACGCGGGTTCATGCCCCGGTCCAGGAAGATCCCACATGCTGCGGAGCGGCTGGGCCCGTGAGCCATGGCCGCTGAGCCTGCGTGTCCAGAGCCTGTGCTCCGCAACGGGAGAGGCCACAACAGTGAGAGGCCCGCATACCGGAAAAAAAAAAAAAAAAAAATTTAATGGCACAAAGTTATTCATAGCATTCTCTTTGAAGTTTGTAATCTCTGCTTTATCTGTAATTATGTTCTCTTTTTAAAATTCCTAGTATAGCTTATTCATACCAATTTTTCTGATGCAAGTTTGTCAGAGATTTATAATTTTTACAGGGTGTGTGTTTTAAGAACCAGATACTGAATGTGTTAATCTTCTCTATTATATGTCTGTTTTCCATTTGAAACCATAGTGGAGAGAGCAAAGATTCTTTAAAGGATCCCTTTTCTGGCAGGTGTTTTTTTTTTTTTTTCTGGCCCATTTTTTTTTTTACAATACTATAGTCCTCTTCACACTCCTGACCTAATGTCACATCCCACCTTCAGCTTTGCCACTTTGAGTGGTCCCAGGGCTTTGTTCAATTCCAAGTCATCCCGGAAGCTCTCCTTTTGCCCCCAGGACAGACAGATTCTGGGTTAAGAGTTTGCTTCTCAATCATTTGCTTTCAACTCATTTACTTCCTGGTAGGTATTTTACATACTGTCCTTCAAGCTCATCAATGAATTTTAAAATGTGCTTTTGTTATAATTTATCCAGAGGACATTATGAGAAGACAGCTTTTAAAAATATCTAGCCTGCATACGCTTAGGAGCTGAAGTCCATTGAAAGACAAATTTAAACTGAGAGTAAAATTAGAAAAGAAAAATGATTCTGTATAGCAGTGCTGTCCAGTAGAACTACAATGTGAGCAACATATGTAATTTTCAATTTTCTGGTAGCTAAGTTAAAAAATGGGAAAGAAACAGGTGAAGTTAATTTTTAAAATAGATCTAATTTGACCTGGTAATATCCAAAATATTACTATTTCAACATAATCAATATGAAAGTTATTAATGAAATAGTTTACATGTTTTTGCACTAATTCTTCAAAAGGTGTGTATTCTTTACACTTATGGCACAGTTCAATTTGGACTAGTCACATTTCAAGTGCTCAGTGTCATAGTGGCTATAATACTAGATAGTGTCATATATGGTATCTTTACCATGTTTTTATTATATCTATCTAGCTTTTCTCTATATATACTTAGTCCCTCAAGTCTTTTCCTGATATCATCTTTGCCTTTAGAAAATAATAATAATTATGAAAATAAATAATAATTCTCATTTTCTCTATATGTAAGGAGAGAAAATTTTCAGACCTTCTTGGGCTTAACAACTTTAATTCATATAAGACCTTGATATAGTCAAAATATGTTTCATTGTTAAAGGCTACTGCAAACCAGGAATAGAGGTGATGTTTCACTTTTGGAGTTTAAAGCTTTGGAATAAAAAGAAGCGGGCATTTGGTATGCTTAGAATTTGTATCCATTATGGTAAAATGGGAGAGCAAAATACTTCAGAATATTTGTGAGTGCTGTATTTTAGGAGCTGAAATATGATTCCAGTTTTCCATACTAATGGATTTAAGGGATAACTTCATAGTTATTATCACACTGAATATATTTAATCATTTTAAACATCACTGGATGTTTAAAAAGCAAATGACCTATCATATATAATACCTACCATGTACTAGGCTCTGTTTTAGCAGGACAGAAGTAGGAATAATTCATTCCTGCCATCGTGGAACATCTCACAGTAGACTGTGATTCCATGTATTGAAACAAACATAATTAGTGTTATTATTTATATGTTCATTAATTATGTATGGCATGCTCAGGTAGACACAAAATAGAAGATGTACAATTTTGCCTATGTATATTGAGAAATTGGGGGAAATTTTCATAGGCTGTACTTGATCCAGGTCTTGAATAATGTTCAAAGTCATAAATGTACACTGTTTGTTAGTGACCCCTGAATAGGTTTAACATATGGAGGCTGAGTGGTATTCCTAATGCATTCATTTAATTATAGCTAAATTTTGAAAATTTTACTTGTTTGCTTCAGTTTCTTTTTTAGGTATAGTCATGATCATCTAGAAAACAAAGTAAAACATTTCAGAATGACTAAAAATTTTTGTCTTTCTTGACAGAAAATCGTAATAGTTGCTTTTTAAAAAAAAGCATTTTTTTTTCCTCAGGAGGAAAGATATTCATTTTAATAATATGATGACTGAAAATAATTGACTCAAGATTTATGGAACAGCAACATTATAAAATGTCTGTCTTAGTGTATAACAGTTGTTTCCTAGAGCTTAAGAAACTTAATTCTTGCTTTTTAATTCTTTTATTTCTTTTGATTAGTTGGTATAGAATTATCCCAATCTTTTTCAGAATTTATGCACAGTATCTCCTTTTTTTCCTTCCTTTCTTTCTTTCAACTAAAAAGCAAATGTGGTCCCTTATTTTGAGGATTGCAACTCCTTGAGTGGAACAGGTGTGTCTCAGTAATAGTACTGTTGAGGGAAGGCAAGTTACAAACATTTTCACCAGGATGGAAAATGCATGAGAATAGAGCAAGTTGCTCATCTTTGACCTTCAGTAATTTTTAACAGTCAAGAAGAGTGGTTAGTATTCCAATTAACACCTTCAGAAACTACCACTGATGAATGAGTAGCACAGTGATGAATGAAGGTAAATCTTGCTCAGCACATCCTGTGCAAAGCAACCTTTTTGTCAGGGAAAATCGAAAGCTATCAAAAAACTCAGAGCAGAGAGAACAGCCAGGAGACTATCACACCAAGTGTATTCTTGGGAACCCTAATCCTACAAGATATTTGGTGAAGAGAAAAACAAAAGGTTTCCATAGTGAAATAAGTGGGAAAAGTTGCATAGCTCTTTTCTTGGAGAAACAAAACAAAGATGAACACGTTAAAGAGTTTGAAAAGTTTAAGTATGCTTAAATAGTTTAAGTATGCTTAACCCATCATTTCCCCAAATTTACTTGACCAGAAATCATTTTAAGTCACAACTCTTAATATGCCAATGTTCCTAGGAAGATTCTTTGCAAAATATTGCACTACATTTTCGTTTGTGATCATTCTGAGATATAAATATGACTCTGTTACAATTGAGCTTAAATGTTGCATTGGTTATCCATTTCCCATAGGGTCAAGTTCAAAACTACCCAGCAGGGATACAAGACTCTTTCCTGCTTACCTCCTGAGCTCATTTCCAAACACTCCCTGACATACTTCGCCTGTTTTCAAAGTATGCTCTGCCCTCTAATACCTCCTCTGCTGTGCTCTTTGTCTGGATTCCCCTTCCTTTCATATCCTGAGAGAAAATTCCTATACAGCCTTTAGATCCAGCTCAAGCACGGCCTCTCTGTGGGAGAGTTCCTTGGCCATCACTCACATTTGTCCCATAATCAACAAGCTTTCTGTGTGTGTTCTCCAGGCTTCTGGGACACCCTGTGTATAAGTTTCTACTTGTATAGACAGTTTGTGTTGTGTTGCAGTTGGTTTTTGTGCCTATTTTTTCCACTATGATTCAAACTTCTTGACGGCAGGTGTATTTGTATCTTTTAAAAGTGGATTAAAGTAAGACTTTAGTGAAGTTTGTTAAAAGAACAATTAATATATGAGGAAATTGTCAAATACATAATTGTAATGGTAAGTGGAATTTCCAAAAGAGAGTTAGATTAAATTCTCTTGAATTCTCCTTGGGAAGGAGAATGTAGAAACTATCTTTATTTTTATTTTTTGTGCTCTTGGTTTTATTTCCTGCTTTAGGGCTGTAATTTATATTCTTTTTTTTAAATTAATTTATTTTATTTATTTATTTTTGGCTACGCTGGGTCTTCGTTGCCGTGTGTGGGCTTTCTCTAGTTGCAGTGAGCAGGGGCTACTCTTCATTGTGGTGTGCGTGCTTCTTTTTTTTTTTTTTTAATTTTATTTTATTTATTTTTTTATACAACAGGTTCTTATTAGTTATCTATTTTATACATATTAGTGTATATATGCCAATCCCAATCTCCCAATTCATCCCACCACCACTGCCTCCACCCCGTTTTCCCCCCTTGGTATCCAAACGTTTGTTCTCTACATCTCTGTCTCTGTTTCTGCCTTGCAAACCA
Source organism: Tursiops truncatus (assembly GCF_011762595.2). NCBI lineage: Eukaryota > Metazoa > Chordata > Mammalia > Artiodactyla > Delphinidae > Tursiops > Tursiops truncatus. The sequence goes on from NC_047051.1 coordinate 10,189,901, forward strand.
GTTCATCTGTATCATTTTTTAGATTCCACATATATGCATTAATATATGATATTTGTTTTTCTCTTTCTGACTTACTTCACTCTGTACAACAGTCTCTAGGTCAGTCCACATCTCTACAAATGACCCAATTTTGTTCCTTTGTATAGCTGAGTAATATTCCATTGTATATATTTACCACATCTTCTTTATCCATTCATCTGTTGATGGGCATTTAGATTGCTTCCATGACCTGGCTATTGTAAACAGTGCTGCAATGAACATTGGGGTGCATGTGTCTTTTTGAATTATGGTTTTCTCAGGGTATATTCCCAGTAGTGGGATTGCTGGGTCATATGGTCGTTCTATTTTTAGAACGACCATATGCCTTATGCATTTGCCTTATGTATTCAGGCACTCCTGTGTTGGTGCATACATATTTTTAATTGTTATATCTTCTTCTTGGAGTGATCCCTTGATCATTATGTAGTGTCCTTCCTTGTCTCTTCTAACATTCTTTATTTCAGAGTCTATTTTATCTGATATGAGTATTGCTACTCCGGCTTTCTTTTGATTTCCATGTGCATGGAATATCTTTTTCCATTCCCTCACTTTCAGTCTGTATGTGTCGCTAGGTCTGAAATGGGTCTCTTGTAGACAGCATATATACAGCTCTTGTTTCTGTATCCATTCAGTGAGCCTGTGTCTTTTGGTTGGAGTATTTAATCCATTCACATTTAAGGTAATTATCTATATGTATGCTCCTATGCCCATTTTCTTAATTGTTTTGGGTTTGTTTTTGTAGTTCCTTTTCTTCTCTTGTGTTTCCCACATAGAGAAGTTCCCTTAGCATTTGTTGTAGAGCTGGTGTGGTGGTGCTGAATTCTCTTAACTTTTGCTAGTCTGTAAAGCTTTTGATTTCTCCGTCAAATCTGAATGAGGGGCTTCCCTGGTGGTGCAGTGGTTGAGAGTCTGCCTGCCGATGAAGGAAACACGGGTTCGTGCCCTGGTCCGGGAAGATCCCACACGCCACGGAGCAGCTGGGCCCGTGAGCCATGGCCGCTGAGCCTGCACATCCGGAGCCTGTGCTCCGCAGCGGGAGAGGCCACAACGGTGAGAAGCCCGCATACCGCAAAAAAAAAAAGAAGTCTGAATGAGATCCTTGCCAGGTAGAGTAATCTTGGTTATAGGTTCTTCCCTTTCATCACTTTAAATATATGGTGCCACTCCCTTCTGGCTTGTAGAGTTTCTGCTGAGAAATCAGCTGTTAACCTTATGGGAGTTCCCTTGTATGTATGTATTTGTTGGTTTTCCCTTGTTGCTTTTAATAATTTTTCTTTGCCTTTATTTTTATTTATTTATTTATTTATTTATTTATGGCTGCATTGGGTCCTCATTGCTGCGTGCGGGCTTTCTCTAGTTGTGGCAAGCGGGGGCTACTCTTCGTTGTGGTGTGCGGGCTTCTCATCGTGGTGGCTTCTCTTGTGGCAGAGCACGGGCTCTAGGCCCGCAGGCTTCAGTAGTTACAGCACGTGGGCTCAGTAGTTGTGGAGCGTGGGCTTAGTTGCTCCGTGGCATGTGGGATCTTCCCGGACCAGGGCTCGAACCTTTGTCCCCTGCATTGACAGGCGGATTCTTAACCCCTGCACCACCAGGGAAGTTGCTCTTTGTCTTTAATTTTTGTCAGTTTGATTATGATGTGTCTTGGCGTGTTTTTCCTTGGGTTTATCCTGCCTGGGACTCTCTGTGTTTCCTGGACTTGAGTGGCTATTTCCTTTCCCATGTTAGGGAAGTTTTTGACTATAATTTCTCCAACTCTTTTCTCAGGTCCTTTCTCTCTCTCTTCTTTTTCTGGGACCCCTCTAATGTGAATGTTGGTGTGTTTAATGTTGTCCCAGAGGTTTCTTAGGCTGTCTTCATTTCTTTTCATTCTTTGTTCTTTGTTCTGTTCCATGGCAGTGAATTCCACTGTTCTGTCTTCCAGGTCACTTATCTGTTCTTCTGCCTCAGTTATTTTGCTATCAATTCCTTCTAGTGTATTTTGCATTTCAGTTATTGTATTGTTCATCTCTGTTTATTTGTTCTTTAATTCTTCTAGGTCTTTGTTAAACATTTCTTGCATCTTCTCATCTTTGCCTCCATTCTCTTTCCGAGGTCCTGGATCATCTTCACTATCATTATTCTGAATTCTTTTTCTGGAAGGTTGCCTATCTCCACTTCATTTAGTTGATTTTCTGGGGTTTTATCTTGTTCCTTCATCTGGTACATAGTCCTCTGCCTTTTCATTTTGTCTGTGTTTCTGTGAATGTGGTTTTCATTCCACAGGCTGCAAAATTGTAGTTCTTCTTGCTTGTTGCTCTGGTGGGTAGAGCTCAGTAAAACTAATCTTCTTATCTCCTGATGGGTGGGGCTGAGTTCCCTCTTTGTTGGTTGTTTGGCCTGAGGTGACCCAGCACTGGAGCCTACAGGCTCTTTGGTGGGGCTAATGGCAGACTCTGGGAGGGCTCACACCAAGGAGTACTGCCCAGAACTTCTGCTGCTAGTGTCCCTGTCCCCGTGGTGAGCCACAGCCACCCCTGCCTTTGCAGGAGACCCTCTAACACTAGCAGGTAGGTCTGGTTCAGTCTCCTATGGGATCACTGCTCCTTCCCCCTGGGTCCTGATGTGCACACTACTTTGTGTGTGCCCTCCAAGATTGGAGTCTCTGTTTCCCCCAGTTCTGTCGAAGTTCTGCAATCAAATCCTGCTAGGTTGCAAAGACTGATTATCTGGGAATTCCTCCTCCCGTTGCTGGACCCCCAGGTTGGGAAGCCTGACGTGGGGCTCAGAACCTTCACTCCAGTGGGTGGACTTCCGTGGTATAATTGTTCTCCAGTTTGTGAGTCACCCACCCAGCTGTTATGGGATTTGATTTTATTGTGATTGTGCCCCTTCTACCGTCTCATTGCAGCTTCTCCTTTGTCTTTGGATGTGGGGTATCTTTTTTGGTGAGTTCCAGTGTCTTCCTATTGGTGATTGTTCAGCAGTTAGTTGTGATTCCTGTGCTCTTGCAAGAGGGAATGAGCGCACATCCTTCTACTCCGCCATCTTGATCCAATCTCTGTGCATGCTTCTTATTGCAGTGGCTTCTCTTGTTGTGGAGCATGGGCTCTAGGTGCACAGACTTCAGTAGTTGTGGCATGTGAGTTCAGTAGTTGTGGTGCACAGGCTTAGTTGCTTCACGGCATGTGGGATCTTCCCAGACCAGGGATTGAACCTGTGTCCCCTGCCTTGGCAAGTGGATTCTTAACTATTCTGCCACAAGGAAAGTCCCTGTAATTTATATTCTTCTAAGCTCATCCTAGCTAGACAAATTTGTGAAAATTCTACATAAGTTGATAAAAGCTCACAGGTCTCCCAGTCCACTTATTCAGACATATAAATGATTGCAGCAGACTCTGATAAGATCTGTTATAATCTTTGTATTGCGTATTTGGGGAGCCTTGAAGATCACTATATAGCAATTTGTTGTAGAGTGTAGGTGGTGTGGTGTTCAGGACAACATGCAATAGACTGTGATATTAAGCATAACCGCAGGGAGGATTTAATTCACCGTGCTTAGAAACAAATGCAAATGCTGAAGACAAATTTGAATTTTAGGAGGATGCTGGAATGCAATGTTGGAAGTAAGATCAATGTTTCCATCAGTACAGAATCCTCAAGTAGAGCCAAAGCCAAAGCTAAAACGGAACGTTGCTGCAGCATAATGGAGTGTCTTCGCTAATACCCTTGTTTATCTCTCTGCATTAAAGTGATAAATGAATTTCTAACTGCCTTTGAGATTTCATAACTCTCAGAAGCAATGTTTTCTCTTTTAAGATAATTTCAAAGGAAAAATCAAATATTCCAAAAACCATGTAGGCAGTGCATAGAATGTGTGGGCAAACAAATGAATCTCTCTACAATTAATTATAAAAGAAAAAGAGAGCTCACCTTCTATCTGTTCTTCCTCCAATATGTTTTTCTTCATAAAACTGGACATGGTTCAATAAGGATATCACCTTAAAGAAACATTTCCCAGTGATGGCAGTGTTTGATAGGATGTGATTCAAGCCCTCCTGATTGGTGAAATATGCTGCTTTTAGACTCAGAGATGATGTTACTATATCATGCCACTAGTCAGTCGTGCACTTTGAGTCCCTTCCTAGGCATCTGCCTAGATGCTTTCAGGAAAAGCAAGACTCATTAATTTTTCTCCTCAGCAAGAATGCATTGAACTCTGTTTTGTGTTAGGCATTGCATCAGGGATACAGCTATGAATGAAGATTGTTCTTGACATCATAGTGGGGAAAGAAAAAATAAATAGCTTTTGCAATGCAATGGTATAATTTTATTTCAAGAGTAAGGGTAAGATGCTATGGGAGTACACAGTGGAACACCTAATCCAGCCTTGGGAAGCACTGGAATGGGAAGCATTCATCAAGACAACACACATTAGAATACCTCACTGACCTACCTACCTAGCTAGGTTAGATGTCCGGTCTGTGGCCGGGTCACATAGTCTTCTATCAACCTGTTCAGCAACTTGATCTTGCTAGAATGGTGCTAAATGGACTCCACTGTGGGATGCTGCTTCTTACTTTGATGATAATATACAGTTAGAGTTACATCTATTTATGAAACTAGCGTTTTTTTTTTTTCACGGCCAAAGAAATCTATATTTTAGCAAATTTTATGAGAAACAAAGAAGAATAAGGAAACTTGGGAATGATATGTTCATTATCTTAACTATGTGATGGTTTCACAGGTGTGTATGTATGTCAAAACTTATCAAATTGTACACTTTAAATGTGTGCACTTTGCGTGTTGATTATACCTCAGAAATCTGTAAAAAATAATATGCTAGGTTGCCACTGCTAAACAAATACAATAGACCACTGATATTTTAATAAACAATTTCCACTAATCAGGGACTTAAACTCACTGGGTGCCTGTCTCTCAATCCTGTCTTCTGTTTCCAAATGCATCAAGGGCTGTGCTAGATTGGATTTCAGAACTCGTCTAGCCAGAGAGAAAGATACTGTTCATTGGGGTTCCTGTGATGGAGGAAGCATTATTTTGGGTGAGGGTGGCAGTTGATAGGTCGTGAATTGCAACTAATACCCTGGAAGATTTTTAGACCTGAGAAGCCAATACAAAATAATTTGAAGGCCGTTTTATAGCTGGGGTCAGTTCGCAGTAAGATATCAGGGCTCAAGGCCAGGGATGGAAAGATGGGTAGTTTAGAGTAATGGAGCTGGAGACCCTAGGAAGGTTCTAGTTCAGCAGGGACTAGTTTTGCCTTCTTAGTCATTTATACACATCATTGCAGCACAAGGAAATAAATCAATGTAGGACGAAGGGATGCAGATGGGTACAGGTTAAGACCTCCTCATATCCTTTCTAATCCTCAGAGGCCAGATGGCTCAAAGATTAGGGGGGAAAATAAAGCAAATAAGTCACCGTGCAAAAGAAGCAGAAGTTTCTGTAGCTTTCCATTCTTGTCACCAGAATTGTTCCTTAGTGCCCCAATGGCTCTAGCCTAACAAAGCAGGAAGTTCTGACACCATTAGGGGATTTTTGTGCACACACTGATGGGGTACTTCATATCCATGAGGCAGCAAGGGGGGAAGGGCTTCTCTGACACTTTGCACAAATGTTTCTCCTTCCCCCCATTTTCCTACCCAAGCCCAGAAAACACCTATACACCTTGTGGCCGGCATTCCACTCTCCTGTTAGACAGAGGCTATAGATTGACTGGCCTGCTTCAAACCAGGCTGGGGTTAACTCAACCCCTCTGCTCACCCCTCTGAGAGTTCTTTTCACATTGGGTATAAATACGTATTCTCTTGTCTTCATTCTCCATGAGGTATGCTTGCCCGGAGGAGGGACCAAGTTTACTTTCCACACTGTTGTGTCCTTAGCACAGTGTTACATATGCAGTAGGTACTCAATAAATATTGCTAAATGGATGGATGGATGGATAAATGGATGGATGGGTGGATAAAATCTTTCTTATATATCCTTTGCTGTATTTCCAAACATGTGGATTGACTTCTCAGTGTTTCACCAACATTGCAGTTGGCATTCCATAGCGATCAAAAACAATGAACAGAACTAAACAACTCAGTTGGCAAAAATGTTGTCTTCATCCCTTTGAGATTCATAAATGATCTCCCGACCATATCTCAGCAGGCAAAGGGACTCCAAAGCAGGGAAACTAGTAGTCACTCCATACATTCAAAAATTCCTCTCGAGAAGATGTACCATTTCTTCCCCTTGACATTGGAAAGGTTCCTAAACCACCCTTTGTAATTTCATTCAAGGAAATTCAATATCTAAACACAGTAAGGTTTGAGATTATAGGCTAATTTTAAATTATGAACAGAACACTTCAAAGTTTAAGGGTAACTGGCATTCTTTCAGAGATATATCTCTGTTTAAAGATGAGATTCAGGTATATTTCCTAAAATTAATAAAGGATAAAGAATCAACTTAAAAGTTAGACATCAAACACTGGACAAAATATCTTTAGGGAAATCAGGGTAGTTTGGTGGAGGACACTGCTACAACAGAGATATTCTGTACTCACTTGCCTGACTGTAGGCTTCAAGAATGTCCTCCGGGCCTTTCCAAAACTCTAAAACTCATCTCTTATAACTCAGCTTAAGAATCACTTTCTCTAAGAAGGCTTTCCAGACACTGACCCCCCTGCCTTTTACTCAACATGCCCTTGTAATTGAACTCTCTTCTTTGTGCTTCTGCTTTTTCTTGTCTAGATGTCAATCATAGAAGCAGTAAAATATAGCGTACATCTCTCTATGAGACCATAAGTCAGACCCTTAAGTGTGGTAATACAATTTTATTTGATATTGCCAGCATTTTCAAAGACATTCAGCATATTGTAGTTGCTTAATAGTGCATTTGAAATGATTCTCTATAGTCCTCCCTTCCCATCAGTCAGTAATGTACTTTTTTGTCCCTTAAATTTTTTTTTTTTTACTTTTTTGGTTCTGTAAACTTTATTATTTGTTTTTCTTTAACATCTTTATTGGAGTAAAATTGCCCCACAATGTTGTGTTAGTTTCTGCTGTATAACAAAGTGAATCAGCCATACATACACATATATCACCATATACCTTCTCTCTTGCATCTCCCTCCCACCCTCCCCATCCCACCCATCTAGGTGGTCACAAAGCACCCAGCTGCTCTCCCGGTGCCATGCAGCTGCTTCCCCCTAGCTATCTATTTTACATTTGGTAGTGTATATATGTCCATGCCACTCTCTCCCTTCGTCCCAGTTTACCCTTCCCCTTCCCCATGTCCTCAAGTCCACTGTCTATGTCCGCATCTTTATTCCTGCCCTGCCCCTAGGTTCCTCAGAACTACTTTTATTTTTAGATTCCATACATATGCGTTAGCATACGGTATTTGTTTTTCTCTTTCTGACTTACTTCACTCTGTATGACAGACTCTAGGTCCATCCACCTCGCTACAAATAACTCAATTTCGTTTCTTTTTATGGCTGAGTAATAAATATTCTATTATATATATGTGCCACATCTTCTTTATCCATTCATCTGTTGACGGACACTTAGAATGCTTCCATGTCCTGGCTATTGTAAATAGTGCTGCAATGAACATTGTGGTACATGACTCTTTTTGAATTATGGTTTTCTCAAGGTATATGTCTGGTATATGCCCAGTAGTGGGATTGCTGGGTCATATGGTAATTCTATTTTTAGTTTTTTAAGGAGCCTCCATACTGTTCTCCATAGTGGCTGTATCAATTTACATTCCCAACAACAGTGCAAGAGGGTTCCCTTTTCTCCACACCCTCTCCGGCATTTATTGTTTGCACATTTTTTGATGATTGCCGTTCTGACCAATGTGAGGTGATACCTCATTGTAGTTTTGATTTGCATTTCAGTAATGATTAGTGATGTTGAACATCCTTTCATGTGCCTGTTGGCAATCTGTATATCTTCTTTGGAGAAATGTCTATTTAGGTCTTCAGCCCATTTTTGGATTGGGTTGTTTGTTTTTTTGATATTGAGCTGCATGCGCTGCTTGTATACTTTGGAGGTTAATCCTTTCTCAGTTGATTTGTTTGCAAATATTTTCTCCCATTCTGAGGGTTGTCTTTTTGTCTCGTTTATGGGTTCTTTTGCTGTGGAAAAGTTTTTAAGTTCCATTAGGTCCCATTTGTTTATTTTTGTTTTTATTTCCATTTCTCTAGGAGGTGGGTCAAAAAGGATCTTGCTGTGATTTATGTCATAGAGTGTTCTGCCTATGTTTTCCTCTAAGTGTTTTATAGTGTCTGGCCTTACATTTAGGTCTTTAATCCATTTTGAGTTTATTTTTGTATACGGTGTTAGGAAGTGTTCTGATTTCATTCTTTTACATGCAGCTGTCCAGTTTTCCCAGTACCACTTATTGAAGAGGCTGTCTTTTCTCCATTGTATATGCTTGCCTCCTGTATCAAATATAAGGTGACCATATGTGTGTGGGTTAATCTCTGGGCTTTCTGTCCTGTTCCATTGATCTATATTTCTATATTTGTGCCAGTACCATATTGTCTTGATTACTGTAGCTTTGTAGTATAGTCTGAAATCAGGGAGCCTGATTCCTACAGCTCCGTTTTTCTTTCTCAAGTTTGCTTTGGCTATTCAGTGTCTTTTGTGTTTCCATACAAATTGTGAAATTTTTTGTTCTAGTTCTGTGAAAAATGCAATTGATAGTTTGATAGGGATTGCATTGAATTTGTAGGTTGCTTTGGGTAGTATAGTCATTTTCAGAATGCTGATGCTTCCTATCAAAGAACAAGGTATATCTCTCCATCTGTTTGTATCATCTTTAATTTCTTTCATCAGTGTGTTATAGTTTTCTGCATACAGGTCTTTTTTCTCGTTAGGTAAGTTTATTCCTGGGTATTTTATTCTTCTTGTTGCAGTGGTAAATGGGAGTGTTGCCTTAATTTCTCTTTCAGATTTTTCATCATTAGTGTAGAGGAATGCAAGAGATTTCTGTGCATTAATTTTGTATCCTGCTACTTTACCAAATTCATTGATTAGCTCTAGTAGTTTTCTAATAGCATCTTTAGGATTCTCTGTGTATAGTATCTTGTCATCTGCAAACAATGACAGTTTTACTTCTTCTTTTCTTATTTGGATTCCTTTTATTTCTTTTTCTTCTCTGATTGCTATGGCTAAAACTTCCAAAACTATGTTGAATAACAGTGGTGAGGGTGGACATCCTTGTATTGTTCCTGATCTTAGAGGAAATGATTTCAGTTTTTCACCATTGAGAATGATGTTGGCTGTGGGTTTGTCATATATGGCCTTTATTATGTTGAGGTAAGTTCCCTCTATGCCTCCCTTCTAGAGAGTTTTTATCATAAATGGGTATTGAATTTTGTCAAAAGCTTTTTCTGCATCTATTGAGATGATCATATGGTTTTTCTCCTTCAATTTGTTAATATGGTGTATCACATTGATTGATTTACATATATTGAAGAATCCTTGCGTCCCTGGGTTAAACCCCACTTGATCATGTGCTGTTTAATGTGCTGTTGGATTCTGTTTGCTAGTATTTTGTTTAGGATTTTTGCATCTATGTTCAACAGTGATATTGGCCTGTATTTTTTATGTGTGTGTGTGTGACATCTTTTGTCTGTTTTTGTTATCAGGGTGATGGTGTCCTTGTAGAATGAGTTTGGGAGTGTTCCTCCATCTGCTATATTTTGGAAGAGTTTGAGGATAGGTGTTATCTCTTCTCTAAATGTTTGATAGAATTCTCCTGTTAAGCCACCTGGTCCTGGGCTTTTGTTTGTTGGGAGATTTTTAATCACAGTCTCAATTTCAGTGCTTGTGATTGGTCTGTTTATATTTTCTATTTCTTCCTGGTTGAGTCTCAGAAGGTTGTGCTTTTCTAAGAATTTGTCCATTTCTTCCAGGTTGTCCATTTTATTGGCATATAGTTGCCTCTCATGATCCTTTGTATTTCTGCAATGTCAGTTGTTACTTCTCCTTTTTCATTTCTAATTCTGTTGATTTGTCTTCTCTCTTTTTTTCTTGTTGAGTCTGGCTAATGGTTTATCAATTTTGTTTATCTTCTCAAAGAACCAGCTTTTAGTTTTATTGATCTTTGTTTTTGTTTCCTTCATTTCTTTTTCATTTATTTCTGATCTGATCTTTATGATTTCTTTCCTTCTGCTAACTTTGATTTTTTTTGTTGTTCTTCTTCTTCTTTCTCTAATTACTTTAGGTGTAAGGTTAGGTTATTTATTTGAGATGTTTCTTATTTCTTGAGGTAAGATTATATTGCTATAAACTTCCCTCTTAGAACTGCGTTTGCTGCATCCCATAGATTTTGGGCCATCATGTTTTCATTGTCATTTGTTTCTAGGTATTTTTTTTATTTCCTCTTCGATTTCTTCAGTGATCTCTTGGTTATTTATAGCATACTGTTTAGCCTCCACGAGTATGTATTTTTTTTTCATGTAACTGATATTTATTCTCATAGCATTGTGGTCGGAAATGATACTTGATGCAATTCAATTTTCTTAAATTTACCAAGGTTTGATTTTTGACCCAAGATATGGTCTGTCCTGGAGAATGTTCCAGGAGCAGTTGAGAAGAAAGTGCATTTTGTTGTTTTTGGATGAAATGTCCTATAAATATCAGTTAAGTCCATCTTGTTTTATGTGTCATTTAAAGCTTGTGTTTCCTTATTTACTTTCATTTTGGAAAGTGTGTCCATTGTTGAAAGTGGGGTGTTAAAGTCCCCTACTATTATTGTGTTACTGTTGATTTCCCCTTTTATGGCTATTAGCATTTGCTTTATGTATTGAGGTGCCTTTATGCTGGGTGCATAAATATTTACAATAGTTCTATCTTCTTCTTGGATTGGTCCCTTGATCATTATGTAGTGTCCTTCTTCGTCTCTTGTAATAGTCTTTATTTTAAAGTCTATTTTGTCTTATATGAGAATTGCTACCCTAGCTTTCTTTTGATTTCTGTTTGCATGGAATATCTTTTTCCATCCCCTCACTTTCAGTCTGTATGTGTCCTTAGGTCTGAAGTGGGTCTCTTGTACACAACACATATATGGGTCTTATTTTTGTATCCATCCAGCCAGTCTATGTCTTTTGGTTGGAGCATTTAATCCGTTTACATTTAATCCATTTACATTTAATGTAATTATCGATATGTATGCTCCTATTCCCATTTTCTTAATTGTTTTAAGTTTGTTATTGTAGGTCTTTCCCTTCTGTTTCCTTCCTAGAGAAGTTCCTTTAGCATTTGTTGTAAAGCTGGCTTGGTGGTGCTGAATTCTCTTAGCTTTTGTTTATCTGTAAAGGTTTTAATTTCTCCTTCAAATATGAATGAGATCATTGCTGTGTAGAATAATCTTGGTTTTAGGTTTTTCCCTTTTATCACTTTAAATATGTACTGCCACTCCCTTCTGGCTTGCAGAGTTTCTGCTGAAAGATCAGCTGTTAACCTTATGGGGATTCCCTTGTGTGTTATTTGTTGCTTTTTCCTTGCTGCTTTTAATGTTTTTTTCTTTGTATTTAATTTTTGATAGTTTGTATAATATGTGTCTTGGCACGTTTCGCCTTGGATTTATCCTGTATGGGACTCTCTGCACTTCCTGGACTTGATTAACTATTTCTTTTCCCATATTAGGGAAGTTTACAACTATAATCTCTTCAAATATTTTCTCAGTCCCTTTCTGTTTCTCTTCGTCTTCTGGGACCCCTATAATTCGAATATTGGTGCGTTTAATGTTGTCTCAGAGGTCTCTGAGACTGTCCTCAGTGCTTTTCATTCTTTTTTCTTTATTCTGCTCTGCAGTAGTTACTTCCACTATTTTATCTTCCAGGTCACTTATCCATTCTTCTGCCTCAGTTATTCTGCTATTGATCCCTTCTAGAGTATTTTTAATTTCATTTATTGTTCTGTTCATTGTTGCTTGTTTCCTCTTTAGTTCTTCTAGTTCCTTGTTAAATGTTTCTTGCATTTTCTCTATTCTATTTCCAAGATTTTGTATCATCTTTACTATCATTACTCTGAATTCTTTTTCAGGTAGACTGCCTATTTCCTCTTCATTTGTTAAGTCTGATGGGTTTTTGCCTTGCTCCTTCATCTGCTGTGTGTTTTTCTGTCTTCTCATTTTGCTTATCTTACTGTGTTTGGGGTCTCCTTTTCGCTGGCTGCTGGTCTGTAGTTCCCATTGTGTTTGGTGTCTGCCCCCAGTGAGTAAGGTTGGTTCAGTGGGTTGTGTAGGCTTCCTGGTGTAGGGGATTGGTGCCTGTGTTCTGGTGGGTGGGGCTGGATCTTGTCTTTATGGGGGGCAGGACCTCGTCTGGTGGTGTGTTTTGGGGTGTCTGTGAACTTATTATGATTTAAAACAGCCTCTCACCTAATGGGTGGGGTTTTTTTCCTGGCTTGCTTGTTGTTTGGCATGGGGTGTCCAGCACTGGAGCTTGCTGGTTGTTGAGTGGAACTGGGTCTTAGCGTTGAGACGGAGATCTCTGGGTGAGCTCTCGCCGATTAATATTATGTGGAGCCAGGAGGTCTCTGGTGGTCCAATGTCCTGAACTCGGCTCTCCCAACCTCAGAGGCTCGGGCCTGACACTCGGCTGGAGCACGAAGACCCTGTCAGCCGTATGGTGCTATCTACAAAGTAGGTCATCCTGTCTGATTAAGAACGTCTTCTGCTGTGGTATTCACATGGACCAAATGTTTTTAGGCTCAGGGCTCTGCCATACAGCCCTTCCCCAAACTTCCTTGCTGAAGTGCTTTGAAATATTTTAAAATTTTAAATACTTTTATTTTGAAATAATTTTAGATTTAATGAAAGTTGCAACACTGGTACAGACAGTATCTGTGTTCCATTCATCAAGCTTCTCCTGATGTTCACATCTTCCATAACCATTGTACAATTACCAATATTAAAAAATTAACATTGGCACAATACACTTAACTAGAGTATAGATTTTATTTGCATTACCTATACAAATTATATTATATGCATCTGTGTCAGATGTTCCTATCACTTAGGAAATTACAAGTGTTTTAGGAGTTCTGCTTCAGGAACCAGGGGCAGAGATCAACATATGTTTGTTTCTATTATTTCATGTCTACTTATGGCAAAAACATAGGGCTTTTTCCTTAATGTAGCACAGCCTCCATCCCCTTGCATAAAAGGATGTCTGTCTGTGGGCTGTTAGTCCAAAGGCATCAGTGAGGGTATCAGTGATGTCACTTACCTTGGGGCAGGCAGAATCATGATTTATAAAGAATGAGGAAAAATGTGTGCTTATTTGTATAAACGTGTCTATTAACCTCCTACAAAAATAGAGGAGGAAGCCAAAATGGTTGTGTGTTTCTACTTTGAGTGGTTTGGGTCACAGATTTGCCCCCAGAGAGAGTTTCTTACTTCTATTAGTCCACATAAACTGGATTTGCAGAATGGGGTCTTATCACTCCAGTGCATCTCAGACAACCAAGGGTTGGTCTTGGAGGATGATTCTAGTCAGGGCTGTTTCTGGGTTCCCTGCTTCCCTGCTGGTTCTTCTCAGGAGGCCCTGATGGCACTAACACCTGACCTCTTTTCACCTTCAGTCTATTACTTCAGTCTCCATAGATGTGCCAAAAACAGAGATGTCAAGTTATACCAAGGGGAAAAAGTTTACCCCTCAACTAAATCAAGGGATAGAGAGAGAGGAGAAGAAAAACCAAAAACTGATGAAATCAAAATTTAAAGCTTCAGCTTACTATAAAGCAGTGAATTCAAAGTATTTTGGCCAAAGGCAGAACATGTATGTCTCCAGGAGGAACTCGTGCTGCACACCAGCTTGATTTTGGCAGTGGCACATCCACACCTGCTTGGAGCAACAGGGAACCCAAGTTCAGGAGCACAGGCTTCTCTCACTCAGAACAAAAGAATATACAATATCTGCCAACTACAATTTGCATCAAAATTCTTTAAAATCAACTAGGAAAACAAACCAATATTTTCGCATCTGGAAGAACAAAGGGTGTAGTCTTGTAGGGAAATATGTTATTCGCATGAATATACAAACCCTGCAGTAAATTCTTTGTTCAAACCTCTATGGAGAACTACTGAGCAAATAGACAGAAGTAAAATAGGAAATGAAATGCTTCGGTCACATCTGTTCTTTAAAGAATATGTTAATTCCTTAGATATGGGACAACATTTCGGAAGGCTTCTGGAAGAAACAGCATAATACCCTGGTGGTTGTTTTCCTGGGATCAGAAGCTGGGTGAAGTCATTGATCTTGGTCCACAGGGGCTGGCAGCATTATCCCCAGGGGCACTCTCTCAGAGTTGGGAGAGGCATCCAGCCACGCACTGTAACGAGTGCTTTCATGGTCTTTTTGAGACTCAAGCATTCTTCACTCTTTAGAAGATATTTTTAAAACTCTAGGCAGAGTGTCTCTCAAGGATAATAGCCCAGTCCTATGTGTTTTCTAGAAGTGCCACTTAATAGGTGTGTGCTTTTACGCACATCATAATCTGTCTCACAGCCTCAATTTCCTCAACTATAAAATGCGATAATTATACATGTTGTAAGAGAAAGAATGAGAATACATGTGATCTAGCATATGAAAGAGCCCAGCAGAGAGATTGGAATAAACAGATACTTCATAAATCTTCATTGTGTAAAGGAGTAAGAATGCCTAAATACTTTAAAGGGACTGATTACTTCCCAAGTGAGAAGTAACTGTGATCTACTAGTACAAATATCAGATGGGAGTACTATTATTAAATGAAATCAATGATACCTTGAAATCAAAATCTAGAACAAAATGCTCCCTAGATAATTAATGCATTTTAATATTTATGAAAAACAGACACCATATTTTGCTACTTCTCTTTCCAGGATTTGACAGAAATACAAATTATGTAATTAATCTTTCAAGTTCAAGGCCAGTCTAGCCATTCCTTCCTCCCATGATCTCACTTCTGGGATGCCAAAGTCTCTAAGACTGAGATGACCAGGACAGGTAGCTTTTTTGGCAAGATATTTCAATGCCAGCTATGCATTTCATATTAGTTTTTATTGTTATTTTAAAATCTAATTTAGAGAACAACAAAAAAATTGAATGGAATGCATTTTCAATGAACCTTTGGACTCTTGAGAAACTTTCATAACAAAATTAACAAGGCCTGTTGTTCAGAAAGTTGGCACCAAATGAACCCATAACTGAAAATGTGTTTATATCTTATTGTTTGTATTTATTTTTAGACAAATAGAGCTGCTAATGTTGACTTCAATGTCTCCATTTCCTGTGATTCATTTAGTGGAATTAAGAGTTGCCATTTGCAGAAAAATCATTGTATGTCAGGCTTTATGTAATTCATCTCATTTGATCCTTACTACAAACTTATGAGTACTTTTTATTATTCCCATTTGACAGATGAAATCATGTCTCATAGCTTGTGGCTCCTAGGATCAGTCCAAGTAGAAAGCTGGAGAGGTAACATAGTAATAAGTAATATAGTATAGTAATAGGTAATATAGTAATAAGGAATTGGGTAGGATAAACATAAATTTGTTAATATTTGGGCACAAGTTTAGTTTTTTCTTATGTAAAAAATTATAGATTATTCCCCTGAGAAAAATTTTGATAAAGAATAAATTTAAATAATTAGAGTTTGGGACTTCTGCTTTCATCCATGAAGGATTAACTGCTCTGAGCTTTGCTCCTCCACCATAACAACTAAAAAACCAAGGAAAATATAGAAAATAACTACTTTCACACCTTGAACAACAGGCAATGTGATCCCAACACAAGGGAAGCAAATGAGATGAGTCCTATAATTGCTCCAATTAGGAGGCAGTTTCAAGGTGTAACCCAAGGAGGAGGGCCCAGACAAAGCCCAGAGTTCTTAATGAGTTGAAGAGACAGAGATCAGAATTCAGGCAGCTAAAATTGGAAGGAAAAAAATACAAGAGGAGACTGATTCAGAGACAGAGAGAGAGACAGGGACAGAGATACCAAGAGAGAAGGAGAGAGAGTGCTGGAAATTTTCAGCAGGTCTTCTGGAATCTTTGGCTGAATATCAACCACTGCATGCAAAGGTTGAAGCTCTTTGAGGCTAGGAGGGAAAGCAGTAGACAGAATAACACCTAGAGTTCACATAGGATCCATAATACTTGAAAAGCAGGTAGAACATTCAGGCAGATGTTGGCTCAGTAATTGGACTAAATTAGCCCTAGACTAAAAGTTGCTGTAGACGTGCCTTAACCAAGCTTAAAAACAAGTGTTGAGAGAAACAAAACTGAGCTCAAGGAAATTAACTATGTGCCAGACAATTCCAACAATATAAAATTTGCAATATCCAACATTCAATAAAAATTATCAGGAAAGTATAAAAGCAGGAAAATATGACCCATAATCAGTCAAAAGAAATAGACCTAGAAATGGCAGAGATGATGGTATTAGCAGACAAGTGCCTTAAAAGAGCTATTAAAAATATGCTCCATACACTCAAGGTGTAGTGGAAAACATGAACATGTTGAGAGGAGAAATGGAAGACAAATTAAACAAACAAACAAACAAAATGAATAGAACTTCTAGATATAAAAAATACAATATCTAAAATGAAAAAAAAATATCACTGGGTGGGATTAAGTAGATTAGATACTGCAGAAGAAAAGATCAATGAATTTGAATACACAGCAATAGAAACTATCCAAAATTAAAGATAAAATGATTGGAAAAAATATTTGAACAGAGCATCAGTGATCCTTCGGGACCATATTAGGAAGATTAATGTGAAATTTGAGTTCCAGGAAGGGTGAGGGGTGTATCTGACAAATCAGATACAGAGGGAATTTATTCACCCATAAAACCAGGAGGTGGACCTTCAGACTTGCTACATTTAAGTGCTCAAAAGATGTCAGGAATATACCTATTTCTTCTCTTATTTCTGCTTTCTCCTGAATTTTGGCTTCACTCTGTAAGAAGGCTTTCTCCATGAGACAGGGAATGTCCTTTAACAATGCTATATTTATCGCCTTCTAATTTTCCCATCCCAGGAGAAAAGGGCTGCTCTTTCTCCATGTGTATAAACCAGCAATCCAGGGAAGGACCCTGATTGGCCCAAGGTGAGCCAAGTGCCCACTTGGACCAATTCTTATTGTCAGAGGGTGAAGAATCCTGACTGACACATCTTGGATCAGGTGCCTTGCTGTGCAGGACTAGTATTTGACAGCCTGCAGGACCATGGGAATGGGGAGAGGAAATTTCTCCAAAAGTTATAAGGGCGCTAAATGAATAAAAACAACAGATGTTCTTAATGCCATCCTTTAGATTCAGCTCATCCAAAAGTGACTTTTTATTCACAGTGTTTCCCTCTGAAATACCACAGCACTGAATTTGGCAATTCATTTCCTAACGCTTTGTGCCATTACGTGTGTCATTGTGTTGAATCTGTTAGTGAGCTCTTTTAAACGTTTCCCTCCAGCTAGGTATTAAGTACCTTGAGAGCAGTGACCATGTCTCATATATTTTTAATCTCTCCCTGTGGCTGGCAGAGTGTCTCTCAAATGACAGCAGAATGAATGTTTGTTTTGATGAATTTGTTGTGGGGACTGGTCAAATGCTCCTGTTAAGCTGAGGAGAAATTAGATGGAGTAAATACCCTCAGCCTGTTTCATCATGAAAGAAGAATAAAATGTTCATTAAAAACTAATTGGTAAGCAATTTGCAAATGAAAAACTGGTTTCTTTCTTTTTCTCTCTCTCTCTTTCGTTGGGATCACCAAAGCTGTAATGAAAATTCTAGGAGCAAAGAGGTAGATTCTTACATTTCCAGTTGATAGTTCTTGCCGCCCAGAATCTTTGGGCTCAGACAGAGCATGTGGATGCTTATGTGATGGGATTTGATGGATACTAATACACTCTTGCTCTAATATGTTCTTCCAGGTGTCCTGCAGATCCCTCAATTCAAAAGCAATTATTTTGAATTAAAATATTTTGTGTCCTCCAGACCCTTTTAAAAACACAAACATCCAAGGAAGGGGAATATTATTATCTATTAACGTCTTTTGCCTAAATTTGTTTCTGCAAAGTAGCTTTGGTCACCTAACAGAGCCCTGAGGAAATGGGAGGTCAGGGAAGTGCTCTGGGAATGATGAGCAGGAGGGTATGTGGGTGCTGGGCTAGTTTGGGGGGATGGCAGAACCCCAGTGCTCTGGAAAGCAGATTAGATGTCTGAGGGAACATATATTTAAAAGGGACATAAAAGGTAACCGGGAAAGTACGCCTAATTTCCTCTCTTGTGTAGACAAAGACCCTTTTCATATCAGTACAGCTCTGAAAGGGAAAACAAAACGAAAACAAAGCAAACACAAAAGCACGGGGACAAATGTGGCCTTAGTTTCCTGGTTCTAAGATAATTACTGTCCTCACAGGTGACTGCAGGCCCCACCTCCGTGACCTCCTCTTGTCTTGGATATGTAGTCCTGGATACTCCTCTTCCTTCCTACTCACTTCTGTCAACCTTCATCCCTTGTAGCCTTAGGGGTTGGAGGCAGAGTCTCAGTTTTATTGGCCAAGATAACCTATTTACTCATTACCCCCTCTTTAGTGAAAGGGAATGGGAATTACCCTATCAATGGTAAGACCCATCTCAATTTCAGAGATTTCAAGCTGGAAAAAATACATCTTAGAGTTAAGAAAACACAGTAATAAGTAACAGTAGGAGGAAGTGGGCTGGTGACCCTTACTGGGTAGGTAACACAATCTTTTGGAACCAAGAGCTCTCACATATTCACAGATAAGTCAGGCACACAGCAGCTCCCCTATCACCAAGTGTAACAGACAGGTAACTCACAGAGGCTACTGGAAACAAAGCACCCACTACACTCTGTGCTTGGATTACACCAGATTTCTGGAACCCAGAGGCTCATGCTTTCTGGGCCCAGTGTAGAGCCTCCAAATCAAAGCTTTCATTAGAAAATTTCAAAGCTGGGACCCGGCAACATTTAAAGACAGGCGATACCTTCCCAACATGGCGATTAGTTTAACCTCCCAAGAGGAGAGCCATCGAGTCACCTCTGGCAGTGTCTCCATTCCTCTGGGCTGGCTCCCTGCCAGACGAGGAACATTCAGTCGGTGTTGCTAAGTGATCCCGTTCCATCTTAATCATCTATTTGGGGACATTGCCTACTGATTTCTACAGTGTCTTTTGCCCCCATCTGTAAATAGCTTTCAGATACCTGAAATGAAATTGCATCTACTTTTCCTCTCCCTCCATCAGTCTGAGTCAGCTTCACTTGGAATCAACTGTGCCTTCTGGCTCTTTTACAGAATCATTACTTTCACGGGGGGAGAAAAATGGTCACTTGCAGAATGTTGTGGAATGTAAGGGGACTGAGCAGGAAGGCAAGAGTGAGGCCACTGCCCCCACCCTCCTCAATGAGCTCATGTCCCCCATTCCATTTAGTTATAAAAATGTGCACCAGCTTGTCTGCCTTAGATTAAAATGGTTGTGTATAATTTCCTCACACACATTTTAATCTGGTTAGTACCGGGCCTAGGGAAGGGCCCATTTCTTTCCCTGCTCTGTAGTAGCTTCACTCTCTAAATCATTTCCTCCCTTGTACGTTGGCCTTGCACAATTTCAGCTCAGAACAGAGGGAAGGAAATCAACAAAGTAACACTGGCTGCCCACACTGCCGTTTTGTTTTGTTTTTTCATAGAAATAACAAGCAGATAGACTGTTTTCTCTTAATGTCTGTAATAGGTTAAAAGTGTCCTAGCTTCTTCTTTTTCTTAAGCTAGTAGGAAATTGAATTTGAGCTACAAGGGAGGAGGTACCATTTGGGTATGAATGACCAAGGAGGAACTGACCCCTCAGCAGCATGACCCGACCAGAGCTTTGTGAAGCCAGCAAAAGGCGTTTGTCTAATGTGGATCTCAGATCTCAGCAGATTGCAGGTCCTCTTAAATGTAGTTTAGCCAGTATTTTTTTGTTTTGTTTTTTGTGGTACGCGGGCCTCTCACTGTTGTGGCCTCTCCCGTTGCGGAACACAGGCTCCGGACGCGCAGGCTCAGCGGCCATGGCTCACGGGCCTAGCCGCTCTGCGGCATGTGGGATCTTCCCGGACCGGGGCACGAACCCGTGTCCCCTGCATCGGCAGGTGGACTCTCAACCACTGCGCCACCAGGGAAGCCCCGTTAGCTGTTTTATATTTTTAAGTTTACACAATGAGCATGAATTACATTGGTAAATGAAAATCAAAACAACATATTCTTTAAAATTTTAAAGAATAGTGTTTGTATTTCTTAGCCATAAATTATCTCAATAAACCAGTTTCCATCAAGAATCCAAGAAGCACAATGATAATAGAAGTAAACATGTTAAACTCCTGATTTTTTATAACCTAATCACGTATTTTATGAATGTCAGGCTATTCTCTTTTTTATTATTTAAAATTAAAGTATAATTTAGCTACAGTGAAACATGCTGATTTAAGAATGCAATTTTATCCATTTAAAAAATGTACATGCTCATGTACCCTACAAGCCTATCAAGATACAGAATACTTCCAACTTCTTAGCATCTTGTGCCCCTTCCCAGATAATCACAGGCACCCCACCAAGCAAACACTAATCTGATTTCTATCTCCATAGATTAGTGTTACCTACCAGGAACTTCATATACATGGAATCACACATAGAGTATGTACCCTTTTGAGTGTGGCTTCTTTCCCTCAGCATGATGTTTTTGAAATTTACTGATATTCTTGTGTGTACTAGTAGTTCATTTTCATTGCTGAGTAGTATTCCACTGTATGAATGTACCACAAGTTATCCCATTACCTGGTCTCTTAAAGGTAAAGTAGCTAATTTTTTTTTCAGCAAAATCTTTAGACTTTTAGCCCTACTCTCAAGTAAAGTGGAATCCTACAGAATTAAAAGTGTTTTTGAACTTAATGAACCTGATAATTCCTTATAAGTTTCACCTCATTTTGAAAATGTGAATGAAGTCAATCATCATTGCATTTCAAAGTTGGGGATCACCTTAGAGATCATACTGATGAACCCTTTGTTTTATAGATGAAAATACTGACACTTAGAAACATTCACTTAGTGGCAGAAGAAGAACACAAATCAGATTTCTCCCATCTTAATCTTTCTCTTCTATTACCAACTGTAAAGTTATATTATTTTTTTTTATTTATTTATTTATTTATTTATTTATTTATTTTCCGGTACGCGGGCCTCTCACTGTTGTGGCCTCTCCCGTTGCGGAGCACAGGCTCCGGACGCGCAGGCTCAGCGGCCATGGCCCACGGGCCCAGCCGCTCCGCGGCATGTGGGATCTTCCCAGACTGGGGCACGAACCCGTGTCCCCTGCATCGGCAAGCAGACTCTCAACCACTGTGCCACCAGGGAAGCCCGTTAGTTATATTATTTTAAATTTCCTCAGAGGATAAAACTAACGAATTTATTCCAAAAGTAAATGGAAATAGTGATTATTTGTTTTATACATATTAATATAGAAATTTGTTGTATAGAAAGCTCATTGAACCAATTTAAAATCTGATACCATTTTTAAATGTATTTTTTCACACAATATTCCAGGAATATCCATTTAAAAAACTAAAACTGAAGCATCTACTACAAAATTCAGGAAACGTACTGCTTATGTATTAGGGTTTTTCCTTGATTGATCACAGTGGCCGAGTGTGATATTAGCATAAGCATTTTCAAATTCAGGCTGCTCAAATATCTTCTCCTCTTTCAATAGTTCTTATTAGTATTTGCCCTGAAAAAAGAACTTTTTCTGAAAATCTGTGGTGCAATGAGATCAGGAGGAGTATGAATCAAATCTGACTTACTCTTCTTGTGCTGGTTTCAGGAGAACTGCGGTTATTTTGTGGAAGTCATCTTTGAGGGAAGTCAGTGATGTGCTAGTAAATGTTTACCAAACTGATCTCTGGAAACAAAAGCTCTGATTTTTAGTCTTTGCTCATTTTCATGGTATAAATCATGCCACCATGGCCAATTTCAAGCCTCAAAAATGATGTCAAATGGTTTGTAAAATCCCTGAAAATTTAACAATCAGATTTCACGAGGCTCTCAGCACAGCATTTGCTGGAGGAAGCAAAGTGGTTAGCTCTTTTCAGCTCTCAACCTCCAGGAGTATAAGTTAAAAAGGAAGGAAAGACAGAAGGAGGGAAGACTAAAGGAAAGGAAAAATAAAAGAAAGGAAAGCTTTCATAGAAGCCAGTTAAATTTCCTCAAAGTGTGGCCAAGAAAGCCCTTCTTAGAAACCCATTAAACATTGAACAGGGAGATGTCCCCCATGACCTCATCGGGGAAGACACAAAGGGCTGGGGGCTGGGATAACTGGGGTTGGAAGGTCTAATTCGTAGGTGGCTTTTCACTTGCATATCTGGCCCCTGGGCTAGGATGTCTGAAGATGGGCTTAGCAGGGACTCTGAGAATGTCAACCAGCTACATGTTACTTCTTTATATGGCGTGGGCTTCCTGTGGCATGGCAACTGAGATCCCAGAAGAAATATTTTAAGCAAGTTCCTCATGAGAGCGAATGTTCCAAGATGACCAGGCAGAAGTGGCATACTGTAAATCCCATGGGTCACTTCCACATTATTCTGTTGCAATAGAATATTGCAAAGCAATCCCAGGCTCCCTCAGACGCAGAGGGAAGGGTCATGGTCTTCACTTCAATGGGAGGAGTTTCAAATCATTTGCAGCCATTTTTTAACTTCTGTGAATAGTGGACCTATGAATAGTGTGTAAGAGTTAAATGGTCTATCACTTGTTCAGAGAAAGTTTAAGGAAGAAAACAGTTGAGATATATAGTTTTTGCATGATGGAGTGGAATGGCCTAAATGGCAATAATAAGACATTCTGTGCACAGAGAAGGGCTAAAGTGAAGCTTCCGCCTTCAAGAACGGAGGTAGTAAGTGAAGAGAGTCATATTCAGCAGGGGGAGAGAAATGGGGCTGGGTGGTCTCAGGAAGACCACTAAAGAATTATGGACTGGAAAATAGTTTTCTACATTGAATAGCAGCATGATTTGTCCACTTAGGGAAAGTGATTTCCCCATGGTGCTGATCATGGCTGTACCTCTTATTGTAGGACAGTACAACAGAGGTAGTGGGAGGACAACTTTCTTTAGGAGGCTGGACAAAATATATGGTTTTCTTCGAGATGCAGCTAACACTGATGTGTTCATCAGGTTTGTGGTAGGCAGAATAATGCTCCTTCCTTCCCCCTATGTGTCCATGTCCTAACACCTGGAACCTGTGAATATGTTAGGTTACATGACAGAGGAATTAAGGTTGCACATGGAATTAAGTTTGCTGTCCTGTGTTGAATAGTGTTCCCTATTCCCGCAAATTCACATCCACCTGGAATCTGTGAATGTGACCTTATTTGGAAATAGGATCTTTGTAGATGTAATCATGGTTACATGAAGTCATACTGGATTGGGTGGGGGTGCTAAATCCAATCTGACTGGTGTCCTTATAAGAAGAGGGAAACTTGGGCACGGAGACACACACGAATGGAGAATGCAATGTGAAGATGGAGGCAGAGATTGAAGTGATGCGTCTACAAGCAAAGAATGCCAAGGATTGCCCTCAACCACCAAAGCTAGGAAGAGGCAAGGACAGATCCTCCTCTAGAGCCTGCAGAGAGAGCATCGCCCTGCTAACCCTTTGATTTTGCATTTCCAGTCTTCAGAAAAATGATAGAATGCAAAAACCACCCAGTTTGTTTTCATTTGTTATGGCAGCCCTAGAAAACAAATATAGTTTCTAGTCAGTCCAGTGCAATGACAGGGGTCCTTGTAAGTGGAAGAGGGAGGCAGAGGAAAGAATCAGAGATGGCAGCATGAGAAGGACTTGACCTTTGGAAATGGAGGAAAGGGTTGTGAGCCAGCAAACACATGCACCCTCTAGAAGCTGGAAAATAGAAATAAATTCTCCTCTGGAACCTTCAGAGGGAACATTGCCCTGCTAACTCCTTGATTTTAGCCCAGTGAGATCCATTTCAGACTTCCGACCTCCGGAGCTCTAAGATAATTGATGTGCTGGTTTAAGCCACTAAGTTTATGATAATCTATTATAGCCACAATAGGTAACTAATACAAGGTTCATTGATACTTTGGCTCTAAGAAGATGACCAGGCTGGTTTTGGTGGGAAGAGACTTGGCAACATCAGCCACTGGAGAGCAGGGCCAGGGAAGGATAGAAGGTAGGTAAGCTGGACACCTCTTGGTCAGAATCCAAAATTCATATGGTGAAGTCCTAATCCCCAGTACTTCAGAATGTGACTGTATTTAGCATAGGGCCTTTAAAGAGGTAATTAAAATGAGGTCACATGAGTGAGCCCTAACACAATATGACAGATGTCATTGTAAGAAGAGAACATGTAGAGAGGAAAGGTGATGTGAAACGAAAGGGAGAAAGCAGTCATCTACAAACCAAGGTAAGAGACCTCAGAAGAAACCAACCCTTTGATACCTTGATCTTGAACACTTAGCCTCCAGATTTGTGAGAAAATTAATTTCTGTTGTTTAAGCCTCCCAGTCTGTGGTGCTTTGCTAGGGCCGCTCTAGTGAACTAACATATGCCTCCAATCCTTCACTCCCCTCATTTTCTAGATTAGGACACTAAGACTCAGGGTTAGAAAACTGATGACTCCCAGAGTTAGTGGCACTGTTGTGGCTGGAATCTGCAGTGTGTGGTGGTGAATCAGGGGACTAATGAGCACTCTGGGGCACTCCGCACCATTTTAGGTGACGTTTTATAGTGTGGCTGGCTGCTTTTAAATCCGTTCACATCTGAACATTCAGAACTCATTGTGTTTATGTTTTCAGTCATTTCTCCCTAGATGAATAAAGTCCAACCTGTTAAAAAAAAACAAAAAAAACAAAAAAAACTGAGAGCTGAAATGATCAAGCGGTCACAAAATTTGAACCTGAAAAAGAAAGTGTTCATTGGACAGAAGTCGGATGTGATTTTCTTCAAGATCACACTTTATGAAAAAAATATACTTCTCACAAATATTGCTGATCTGTTTTTAAAAGTGCCTTTTCCTAAGGATCACAGGATGCAGAAGAATGGGCCAATTGATGAAAAACATGTCTGTATAATATGATAATTCAATGTAACTCAAAGTAATTGCTTTGTGTAGTTAACTTGATAGCAATGCCATCATTCACAAGAAACCTGTATGATGGACGTCGCTGAAAACCACTTCTTTGCTCTGTCCTGTCATCCTGATACACTGCAAGGCATGAATATATTTACATATTTAATCCAGTTGCAAATAGAAATTAATAATAGATATTGCTAAATAAATTACTCCATTGCAAATTAATGGAGATTGGGTTTTTTTCTTCTCAATTTATTCAAATAAAATACCCTAAGCCTCAGGTCTTCCACGAAGAGAATAAGGGTTGCTTTCCATCCTGGATGTAAGAGAGTAATCCTAAGCAGACTGTAAATCATTTAAGTTGGTCACTTTGCTCTAATACATTTTAAGTAGCTCTTTAAATCATTAATGAGGGCATCACATCCTGCCATCTGGGTGGCAAATTAAAAAAGAAATCTAGAGACAGTGACATGGACATATATACACTACCAAATGTAAAATAGCTAGTGGGAAGCAGCAGCATAGCACAGGGAGATCAGCTCGGTGCTTTGTGATGACCTAGAGGGGTGGGATAGGGAGGGTGGGAGGGAGACGCAAGAGGGAGGAGATATGGGGAAATATGTATATGTATAGCTGATTCACTTTGTTATACAACAGAAACTAACACACCATTGTAAAGCAGTTATACTCCAATAAAGATGTTAAAAAAGAAAATCTATGCTGCCTTTAATTACTTTTAAAACAATATAGTCAGACCCTGATCTTATTAAAGTCAGATCATCATAACGTAGAACAAGAAAAAAGATTGAAGGGCTTCCCTGGTGGCGCAGTGGTTGAGAGTCCGCCTGCCGATGCAGGGGACAGTGCCCCGGTCTGGGAAGATCCCACATGCCGCGGAGCGGCTGGGTCCGTGAATCATGGCCACTGAGCCTGCGCGTCCGGAGCCTGCGCTCAGCAACGGGAGAGGCCACAACAGTGAGAGGCCCGCGTGTCGCAAAAAAGAAAAAAAGAAAAAAGAAAAGATTGAGTTTTGTACTCTCCAAAGTTCCAGAACTTTAACCCATAATATACCGGCTCATGTAATGTCTATGGTGTCCCCTTTGTTCCTGTAACTTTCTACATTATTTCCATTAGTCTTGATAACAGTGCTGGAGGTAGATGTTATCCCTCCTTTACAGATGAGGAAACTCATTCAAAGATTTAAACAACTTGCTCAGCTTTTAAGTCTCTGAACTGAGATTCATTCTTTGGTTTATTTGATGCCAAAGCCCATGCACTTTCCACTATATCATGCTGAATCTTATTTCATGGTTTACCAGGTACTTTCAAAAATATTATTTTATTTGAGGCTCCAAAAGCCCTATGAGGTAATTCCCTATTTTATGGTTGAGAAGGCTGAACGTTCTAGCATCCGACCCCAAATAATACAATTGGAAATGGCCTTTGAGTACCTTCTTCTCTACCCCAAGCCATGTACATGTGTGTACCCACACATTCCCATGCATGTGTAGAGGAGGAAAAAAATATTCCTTCTATCATTCTAGGTTCTTTACTGAGACCCCAGTTACAAAAGACAGACTAATAAGAAAAAAATAAACAGAATGTATTAGCTTGTATATTTCATTTATGCATGGAAGAAACTCAGGCACGAGTACACTCAAAGAGGTGGCTAGAACTTGAGCTTAAATACCATCTTCAGCTAAAACAAAGGCAGATTGCTGTGAGGGAGGCAGGTTATGGAAAGGTGACCAGGAATAGTAGGCTAAACACCTATAAGGTTTGTTATGCAGATTTAATCCACAGCCTTCACCATTGGTAAGATTCTCTTGTGATATAGAGTCATCCTTCTCTTCTTGGTACAGAGAAGTAGTCGTTTTTACAAATGGTGATTTCCTTTATAAAGGCAAATTTGCTTTACAAACATATAACTTATGCTCTGTTTCCAGTGCTGCTCCTGTATCTGCTATTTCTCAAAATGGTCAGCTCCAAATAATCCTTATGTTAAAGAGGCATACTTGGGTTGGCATATTCTGGTCTCCTACATGTGCATGTTCTTATAAGCAGCTCCCACCCCCAGCCCTGCCTCCCCTTCAGGACAAGGAGTGAAGTAAGTGGAAACCTATGGTGAGGAAAGAGATGGGAACAGTCTAGTACTTCACCTCCAAAGCCACTTATTTGCAAATCATTTCATTAGTAATGAAGGATATGGTAGAAATTCTCATCAGTTTCTGTTACTTTGTAGAAAAAGTACATGTGTTTGTACTGAATTGATTTAAATTTCAGAGCTTTCTCTTTACTCATACTCTCCACTCTCCCTGGGGTTAGGGCTGCCAGATAAAATTCAGGACACTGTTAAATTTGAATTTCAAGTAAACAATGAATATTTTTTGAAGTAAAAGTATATCCTATATATTGCCTGGGACACACTTATACTTAAAAAATTAAATAAATAAGTTGTTTATCTTATTTATAAAGATAAATATAAATAAATATAATTTGAATTTAAGAATTCAAATTTTACTGAATATTCTGTATTTTTATTGGCTAAATCTGGCAGCTAATAAAGGAGGAAGGAGGAGTGCTACTGGAGGAGTGAGATTGTGACTAGCAGGTGTAGAAGTCTCTAAGCCACTGATCAAAATGTTGAGGACCTTCTTAACAAGAAGAGCCCCACTTAGCACTTGCCACTGTTACCTGGAAAATCATATGACTTCCCTAGTGTTTGAAATCTGCTGTAATTCTCATGAAAAGTAGCAACTACAGTTCTATGTAGCTATAGAAGCAAAGGAGAATAGAAAGTTTTAGATAGGAAACCAAACAAACAGAAAACCAGACAAACACAGAAATAATTCACATGATTGGAGAGATGATGGAATTTATAATACCACAAAAATTAGTCAGCCTTGGTTCTCTAGATCAGCAGCTCTCAAGCCCTAACAAGCATCAGAGTCACCTGCACAGCTTGATCAAACATGGATTGCTGGGACTCATTCCTAGCATTTCTGATTCAGCAGGGGTGGGAGAAGGATGAGAATTTGTACTTCAGGCTAGTTGCTACATGACCCTGATGCTGCTGGTCCAGGGAATACAGTATGGAAGTTAAACTTCTTCCAGTAGTACTCAAATTAGTGATGAGGCCACCTGTAGCTAATTGAATTTGGTATCTGGTTAGGTGTTGTTAAGGCAGGGATTCCTAATACCTGACCCAAACTTCTTGGGAGCACATTTACTGTTAGTAGGCTGCAATGTAACAAATCACAGAAGAAAAGGTAGCTTTGCCCCACTCTCCCTTGCCTATTCTTAAATTCTGAGCCAGGGGAAAGATATGCCTGCTGGTGAGCACACATTCATTCATTGTCTTTTATTATCACTTGAGGCTAGGCTTACCATGCTGCAGAGTCACAACCTGAATAACAGCAGGACACTATCCAGAGCATCCTCTTCCTGTAGGTCCAGACTCTTTAAGCAATTGTGTTAAGAAACCCAAGAAGATTTCCTAGAATTAATTTTTTCACAAGTATTCCTTCCTGTTTTCACAGTAACTCTCCTGCTGAAGTGGCCAACTCCCAATTAACATTTTGAAGGTGGCATGTTTTGATGGCAGAGTTGGGGCTGTTGATAATGCTCTTGGCATTTTCCTGTACCTCTTCGTTCCCTCTCTCTTCCTCACTTTCCTTCTTTCTTCTGACATTTTAATGCCTTACAAGAAAACATGTGCCAAGAGAACACAGTAAGGGACCATGTCACAGAAGTGTGTTTGCATTGTAGTTCTGAGACAGTCTTAGAGCTAGCAAGTTACAGCACTAACATGAATGGGATATCTTGAAGGAATCCACATATGTAAATTTTCCAGATAAAAGGAGTTTGTGTTTTTTAAGCATGAGCCCCCTCATGCATTTTGAAAATATATACTTAAAAAAAAATGTTTGTGCACTATTCTTCCCTCTTCAGCTGAATATACTGAATTATGTAATCTCTCATTGATTTAAGGTCACCATGATGTATCTGGTGTTTTGTACTTGACTTTGGTAGTTTTGCCTGGAAGGACAATTAAAGCTTGTGGGTGATGATGGATGGTGGAGGTGGAGGGGATGGTGGGGACTGTTATTCAATGGCTTTTGGAATTCCTGGTATGTATGACTTTCTAGTTCTGCTGTCACCTTATTTTCTGGTCAGCTGTCCCTTCTTACTATTGTTAGTTTCTACCAAGTTTTCAAATTGCTCATCTTAATTTACACAGTTGTAATTAAGTCAGTTTGAAAGTTGGTCAGGTCTCTTTAGGAGTCAAGTACTTGGGCTTTGTGACTTTTTTTGGTTAGCTTCTGAATTTTAAGCTTTTCTCCAAGTGCTAAACATGTCGCCTTTGATAAATCATGTTCAGTGGCATAAGTTCTTTACATGTGAAGTAGATGCTGTCAACCCCCTTCTTGGAAAGCAGGGAATTTGCTTTTCCAGCCACAGGAACGTCTTAACACTGAAGGAGTTACACCTTCTTCTATGTAAGGGTAAGGGTATGGAATACTGAAAAAATAATAGGCTGAAAAGGTAATACTGTGAAGTAAATAAATATTTTTCTCTATAGCCCCAGTCTCCTTTTTCCATAAACTTCCCCAACCAGAAGTTACCAGATTAAATATAAGAATCCCAGTTGAATTTGAAATTCAGATAAATGCCTGATATTAAAATATATATATACATACCACATTTGAATGGTACACACTTATAGTAGAAAAAAATTGTTGTTTATCTGAAATTCAAATTGAACAGGGCATCCTGCATTTTTATTTGCTAAATCTACACCAACCCCAAATCACATTAACCATTTTCTTTCTCCTCTACCAAGCTTACTCCTAAGGGAAGATTAGAGAAGTTATTCAAACAAAAGCATAAAATGATAGATAGGATTATGGTCATCATGGTTACCTTCATTTAATAAAAGTAGAATGTCACAGAGGATAATTTATCAATGGGGTGGTAGCCAGGAGTCCTGGGGGCACAAATGACTTCTTGCTTTTGAAGTCCTACCATGAGCAGTTTCAGCGTCTCAGCCTTAAACCTGGCTCAGGAATTGCAGGTTAGGAATCTTGGCTTCCTTCTGGCTTGGCTGCTAGGAGACTGTGGATCTGGAACATGTCACTTAACTTCCTTGCTGCAGTTGTCGATTGCTACCTACAAAACTACCCAAAACCTAATGGCTTACAACAACAACTGTTTTATTATGTCTCACAATTTTATGGGTAGGAAATTCAAGCATGTCTTTGGTGGGTTATTCTTCTCCACATGGAGTCAGATGGGTCACTGGTATTGGCAGCTGCTCTGGTCTAGAGTTCCCCAGACAGCTTCACTCACTAGCGTGGGGTGGCATTGCTCTCTCTACACCTGGCTTGTCCACCTGGTTAGGTTGGACTTCCTCACAGCAAGATAGTCTCAGGACAGTTGGACTTCTAACACAGAGGCTCAGGTGCCAAGAGGGAGTATTTTGTCAAGAAGGAAAAAACTTTTCCTCTACTCTCCTAAGTTCAGTTTCTGCAGACCTGCAAATTAAATGACAAAAGACAGATTAGCAGGACAAAAAGGTTTATATGTACAGGAGCCAACAAAAGAAGTAACTGGCCAGTCAAATGATTAAGAAAGATTGTGATAATGTTTGTCTATGCAAGTATGAGTTGGTCTTTCCATCTTTTTCAGGCCATAAAACTCCCTACAGAGAAGGGATTTATGATAGGTTTACTCTAGGTCTCTCTCCTTGGAGTAAAAGACTCCTCAAAGAGAATTTACGTCAATTCTTATTTCTCAGAAGTTTCTGCATTTAGTCAGATAAGGGAAGTTTGGAGAAGGCTTTTTTTTTTTTCTTGCATCTGTTGAACCTCAAATGTCTTAGGCTTAAAATAATCTTCATACCAACTCTGGGGTTCCAAGAGAAGCCTAACAGTTTCTAAGAGATCAAGACAGAAGCAGCAATACTCCTTCCCAGTGAATGTCACAAGACATGCAACCTCATTTCTGTCACATTCTGTTAGTGGAATTGAGTCTCAGGGCCTGCCCAGAATACCAGGAGCTGTAGTTCATGGAGGAGCTCTCTTCGGAGGCTAGAACTGCCCTCCCTGAGACTCGGTTTCTGCCTCTATTAAATGGGCTAAGATTACAACATGTTTGTGAGACTCACATGGAATAGATGTAAAAAATAAAAGGAAAATATTGCATTTCTATTGCAATGCATTAGGTAGCCTGATTCTAACTTTTCCACTCTCATACCCATTTTCTGAATTTTGTGTGTGGGATTTTATTTACATATAACAAAATTGGAATTATGTACTATTTTAATATATTGCAGAATTTTATATATGTAATTACATATATTATACATATATACATACATATGTGTGTATAATACACACACACACACACACACCCTAAGGTGTTTATTGTATATAATGAATGACTTCTTTCTATGCATCTAGAATGGTACTAGCTAAATTCCATCCTTGGGAGAGTTAAGAAAATAGTCACTCAGTTTTTTGTAGGACTTAATTCTGCTGCAGAATCTCATTCTAGAAAGGCTGGTCTAAAAGGTTGAAATCACTTTGTTAAAGCTAATCTAGCTCTTATAATACTATCCCTTTAAGATAGTATAGTGCCTACATACTAAAAAATCAGTGTGTAGAAAATGCAGAGAAGATACATTGAATTTAAAGATGAAGTAACAAAAACATGTTCTCCCTGACTACACACCTTCACCCAGTAGCAGTACACCATCCCCATGCCCACACTTGTGCGTGCACACACACACAGACACAGACACACAAATGAGGGAGGAGAAACATACTCAAGGATGCATAGAATCAAGTCAAGTGTGCTTTGATATACTAGCTTCCACATACCTCCTCCAGTTGTTAGACTCATTCCTTAAGAAGCTCAAGGGTTGAGATTCCATTGCTTCTTAGAATTCTCCTGCAGAATCCTCTCAACTTTGTGAGAAAACTCAGCAGCATGATATATGTCCTAGCCTGCAACCTTAAGACTTGTCAGTCATATGGAGACTCCCATGAGACCATTTTCTATCACATTCTTTACTTGAGAAGTTGTATAAATTTTACTGCTTATATATAGCAAAGCAAGATTTCTGTGATACCAGATACTTGATTTGACAGGATTTTTAAATTTACCAGCCAGATATTTTAGATTCTTGGAAGAAGTCTTAAAAAATTAAGCTCTTCAAAATTTTAAGAAGTTAAAATTCTATGTCTCTTTGGTAAGGTATTTATCTGACACAGTCTATGAACTGTGCTCTGCTAAGATGTTGGTGGCATAAGTATTTTTCACACAAAACACAGATGAGATTCTTAGTAGTACTAATATCTCTCCTTAATGACACCTGTGAAAACTAAAATGGCTGGGCATTACAGTACATATTTGCTACTTTTTACTAAAGAACCAGCTGTCTATGATGTTCACGGGTTTTCCCATAGCATAGGTTTAAAACTTTTTTTTCCCTAAAGTCTAAAATAATGTTCTATTGTATTATTTCCTTAAGGAGTATTGCATGAGTGGAATTAGTACTATAACTGTAGAGAAATTCAGGAATGATGTAATTATCCTGCACCACTTAGACATAAGCATTTTGTCTGAAATCGTCTAGATGGTTTCAGTAATTCATGATAGTCCTTTAGTTGTGGGAATTTGTTCTATGGGTGGACATCTGGACAAATGCAAACATTTATCCAAATGCAGACCATCAAAATAAGACTGAAAAGCAGTGTGTAGATAATGCAGAGAAGATAAGATTGCTCTACAACCAAATATCCAGAATTCTCAATGGCTTGATTTTCATTTCACTATGCCAGCAGAAACACATACTGTTCCTCTTGCAAGAAATGGTGGCAAGTGAAATTGAAGCAATTAAGAATCATCAGGTATTTGGGTCAAGTTACTTAATATATTTTCCTCATATCTTAGGTATATATAGGAGGGATAAGAGGCCACAGTTAACCAGTCAAGTTGGAGGAAGCATTACCTCAGGAAAAAGGAATGATTGGTTGCTGTGGAAGTGTCAGTGTTACGGGGAGGTCAGAGGCTATGTTGGTCAAGAAAAATGCAGTTGTTTTAGGTAAAGTCGGTTGTTCTCCTGACACTGAAGCTTGTCAAATTGTCCTCTGCATTATCTGGAGCTACTCTTGGAGATCTGGTGAGAGCCTGGCAGCTGGTGTTAGAAACACAGAGGCTGTTTCATCAGGAGACTTATTGACTTTTAGAAGCTTCCTGGGGACAATTCCAGATGGCCCACTTAGCAAGAAACTCATTTATTTGTAGCTCCAAACACTTGCGAGAATCCCTAATGGCCTCATGAACAGGACCAGAAGCTCATAGTTGTTCCCTTGTGGTCAATCTACAAGCCATATTAACTCTTTCAG
This sequence comes from Tursiops truncatus, assembly GCF_011762595.2. Classification (NCBI taxonomy): domain Eukaryota; kingdom Metazoa; phylum Chordata; class Mammalia; order Artiodactyla; family Delphinidae; genus Tursiops; species Tursiops truncatus. The sequence goes on from NC_047051.1 coordinate 10,223,482, forward strand.
GCTAAAAGTGTACCTTTAGGAATCAGGTTTCTCATATTGTTTATTATAAATTCCTCGGGTTGGATTTTAAATTAATGAAATTAATTCAGTGGGGAAGCTGGTTTAACAAGATAAGAAGCTCTGAGTCAAGGACTTCTTAAGCTGGGTCATGTTCTGCCTGGTGTGGGATCCAGCCCCAGCCAGACCTGCTCTTCCAGACATTCTAGATGTCTAAATAGAAGAGGTTATAATTCCAGAAGGTTAACACATAAAACTGGGTGGAAATTGTTAGGAGACATGGACTATTCTGAGGGAGGCTGAGGTTCACAGGAAGGATTGGAGGTTTTGTGGAGAATGAGGAGGGGCTTGAACACTGGAATGAAAGTAGCATTAAAGATATATGATATAGCGGAAAGAATGCAATATCTGTGACTTAGAGCATATTAACCACTTTTATTTTTAGTCTATTTATTAATTAGTGAGATGCTCAGTCTCACTCAACCGTAGGGTGCCTAGGCATCATGTTGTGGGAACAGTGTTGGATAGGGGCCTCAAGAGGTAGCCAGTGTCCAGATCACAAAAGTCCTTGTAGGCTACCTAAAGAGTTTTCCTCTCTTTTCTTTCTCTTCCTTCCTTCCTTTTTATTTTTATTTTTTGGCAGACAATGGGAAGTAAGTAGAAGTCTTTAAAGAGGGCAGTAGAATCAATAGGTTTGCTGTATGTGGAAGCACACACTGATGATGACAGTTGATGGAAGAGGCAGAGCCTGTTGCTAAGGAGCTGAGAAGCTGATGCAATAGCCCTGATGAAAGACTGTGAGGGAGAGACCATGGCAGTAGGAATGGAGATGAGAGGCCATTTTTCACTAATTCAACAGATATTTGTGGAGTACCTATTATGAGGTAGGTGATGAATGTTGTATATTAGGAATGCAGAGATGAATAAAACAGAGCAGTTACTTGATCTCAAGTTTATATTTTAGTGAGAAAGACAACAATAAGAGCCCAAATTAATAAGATTCTTTCAGCTAGAGAGAAGTACTTTGAAGAAAATAAAACTGGGTGTCATGGGAGAGTGACTGGGCTAGGGGAGCCTCTAGAAAGGAAGTGACATTAGATCTAGGACGTGATTGACAAGAAGAAATGAGTCATGTGATCTAGGGGAAGAGCATTTCGGGCTCAATGTAAAGTGGAACAGCCAATGTAAAGAGACTAAGGATCTAGAAGTGTGGGAGGGAGAGTCAGAGTGGCTGGAACAGGTGATGGAGGAAGAAAGAATGGTAGGTAATGGGGCTGAAAAGGAAGATTTGAAAGCTATTGTGGAATTTAGATTCTAAGCAATGGGAGTGACGTAATCTGGCTTACAGCTTTAAAATGTCACTGATTGCTGTGTGGAAACACAGAAGCCGGTTATGAGGCTATTGCAGTAGCCCAGGTGAGAGATACTGGTGGCTTAGATCAAGGTGTTAATCATGAAGATAGAAAGAAGTGTTGAAAGTCAGGATATGAAAGATACTGCAGACCCTCAGCTTTTGAGAGAAAGGTATTCAGAAAATTCTGCACAAATCCTTAAATATGAAAATATCACTATAGCATATGATCAAGCAAATATGAAAATCATGTCAACATTTTAGTCCCTCAGTGAGATTACTTCTTATGCCATATTGAGTAGAGAACAATAAAACCCCAGTGGAATATGTATGCCCAAGACCAACACAGATGGCTGTACATATATTTAACAGAGAACATTATTTACAGCCACAGTTACATTTGAAGGAAGTGTTTATTAGAAGGAAGAATCTTGTCTGCTTGATGGTTCTGATCAGAAAAGTCTGCACTTAGGATGGCTTATCTCATAGAGTAATTGAGACCCAACCCTCCCTGTTAATTCCTGGCTGTCTTCCACACACATGTGTAAAGATACATGATACTTTTTGGGGGAAGGAAAACTTTCCCTCTACCAACTTAATTCCAGTGATTGAGGTAGGGGGTCGGGGGTGCAAATTAACTGGCAGTAGACATATTACCAGGAGAAAAGTGTATTATATATGTGAGAACATTCAGATTAAGAGGCTTCCTGAACAGCTGGAGATAAGGATTTATATGCCAACTTAATAGGGGAAAGGGAGTGGGGAGAAAGGACTTCTATGGAAAAACAAATGGGCTTTCAGAAAGACAAATGGGCTTTTAGAACAAATGGAAAGTATGATAATCTGTGATAATGTTTGTTTATGCAGCCTCTCTATCCCAGTGTGAGTGGTCATCTTGTTACTGGAGAGGGGATGTACGGCAACCTCTAAGAAGATTCTGCCCTTAGATAAGAGAAGCTCTGACAAAGCTTCTTTCTGCATCTGCTATATCTCAAATGTCCTCAGTTTAAAATAATCTTCAAACCAACTCTGGGATCTGAGTAGGTTCCCACACTTTATTTTTTGTTGTTGTTTTGTTTTGTTTTTATAAATTTATGTATTTATTTATTTATTTTTGGCTGCGTTGGGTCTTTGTTGCTGCACATGGGCTTTCTCTAGTTGCAGCGAGCGGGTGCTACTCTTCACTGCAGTGCACGGACTTCTCATTGCGGTGGCTTCTCTTGTTGCGGAGCACCGGCTCTAGGCGCGTGGGCTTCAGTAGTTGTGGCTCGCGGGCTCTAGAGCACAGGCTCAGTAGTTGTGGCACATGGGCTTAGTTGCTCTGTGGCATGTGGGATCTTCCCAGACCAGGGCTCGAACCCGTGTTCCCTGCATTGGCAGATGGGTTCTTAACCACTGTGCCACCAGGGAAGCCCCCCACACTTTATTTTAATGAAGGTCAGTGAAGAAACTCTGTGTCTCATTTGGATCTATACATATGAGACCAAGAACAGATGTGCAGAAACAGAGATCAAGAGCAGAAGCAGCCCTGGGAATGTGATCCTTCTAGGAGTGCTTGAAAATCTCAGTGCGGTTTGGACTGCCTCAGGAGGTGGAATTGAAGGTGTAAGCCAACCTTCTAGACAGTAAGGTGCACAGAGAGCCCTTTCTAATTACTGACATTAATACCTCTGCCTTCAACTAATTTACCAAAATTTGCATAAGTACTTAAGTGTAACAAGTGCTACAGTGATGAGTAAAGAAGTATATGGTGTGGAGTGGTTGTCTTGTGACTCATAACCTGACTCAGCCACTTATATGGGATCTTGAACAAATTATTCCACCTCTCTGAGTCTCAATTTCTTCATCATCTATATAAAAATAAGCAACATATTTCCTCTTTTGAGAGTATATGAGGTATTAGACATCTTATATATGTTATTTCATTTGTCCTCTCAGTAATATGTTATTGTGGAGAGCCTGTGACACTTGTTAACACTTAACAAACAAAAAGGCCTTAAGAGATTAAGAAACTTATCTAAGATTGCATAGGAGGAAGGTGACAAAGGCAAAATCAGAATCCAATTCTGTCAGAATCCAAATTCCATCTCTTTACCACTACTTTATACCACCTTAATACACAGTAAAGTTGCTATAAATTAGATTAAATTAAATTAAATATAAATAAATGGGCCAATATAGTTTCTGGCACACAGAAGCCACTCAACAAATGGTAGCTATTTTATAATTGTTTAATCATAAAAAATAAAATAATGTCCACAAGGCTTTTTTTGTTCTAGTGCTCTCTGGCTATGACATCTGACCCTTTGGACATTAAATCTCATAACATAAATTACAAACACATACACATGATGAATTAAATGAAGATGCTCACATTATGTGGTTATAATGAGCTTCCTTCATGAAGGAGTTAGAAACTGAGCTGGGGCGAATTTTCATGGTGCTTAAATGGTTAATAAAATTTCCCTATGTACCTCATTTACAATACAGATTAGTTTAGACACTTGGGTGAATATGACTCATTTAAATGCGCAAACCATGAATCATTCAGAGTAGCATTGTGGGTAATTTTAATGAAACAACTTTAAGGTCTTCATTCCTTTATTAACTGCTTCTATTGAATTTAAACAAAAGTCCCATTTCATTCCAAGTTTAAATCCAAAAGAGATTTGATCTTTTCTTCCTGCCATTTTGCAACCCATGTAATTTCTAACAAGTGCCTGGAATTAAGATGTGAGTCAGATCAGAAAACTGCATTTGAAACTGAATGGAATACCAAAGCAGAATGGGGATGAAGGGGAGATTTTAGAGTGATGTATCCAGTTGAAACCATTTGATCTGGCCTTCCTCAATTCCTGAGACCTCCTATACCCCCAGTGACTTACAGAACCACTAATGTTCCACTACACAGTGAAGTTAGAAAAAAAATAATTAAAAAAAAAATCAAAGCATCAAAAGTGGCTCCCCCATGAAGACTAGTATGTAAATATTAATATCAGATTTATTCATAAAGCTCCAAATGTCTATCCACTGGTAAATGAATATACAAATTGTGGTACATCCATACAATGGAATACCACACAGCATTTAAAGGAAAAAACTGCTGATACAAGTAATAACAAGATTGAGGCCCCAAAACTTAACACTAAGAAGAAGCCATGCACAAAAGGACATTGTATACCTTATGATTCCATTTATATGATATTCTGGAAAAGGAAAAGTGGAAGGGCAGAAATCAGTTGTTACCAGGGGTCAGGATTGGGGTGAGAATTGGCAGGAAGGAGGGAGAGGGAAATTTGGGGGCTGGAAATTATATCACAATTGACCCTTGAATTACATAGGTTTGAACTTCGAGGGTCCACTTATCTGTGAATTATTTTCAATATATATATAGTTGGCCCTCTGCATTACTGAATTTCACATCTGCAGAGTCAATCAACCGAGGACAAAAATTTCTATCCATGGTTGATTCAATCCATGATGTGAAACCCATGTATATGTATATGGAGGGCTAGTTGTATTCATTGTACCACACCATTTTACATGAGGGACTTGAACATCCACGGGTTCTGGTATATGAGGAGGTTCCTGGATTTAATCCCCCACAGATACTGAAAGATAGCTGTAGCTTTTGTGGGCTGCTGTAACAAAAGAACCACAAACTGAACAGCTTAAGTAGCAGAAATATACTGTATGGTCTCATAGTTCTGGATTCTAGAAGTCTTAAATGTCTGAAAACAAAGTGTTGGTGGGATTGCTTCCTTTTGACCACTGAGAAAGAGAATCTGCTCCAGGCCTCCCTCCTAGCTTCTGGTGGTTTGCTGGCCATCTCTGGTGTTCCTTGCCTTGTAGATGATGCATCACCCTGATCACAGCCTTTATCTTCACATGGCGTTCTCTTTGTCTGTGTTTGGGTCGAAATCTTCCATTTTTATAAAGACATCAGTCATATTGGTTTAGGGGCCCACCCTACCCCAGTATGACCTCATCTTAACCTCACTTATTGCATCTGCAGTGACCTTATTTCCAAATGAGGTCACATACTGAGATCCTGGGGGTTAGGATTTCAACATACGAATTCTGGGGTGTGAAAGTGTTCAGAGTACGCCACCCCAATATATTCCACTCTGGCATAAGGGTTATTTTGAGATAAAGCAACTGAGAAAAAGCAGATACAGGACACACTCTCTGCCTTCCCTGTGTGGGCCTAAAAGCAGTATATAAATTCTCCTTATAAAGGTGTTTTCCCTCCACTTCTCATACCAGGGAGGGAATAACAACCTTATTACCAGAGATGAGTTGGCACCTAGGGATCTACATAGCAAACCTTACTAAAAACCCTTATCTTCCATTAGTTTCCCCCATATATTTACCTTTCCACAATTTTCCACCCTTAGAGCCTAAAACTTTTTTCCTTTGTCTTGTCACTTTTTATTGGTTTTTGTTAAGATGCTGTATAAGCCCAAGTTCTAACCATGCCTTTGAATTACTCATCACTGAACTTTCTCCTGCATGGTGTGTAAGCACATATTAATAAATTCAGTTTTTCTCCTGTTAATCTGTGTTTCATCAATCTAATTTCCAGGTCCCCCTGGAGAACCTAGAAGAGTTGAGGAGAAGGCTTTTTTTCTTCCCTTAGAGGGGACACAATTCAACCCATAACAGAAATATTCTCCATGCATACTCCATGGTGTATATATCTATCAAATCTCTTAAAACTGAAACCTCTAGCTGGCTTTTCAGGGAGCTCCAAGGAGCTCCAGTTCTTTATGTCTCAGCACAGAAAGAATTCAGCCAGAGGCAAAGTGATGGATAAGAAGTGATTTATAAGAATAGGACGCTTGTGAGGCTTATAAGCCCGTGGGCAAAAGGGTGCGCACCCTGAAACTTAGAGGGCTACAATTTTATAATCAAAGGAAAAGTGGGGAGGGGGAGAAGACCACCTTCTTCCTCATTCTCGAGTAGACGTCACGCTTCCATCATCAGCTCCTCCTTAACGTCAGGCGGGGGAGTTTTCTTGTCCCTACGTGGTCAAGCAAGAACTGTCGTGGCACAATGGAAATGAGCAAAAAGGCAGTAACTTCTGCTAAAAATGGCAAATCATTTCAGGTTTTGGTATAATGTCACCCTTTCCCTATATTTTTGTTTTTAATGTGCCCAGAGGAGCATGTCCTAGGAATCATTAACCTACTGAGCTCACTGGGCAGGATGTGGGTCTCATGCCATGATTGTTTTATTGTTTTGGGGCGTGTCTCATGCTTCTATTGCATTGTCTTTTTTGCTAAGCAAGCCTGCTTGGTTTTGTGCTTAAGCAAACCTGCTTTCTTGAGTGATCATTAACTTAAAGGAGTCTTCCATACTTTTTTCTGTACTTACAATCCCCTAGTGGGATGAACTATTTAATTACTTACTTTGTCCTTTTACTCTGTCCATATCAAAACTGTTCAGGTAAAAAGGTAAATCATACCTCCATAAACTTGACTTTTAACTTGCACACTGATAGGGTTTCCCTGGTGGCGCAGTGGTTGAGAGTCCACCTGCCGATGCAGGGGACATGGGTTCGTGCCCCGGTCCAGGAGGATCCCACATGCCGCGGAGCCGCTGGGCCCGTGAGCCATGGCCGCTGAGCCTGCGCGTCCGGAGCCTGTGCTCCGCAACGGGAGAGGCCACAACAGTGAGAGGCCCGCGTACCGCAAAAAAACAAACAAACAAAAAACCTTACACACTGATAGAGCTCACTTTTTAAAAAAGTGGCTCAGGTCCCCATTATTTCTTGCCTAGACAACTTCAGGGGCTGCAAGTTGATCTCTGTCTCCTAAATATTGTCATTCTTGTTCTATATCCAAGTCACTTCTCTGCCTAATACTTCTTTAGCTGCCAATTGTCCTCAGCATGAAGAACGATGCTCCTGCTTCCTAATTCTCTAATCTTATCTCTTGTTGCTTCCAGACTAACACATTCATTCTACTAGCTGCTACCTCTAACACACACACACACACACACACACACACACACACACACACACACACACACACAGTTTGTTAGGAAGAAAATGCTTTTTCTTCTTTTCTTTAGGTTCAGTGCCTGGCGCCTGTGAATTAAATTGACAAAAGAGAGATTAACAGAAGAAAAGGTTTATTCATATGCAAATGAAAGCCAACAAAATAAATAGCTGGCTAGTTAAATGGTTGAAGTTGAAGCTTTACACACCTGACTAAGTAGGAGAAAGGGAGGAGGAGAGAAATAGCTTCTATGGGAAGAAAAAATAGGTTTCTTTAGGAAAGACAAATGGGTGTTTCTGTTACTGAGCTCAGGTCCTGCTGCTCGCAGCTCGAAAATCTATACCCATTACCGAAGGGGAAACTAGGGAAGAGATCTGGTCATCTGTTAATTACTTATTCTTCATTTCTACTTGTTTAATCTAAGGAAAGAACCAACACGTTAGGGAAGGCATTATGTGCATTCACTGGAGCGTAAGTCAGAAGTTTGGTTAATCCACCTAGTGATCTCATCCCTATAATTAGGTTCTTTTAAGGACAGAGGGGAACGGAGATAGGCAATGAGGAAAGGGGCAAAAGAGCCGCGTTCATTTAGAAGAACAAATGAGAGATAAGAAGTTTGTGATAATGTTTGTCTATGCAGGTATGAGTGGTTTTTCCATCTTCTTTGGGGCCATAAAATTCCCCACAGAGAAGGGATTTATGGTATCTTTACTCTTGGTTTCTCTCCTGGGAGGAGAAGCCTCCTCGAAGAGAGAATTTATGTGAATCCTCATTTCTCAGAAGCTTCTGCTTTTAGTCAGATAAGGGAAGTTTGGAGCCTTTTTCCTGCGTCTGTTGAATCTCAAATGTCCTTAGTTTATAGAATCTATACCAACTCTGTAGTTCTGAGTGCGTCTCCAGAACACATACAGCTGTTTCTTGCCTCAGTGCTTTTGCTTTTGAATGTCCATCTCTGCTGGAATGTCCTTCTCTCCTCTTTCTCTGGCCAAATTCTACTTATTATTTAAATCCTAACTTTCTTGGACATCCCAATCTACTCCCACCCCAGGCTGTCCTAAGTGCCTTCCCCTGGAATCCCCAACACCCTGGACAAAGTTTCACTGGTGCATTACCACTGTTTGATGGTGGTACTACTTATGTGTCTTTAGACTGAGCTGTTCGGTGAGTGTACCCAATGTCTCTGCCCACCTCTGACATCAGCTCCAAGCTTGGACTCTTCTTGAGCTGTTGGCATGCCACCTCTGACTCAATGTTCCTTTCCTTTTTCTGCCCCAGGCTCTTCTGCTGAAACCATCTGAAAGGAATGCCCTGGAAAAACTCTCAACCGATAGGGGAAGGGAGACAGTGAATGAAAGTTTTCTCCCTCTCACATTCCCTGTTCCCCACATGCCCTCCACTTCTCTTTAGTTGACCGGTCTGGGTCTGGGAGACATTCTATACACAATACTGTTTAAGGAATTGACACATTTCTTCAGAAAATGGATAGAACAGCAAACTACATGGACGCATTTTGGCTTTTCTTCCTTTCCTGTCTCACTTACCTTTCCCTCTCCCCTCAAATCCTGCAATCCTGACATCACATCCCAGATAAATACTCCACCCACATCATTGTTTCTGGCTCTGTTTTGGGGGAACCCAAACTGAGACAAGAGTATTTATTCATTTGTTTATTTATTTTTGTGATAGTAATTTCCTTTTTTTCCTCTTTTTATTTTGAGATAATTCCAAACTTACACAAAAGTTATACTAAAAGAATGGTGCAAAATAACTCCCACATTCTCTCTTCCCAGAGAGTCAATCACATTTCACCTATCTTCTCAATGGTGTTCTTTATTGTTAAATCATCCAGTGCAGGATCATGCATCACACCCATGTGATGTCTTTTGAGTCTCCTTCAAACTAGAGCAGCTCCCAATTTCCCTTCACTATCATGGCCTTAGATTTTTTGAATATACAAGGCCATTTTATAGGCTGCCACTCACTTTGGGTTTGCCTGATGTTTCCTTATATTTAATCTTAGGTTATGCATCTTTGGCTGGAATACCGCAGAAGTGGACCTGTGTTCTTCTCATTGCATCTTATCAGGTGGCACACTGTATCTCATTACCTGTGGTATTCATTTTATTTGGTTAAAATGGTGTCTGCCTAGTTTCTCCAGGGTAAAGTTACTTTTCTCCCTTTTCTAATTAATAAAATATTTTGTGAGGAGATACTCTGAAAGGGCGCTGGCAAGGCTGGCTTCATGGCTATACCACCTGTGCAGCTGCACTGGGTTCTGTGCTTAGAAAGTCCCAGGCCTAGTTTCCTTCTTGCATATTTCCCATGAAAAAGGAAGTAAGGGAGGGAGGGGGAAGGGAAGGGAAGGGAAGGGAAGGGAGATGATAGAGCAGAGTCAAGAGGAATAAATTTAATTTTTCAAATTTTTTTACTGTGGTAACATACATAAAAAATTTACTATCTTAAGTATTTTTTTTTTTTTTGCGTTACGTGGGCCTCTCACTGTTGTGGCCTCTCCCGTCATGGAGCACAGGCTCCGGATGCGCAGGCTCAGCAGCCATGGCTCATGGGCCCAGCCGCTCCGCGGAATGTGGGATCCTCCCGGACCGGGGCACACACCCGTGTCCCCTACATCGGCAGGCAGACTCTCAACCACTGCGCCACCAGGGAAGCCCCTATCTTAACTATTTTTAAGTGTGCAACTGAGTGGTGTTATGTACTTTCATACCATTGCATAGTCATCACCACCATCCATCTCTAAAATTCTTTTCATCTTGCAAAACTGAAACTCCATCCATTGAATAACAACTCCCCATTCCCCACTCCCCCAGCCCCTTGCTGTCACCATTCTACTTTTTGTCTCTATAATTCTAACTATTCTAAGTACCTCATATAAGGGGAAGAACATAGTACCTGTCTTTTTGTAACTGGCTTATTTCACTTAGCATAATGTCCTCAAGGTTAATCCTGTTGTAGTGTATATCAAAATTTCTTTCTTTTTAAAGATCGAATAACATTCTATTGTATGTGTATATCACATTTTGTATATTCATTCATTTGTCAATAGACCCTTGGGTTGCTTCCATATTTTAGAGTGAATAATGCTTGTTTTGTGACCTAACATGTAATCTATCCTGGAGAATGTTCCTTGTGCACTTAAAAGAATGTGTATTCTGCTGCTGTTGGATGGAATGTTCTGTACATGTCTGTTAGATCCATTTGGTCTAAAGTATAGATCAAGTCCAATGTTTCCTTATTGATTTTCTGTCTGGATGATCTATCCATTGTTGAAAGTGAGGTATTGAAATCCCTTACTGTTATGGTATAGTTGTCTATTTCTCCCTAAATCAGTTAGTATTTGCTTAATATATTTAGGTTATCTGAGGTTGGGTGCATATATTTATGACTGTTATATCCTCTTGATGAATTGATCCCTTTATCATTACATATATGTTTAAATGATAATATATATAAATGATATATTTACATTATATACATATGTTTATATATGTGTATATATATCATATATTTATCTTTTGTGTATCTGCAGTAGATTTTTGCATTGTGGTTACCATGAAGCTTATATAAAACATCTCATAGACATAGTCTAGTTTCTCCTAATAATAACTTAACATCAATTGAATACAAAAACTTTACCCTTTTACTCCCCCCTTCATGTTTTTGATGTCACAGCTCTTTTCTTGACTTTTCTCCATGTCTTCCTTTAGCTCTTGGGCATCCTTAAAATAATTGTTTTGAAACTTTTGTCTAGTAGATCTGCCATCAAGTTTTGTTCATGGATATTTTTTGTTGCTTTAGTTTTTCCTTTGAATGGGCCATACTTTCTTCTTTCTTTGCCTTGTGATTTGTTGTTGTTGTTAAAAACTGGACATTTGAATCTAATAATGTGGTAATTCTGGATATCAGATTCCCCCCCTTCCCCAAGGTCTGCTACTTTTGTTTGTTTGTTTAATTGCAGGCTGTCTCTGTGCTGAAGATAAGCTTGAAGTGCAAACTTAAGGCCTTCTTAGGTATTTTCTGAGGCTGCACCTTCCCCTGGGCATGTGTGATGACTTTCTTATTTCTCCTGTATATATGGTTGCTTTTGAATATCCTAGTCTTCAATGTGTGACCCCCAAAAGGGGAAAAAGAGAAAAATAAAGTGTGTGTGTGTGTGTGTGTGTGTGTGTGTGTGTGTGTGTGTGTGTGTAGGGGGGTGGGGGGTTGGGGATGGGGATGGGGATGGGGATGGTGTCACTGGCTCTTTAAATCCCTTGTAAGTCACTTCAGCCAGAGAGGGAGGAACTTTCACTTCAGCCAGAGGCAAGGAGCTTTCAACAATGGCTGCCTGCCTCCTTTGTCTGCATCTCTTTGATCAGAGGTGGTAATCATGATCAGAAAACAGATCTCCTATATATGGAGGATAACATCCTTTTTGCACTCTCTGGCTCCCATAAGCTATGTGCAAGCTGCTCTAGGGACACGTGCACAGCTGCCATGCTGGTGGGTGGGTAGCTGCTAATGTGCTAAGACTGAAATTGACCAAAATTAACCACAACTTACCTTCCAAACCTCAATTTATCATCCAAGCCTTCCCCTGGTAGTTGAGCTGCAAGCTTTCAGTAGACTCCAGAGTTCCAAAATAATTACTTCAGACATGTCAACAACAACAACAAAATTAATCAATAGTCAATCTAAGAAAGAAATAGGAAATTTTATTCTAGCCAAACTGAGGATTATAACCCAGGAGACAGTCAGTCTCTCAGAGAGCTCTGAGATCTGCTCAAGGAGGTAAAGGGGAAGGCCAGTATGTAATTTTGGCAAAGGGGGTACTGCAATCAAGCACACATCTCAGTAGAAAGTTACTGCTAGTCACGAGGAACAGACATTGAGTTAATGGTTTTAGTGGTTTTCTAAGTATGGAAGAAACTAGGTTCTAAGAAACTAGGTTCTAAGAAACTAGGTTCATAAACAGTTTCTCCTAAAGATATCTGACTATCTGAAGGCCTGTTCTGTCAGTTTTCCCAGAGCACAGAGCACCTCATCCTGATCTTTGCCCTGAATTCCTTTCAGGATATCCTGTAGGTCAGCAATTGCAGTGGCTAATGACTTGATTCTTGTAGAACTGGATGGTGGGCAGCATTCATTATTTTACAGTCCCTTTCCTTTTGGTCTTAATTTCAACGAAGGTTTGCGAGGTATTTCACAACCGGTTTGTCCCACAGTGCTAGGAATGCTCATTTGCAGGTCGGGCAGGGATTTCATTGATCGGCCACTCAATGTGCTGTTACTGGACTAGGCCCTGTTAACAGTAACCAAAAACCTCTGGACCACTTGTCATATTAATCAGTTACCGTCCAGGAAGTGGTTCCTTCTTGTTGCTTCTTCCCATATCTAGAGTTACACTATTATAGTCATTGATATTGTATGACTATTATTCTGGTCAATCATTTCAAGTCACCTACTCATCATTAATTTTATCTGAGGCTCAGTCACACATTTGGTGATGCAAGAAACAATAGTCTTGTAAAGTAGGCAGGATACAAATTATATAGCTAGTCACATTAATAAGGTCATAAAGCTTTAAGAGCTTCCATTAGGTATGGCCCAGTATGTCTCCAGGTCTTCTGACCAGTTTTTGGGGCACCACTTGCTGTCTTTAAGGGAAATGATATATTGGCATTGTACATAAAGTTCACCAAAGATGTCTGCATGTACAAGCAAGTGGTGGGTCATCTTGACGCCTTACAGGATTGAGAAAGGAATGTTATCTTTTAAGGAGTTACATGACTGGCACTAGAAGGAGAAAAAACGATCTTTATGGTGGAGCAGGTATTTCTGCTATTGGGGAGGTCTGGTTAACGCATAATGCAGATGCACAATGCACACCAGAGGGAAGGGAGAGGCCAGATAAAATGTTTTATGTTTAAATTTTTCTGTCTTGCCTTAAAATGTGAATTTTTATTTCATCAGACAGATTCTGCCAGTGCAATTGTTGTCTAGGTGGGGAAACAGATTTTCAATGCTTCTTACTCTATTATCTTCCCAGAATCCAGGAGTATTTTTTTGTTGTTTTTCTTACAAATAGATTCATTGATTCTTTGTCAGGCACTGGAGTTACAAAAGACAAAATTCTATCATATAATCAGATAATTATTAAAAAATGTGTTACATAGTCCTATGTAATAGGACTAATAGTCTTAATAGTCCTATGCATGACTACTATGCATGCCCAAAAGTATGTACATGAAGTGTTGTGTACTGGAGAGGCCCTGAACCAGACTCCTGCCTGCAGTGTCCAGGCATCACTAATCTATCCAAGCTCTCTTTCACACAGAGCCCCCAAATCGTTTTTGGAATCATTTCCAGCACAATGCTGCAGCCATCCATTACCAAATACACCAAAGTTTTCGTCCCAACTTTGAAGTTTTTAACTTAAACATTCAAAATGTCTAGGATCCTTTGAAAGCACAAATCAGAAATTATAGTATAAGAGATGTTATTCTTTGTACTTCTTGCCTGTGTAGGTTCCCTTCCCCACCTTAGCTTTCTTTTAATTTGTGCTTCTTTAACTGTGACTGCTTTGAGGTGCCTGCAATTTTTAATAACTGGAAGATTCCTTAAATCTTGCTCTAACATGAGACTCTGATTACTCCAGCTACTTGCTTGCAAGTTGCTGTTGAATAACTTTTAATGAAGTAAAATTTCAATAGTCCTTTCCTTGTGTATTTGGAGTGTGTTATAGTCAGCTCAAATTATTGCTTTTTAAATCTATTTTTTCTATACCCAGAGACATATTCTATATGTTACTTTAATGTCGTGCTGTGTTCCTGTAACAATTCCTTGTATGGTGAATCCTGATAATTTCCTTCAAATGAGATAGGAGAGATTACACCATCATTTCACATTGTCTCTTTGATTTGTCACATTGGCTGGTAGGAAATGCTTCTGGGGGAAAAAAAAAACAGTGGAGCAAAATTGCTTCTCTTTTCAAAAGAAAAATCTTGTTTAAGAAAATGAAATCCTTATGAAAACAGATAGGAATATGCAGCTGTCACACAGATGGTAACCTCTCCTGAGATTTGAAGGCGTCCCTTCTCAAGACGAACAGGGCATATAAACAGGGGTGGAAGCCACTGCTATTGTTACGAGAGTTGAAAGCAGAGGTTTTAGAGTCAAGGTTTCCCTGCATCTTACCTTAATTCCAGTGGCTGGGGACCAGTTCCTTGCAACCCAGACTCTAGCCTAGAGAGAGCTGGAGTGATGGGGAGTGGGGGGTTACCTTCCCTTGTAGCCACTTGGAGGAGTCAGGAATGCTTGGGGAAGTCCTGCTAAATGCCAGGAGCTTTACAAACTTTATTTCTCTCTGTCCTTTTAACAATCCTACAAAAAAAGAATTTTTTTCCAGATATGGAAACTGAGACTCAGAAAGATTGAGGAATTGTTCCAATTTTCCACAGTAAGATAGAGGTTTTGTTAGAATTAAAAGTAGGTCTGGATCATAGGTAAATATTGCTTCAGTTAAAGTATTTTGCATGAATCCTGCAATCTCTGGGAGATACATATTCCAAAATGATTATTCCCGACTAATCTTGGGTTAGCATAGTATCCCCCGTTGTTTCCCTATTTATTCTCATAGCCTAACTGTAGATTGCAATGTCAAGTACTGGGATCGCTTTCCCCACTCCCTACAATCCAGCCATCCCAGGTGAGGCTGGGCTTTAGTGGCATCTAATGGCTTAAAGAGCCTGGGGGGTTGGGAAGGGGTCTGCCCAATTTGCTTAAACCAGCTTAGGGAAGAGAGGGATCAGAAGTCAGGGTCACACTCTCCAGTTTCTCCCAGTATCTCCCATGACTTATTTCAATAGCCACTGCCATCTTTTCCTTCCAGAAAAAAAGAAGGAAGTTCCAAGTGTCTGTATGGAAAATGGAAGGCGTTGGTGATATGCTGGGAGTCTGATGCAGGAAGAATGAGATAGTCTAAATAAAGAGGCAGTGGGACAGGACTCCTGAGAGAAGCGGGAAAGCCAATTTTCACTGCCTTCATTTCAAAGTCACTGTGCTCCACATCTCTCCCAGGCTTCCTGAGGTCCCAAACACAGGGGCAAATGGGCATGAATCATCTGTGTGATGACTAAATATTTCCATTATCCAGGATAGGACAAAGAAGGACTTTATATAAATAAAGGCTGAAGGGAAGTGCTGACACATCTTAGAAATGGCACCTTTAGTGACCTTCCAATGACTGACCAAGGTCACTCTAAGTCCCATTTCTGTAAAGCATGTTATTGGAATCAACCTCTTGGTTTAGTGCTCAGAGGCAGTAAACAAAACAAAATAAAAAAGATGACAAGCAGGTGGCTAGTACCATCTAGTGGTAGCAGAGAAACAAGAACTTTCTTAATGACCTTTTTCAAAGAGGGGAAGGGGAGACTGAAACCTTGCCTTTCTTTCGGGGCCTCTGATGGCTTATCTCAAGGTGGTGAGCTTGCGCCTTTCTCCACGGGAGATGAAGAGCAGTTCAATACCGAGGCTACTTGTCCGAGAGAGCAGAGTGAAGAGATTAGATGCGCTTCAAGATAAACTCATTTCAATGCTGCTCTGGAAGAGGGGCACACTGAGATTTACACAAACAGCTCATTTTCCGTTTAGCTATTTCTGGTGGTTGGGGATGGTGTTGCTGATCTCTGTGGCGAGCTGGAGGTTTCCTGAAAACCAGCTGCTTTGCATACAAGCCTTGTCATTCCAAATCCAAGTCTTAGATGAAATTCTGGCCATGGCAATTTGTTTTAGGGCCTCTGTTTGCTCTTGGCACCTGCCTCTTTGTCTCACAGGCAGAATTTCAGAGCAGCAGATGCACTCATCACACTTCTTCAAAGGTTTTTAGCCAATGCAGCTGCATTCTACTCAGGAAATAATCATAATTACCACAGTTTACTCAACACCTACTGTGTGCCAGTGACCATGGTACTCACAAGGCAGGTATTCTTGATCTCCCTACATATGAGGAATGAGGCTCAGAGAAATCACATGGCTTGCCCAAGGTGACCAAGTTCACAGAGGAAGCTTGTGCCCAGCTGGCCACCCTGGAGGATGAACTCATAGCTTAAGGCACCATCTCCATCCTCAGAAAGCTTATGGCATTTTGACGAAGGCAAGACACTCACCACAACAGGCATATACCATGAGGGCGTCTGCAGAATGGTATGTTTCTGGAGATTGCGGACTGACAGACAAGGCTAGACAGGCCGACACATCAGTCCTCCTTTCCCCATAAAAATATCCTCATCCTGTAGCCAAGAGGCCCAGTAATGTTCTCAATCTGCCCCTCCTCATTCAGTGGCCATTATTTAAATGCACCCCGGCTTGTTGATAACCAGTGAGTTGACACCAGCGTGGAATAAGGAAATGCAGTGTGTAGTCAGGTTAATCTGGTGCTGGGGCAGGAGTCTGAGTGATCAGGAGGACGTTGTGATCATCAGGATGATTACAGATGTGTCTAGATTGAAAGGAAAGCTGTGAAAATGTCCAATAGGGCAGACATTGTAAAGGAACCAGACAGAAATTGGGGCCGGGTTGTTTGTGAGGTATGAGGAAGAAGAATGACTGGTGACAGGAGGAAAAGTTGTGTGTGTGTACAGAGTCTATGTGAAAAATGCCGCACATGGTCCCTAAGTTAGTTATTGGAACAGGGCATAGTGTATCCTCTCTAACCTACCCCTATGTGTTGATCAGATGGGGCTCTCTAAGCAGGAGGTATTCAGATAAAACAAAAACAACAGGTGGCCTCTTCCAAGTGCATTGGTAACTCATTTTTCTCATAGCTATGTTTTTAGATAGTTGGTTTAATAAAGTATGTTGAATATTTTAATCTCCTAAATGGATAAATATATGATGCTTGTAGACTCAAGACTTTATTTTTCTTCATTTTCTTTGTCTCATTTTGATATCCAGACCTCAAAATACCTTTCAGCACTTTGTAAAGCATTGTATGCCTCCAATACATCCATATTGAATATAGTTCTAAAGACACGGGGGGAAAGTTTTATGTTTATATGTAATACAGTGTCTGTATCTTTGTTTTCATGTAAATGTGGTGGATAGAGCAAAAAATTGTTTCCCACAGTCCATTTGCCCTACTGCATCCCTCTGATTCTATGATGGGATGGTCTTAATTCAAGATATTCCTCCTGTGGATGCAGGAGGTTGGTGGTAGACATGATGGGGGGCAGAGCTATAGCTGAAGGGGAAGGAGGAGGTTCACCAACTGTAATGGCTCCACTCTGACCTGGGTTGAGTCTTCATATAGTGCATACATGCATACAAACACACATGTACACACACAATCAAGGGGCACACATGTAAAACATACTCAAACACACAAATGCACACACATTACGTACGAGCACACATGTATAAACACACACACAGAGCAGTGCTCACTCAGTGGGTATCACAGCAGCAAGAGGCATTTACTTCTCACTTGATACACACTTAAAGGCGGTCAGAAAAGCAAGTATGACATTATTTATGAGCTCAGCTTTCAAAATCTTGCTGGAGGGCACAAAATTTAGTAATACAAAAATAGTAGAATTGTTTTATGACCAGTTCTTTCTGATCACTACAAAGCAGTTAATTTATTCAGACTCAAACAGTCTAAGTCAAAATGTATTAAGTGTAACTTTCATTCCCTTTTTCCCAAGGTGAGGTGATGCAAAAATATCCTTTAGAAAACTCTCCACATAAAGAATAAATGATGAATCCATTGCTGTGCATGTTGAGTTTGAGGTGACAGTGGGATATCCTACGGTTTGAAATGACACCCATGGAGTAGGTAGGAGTGTAGCTTGGGTGAGAATCAGGGCTAGAAATAGAAATTTGGAAGTGAGCAGCAGCGTAGAACATTTTCATTAGGCCTTGGAAGAACTCAGAGGTATTTCAGAAAAACGTCACCTCGGGGAATGTCAGGTGATATCATTAAGTAAACATCACTCAAAGAATGTCAGCTTGGGGCTTCCCTGGTGGCGCAGTGGTTGGGTGTCCACCTGCCGATGCAGGGGACGCGGGTTCGTGCCCCGCTCCGGGAAGATCCCACATGCCACGGAGCGGCTGGGCCCGTGAGCCATGGCCGCTGAGCCTGCGCGTCCGGAGCCTGTGCTCCGCAACGGGAGAGGCCACAACAGTGAGAGGCCCGCGTACCACAGAAAAAAAAAAAAAGAAAGAAAAATAATGTCAGCTTTTAATGAAGACCCCCCTGGATGTACATTTATTAGATTTTAAGTGATATACTCAAGGGACTCTGAGTTTGTTGATCTAAGTTTTGTTTTTAGTCACATAGAAATAAGTTCTCCCTCATTCATGAGCCATTCCCTTAGAGAAAGGCTATGTTGATATGACCCCAAACTACCAGGTCACAATTAATTTGGTGCTTGCAGTAGGCCCAGCAAGTGATATAAATTGCTCTGGAATTGAATTATAAATAGAAATCAAATACAGGCAAGCAAGGAGAGGGGAAGATTGAGGCAGGAAGAAGAGACATTTGTTATTATGCCATGGCTGACTTCATCATGGTGTGAAGTTATAACCTCCTTTGGAATTATTAATAGTTAATTAATGAATCTCTTCTGAGCTCTTGGGTTTTAGAGGCAGGTTTTTGCCAGGACTTTGGAGTCAAAAAGATATTGCGACCTTACCATCTATAACAGTTTGACCTTGGACTTAACCATCAAAGCCTCTGAGCTTTGGTTTTCTTACTTACCCAGTGCGGACTTTCCTACACACCCCAGAGGGTTGTATGAGGACTGAATGAGATACAGATATAAGAAGCACAATGAATGTTGGCTCCTTCCACCACACCAAGCTACCCTCAGAGACAGGGCATCGCAGAGACGCTTATCCAAGGATCTGGGTTTGTGCAGGCCTGTAGTAGCTTAGATTCAAGTCCACACTGGTTTTTGCAGAGACTTAGCACCAAGGTCATGCATCACACACCTGGGCTAGGCCCAGTGTAAACTGGACCGCACTTCTTGGACTGGGTCCTTGGAACTTGGGGATGGAGCAGCATGAGAAGATGACTTATTTTCTGGAGAAGCACGAGGCAGTGACAGCCGGGAGCAAACTCGTGCTGGTCCTTCTTGAATTCTCCTTTCTCCCTCCTCATTCCATCTTCAAGTCTCCTCGGTCTCTTATTGATCCTTTCCTCCTTTGAAACTCTTCTGGAAGACAACAGAGGCCTGTTAATTGTCAGATCCGATTGTTTCTTCTTAATCCTCACCCTGTTTCATCCATTTGTCAGATTTGATGCTGCGGACCTTTTCAGTTTTGAAGTGTTTCTCCCTGATTTCTGCAGAACTTCTCTGATAGGCTGTTTCCTGCTTCTCTCCTTGTTTTTCTCCCCTCAGCTTTTAAACATCTTTTGTTTTGTCCTCAGTCTTTTATGTTCTGACTCTACATTTTCCTTTGTGCATTTGTGGGGGGTCATCTGTCCCTGTGAGTGTAACTGTCATCCTCTAGTTTCTCACCTCCAATCCATGCTGCACACAGTGTAGTGATTTTATTTTAAAAGTAGTTCACGGGAGTTGCTGGAATACACATGTGTATCAGAGAATGATTAGGGGATGGCTTGAGAGGTAGGCAGGGATGAAATCACACAGCTCCTTGTACACTTGTTAATGGATCAATCTCAGTAAGGTAGTTAGGCTGGCATAATAAACAGACCTGCAATCTTATTGGCTTATTACAACAAGAACTTGTTCACACCAGACTTCTTCCACAGGTCAGCTTCAAGCTCTTCTTCACATCATCCCCACTCTGGGACCCAGGCTGCTGAGGTGGCCTTCATCTGGAGCACTGCTTATGGCCAGAGCAGACAGAGAGAGGAGAGATTGCATGTGGCTCTTGAAACATCTACCTAGAAAACACTTACAGCACTACTGACAAAATTTCATTGACTAGAACAGGTCATATGGCCACATCCAATTTCAAGAGTGCAGAGTGTTGCTCTCCTAGCATGTATCTGAAGGAGAGCTGGAAATATCTGGTGGACAGCCCTGATGTCTACCCAGTTCTGTCACACAACACAAGGTCAGCTCAAATTCCTTCTGACATAAAAAAAAATTTACCACCTGTCTAAGGGATTACAGACCAAAAGTTCAACCAAGTCATTGCATCCCACTCCAAATGCAGGGTCTCCAAATGAGACTTTGGTCCTGCCTTGTGTCCTCTTATTGCAGAGACCTGTAAACTAATAAGGTAAGCTGTCTGTCCCCCACACACCCAGTGTACAATGGCGTAGTAGGGGCAGGGTAGCTACAATAGCACTAAGATGGAGGAAGAATGAACCACTGGTCCACTGCAACTCTGAAATCCCCCTGGGTCAAGGTTGCAATGACACCCCACCCTGGGAATAGAGAATGTTCTACATGATTAGGGCCTGTATCCCGTTCCCTGGGAGGAGCTCATCAGTCTTGTTTTCTGTGGCTCTTGGCTCTTCCCTCCATGAAGTTTTTCTACTCCATTGTCCTTCTCAGATATTGGTGGAATATTCCTTCTTAGGACAGCATTTCTCAGCTGACTCCCAGCCACTGATGTTTGAGGGCCTATGGATCATTTTAAGTTTCAAAAAGTCAAAGTCTTTCTTAGTCTAGCCTGGTAATTCTTTTGTGTGTGATTCTCTCAAAATCTTAGATTCTTATCTCTTCGCTTCCAGTCAGTTTTATCTACCAATAGCAAGACACACAATCTTCAAGACTTGAGTCTTAGTTTTCATTTCAGGTATATTTCTTTACTTTCCTGTTCTCATGAGCTACCACTGTAACCCCTGCTTGAGTTAATTGCAGCTTCCTCAGACTACCAGACACCGGTGGAAAAGCCACCTTTAGGTTCTTTTCCCTGAGCCATCTTAACCAATTGAAAAGATTTACTGGATACTACATCTTAATTTTTTTTTTTTTGCGGTGTGCGGGCCTCTCACTGTTGTGGCCTCTCCCGTTGCGGAACACAGGCTCCGGACACGCAGGCTCAGCGGCCATGGCTCACGGGCCCAGCCGCTCCACGGCATGTGGGATCTTCCAGGACCGGGGCACGAATCCGTGTCCCCTGCATCGACAGGCGGACTCTCAACCACTGCGCCACCAGGGAAGCCCACTACATCTTAATTTGATATTTGCCCTGAGGTTCTTTATCCAGAGATGTTAACAATAGGTCTGATGACAAATCCTTAATTTGGTCCAGGTACAAGGTTCAGTTTTAATGAGTCATCATTACTCAAAGTCCTCCTCATTTTCTTCTGTTTCAGTTTAAGCAGTTGCCTCTTCAATGCCAAAATTCTCTGAATTTCTAGGCCCTCTCCACATTTTTTTTTTACATTTTGCTTACAACTGGTCATTGCTTTTTTCAGGTCATTTCTTTCCCAGAGTACCATGTCAAGTACAGTCAACTTCAGCCAACATACACTTCTAACTCTGTGTTTCAGTCATTTCCCATATTGTTATAAGTTCATTATGTTCATGATCTGCCTAAAAAGTTAGTTTAGATTAGGGTTTTCCACCTATTCTCCTGTATAACGTGAATTACCATATTTGTACTCTCCATTATGTTTCCTCACCGCTACCATTCAGCCCATCAACTAATTGCCGCGTCTTTGAATCTTCTTTGTTAGGAATTACCCCACTTCTGGTAATAATAAATGTATCTGTCAAAATAGGCAAGGTTATGCTGAGGTTAAAAACCAAACAGAACACTCTGTGGCTTTACACGACAAAAGTCTATTGCTTCCCCAAAGTCCACTACAGACCTGGACAAGATAATAATTTGCTTCTAGGCAAAATTATAATTATAATAGCTCATATGCACTGAGCACTTAATATGTGCTAAGCAGTTCTTATATATTATTTAATTTAGTCTACACAGTAACTCCACAAGGTAGGTCTTATTATAACCACTTTACATGTGGGAAAAGTAAGGCTTTCATTCAGGCAACCGGCCCAAGGTCATAAAGTTAGTAAGTAGTTGGGCTAGAATTCAAATTTAGGTCAGTGAAGGTACAAAGCCTGTGGTCTTAACCACTATGCAGGCTCCTCATGATGTGATTTAGACGTCCTGTGTTTGTCTTCTACATCACGTTATTTATGATGCACTGTGCTCAGCATTTTCTGCCTCTTTCCTTCTCCATCTGCAAACTCTTCAATTGCAGACACTATGTACTCAATGCTGAGCATGGGGTGTGGTATTTGGAGGCATTAAGCAAATATCTGTTGAATGAATGGATGAAAGAGTGAATAAATTACTGAGTTAAAGTAAGATTCTGTAACAAATGTTTACGTTGGGTCCCTGTATTAGTTTTCTGTTGCTGTGAAAAGAATTATCACAAACTTGTGGCTTAACACAGCATATACTTTTTATCTCCCAATTTCTGTGGGTCAGGAGTCCAGGCCCAGCTTAACAGTTTCCTCTACTGAAGGTCATACAAGGCAGCAATCAGGTTGTCAGCCAATCTGCATTCCTTTCATGAGCTTGGGGTCCCCTGCTGAGCTCATATGGTTGTTGACAGAATTCAGTTCCCTGTAGTTATAGGACTAAGGACCTAATTTCTTGCTGTCATCAGGGGCCCTCTGTCATGTTCTGGAGGCCTCCACACTTCTCTGCCACATGGCCTTTTCATAGTGCCACTTACAACATGGCAGCTGACTTCTTCAGAGCCAGCAAGAGAACCTCTTGCTCTGATCTACTGAGACAGAGTCTTGTCTATGATAAGAAAGTTATGGGAGTGACTATGCCATTACCTTTGCCATACTCTATTGGCTAGAAGCAAGTTATAGGTTTTCTCACATTCAAGGGGAGGAATTATACACAGATATGGTTCACTGGGGGTTATCTTAGCACTCTGCCTACCATAGTTCCCTTTTCTCCTTTAAGTCTATTCATTTTTCTTTGGAGACAATCTTCCCATTCTCTATTACTCAAACCAGATTTCCCTGGCTCAAATTTTTTTCATAGATCTTAAGAGCTATTTGAACACTTTCCAGATTGCATTGGAATAATAAAACTATCCACATCCCCTTAATGAGACAAAACCATTGTTAATATTGTGATATAAATTCATAATGCCACGATCTATATGACATATAGAAAATCATAACTGTGTAGTTTTAAACAAAAATTAGTTCCACTGCCATTTTCACAATTTACTTCTTTATTTAACAATATATCATGAATATTCCAATGCCATTAAATATTCTTTTATAGCATAATTTATAATTGCTTTGCAGTATTGTATCATATAGATACCTTATGATTTATTTAACTGGCTTACAGTTGTTGGACATTTAGATTATTTCTAATATTGTGCTAGTATGAGAATTTTAAAATAAACTTTTCCATGATTATCTTTGCCTATAATTGTAGTTGGTTTTAGTGGGGTAAATTCCTAGAAGTAAATTTTTGTGCATCAAAGAATATGTGCATTTAAAAAATTTTATTTGAATTACCAAGTTGCACTCCAGAAATTTACTGTTTAACCAGCAGTGGAGAATTGTGTGTGTGTGTGTGTGTGTGTGTGTGTGTGTGTGTGTGTGTGTGTATTTTTCCTATTACTTTCTAGAATATTGCTATTTTTCAAGTTACATGACTAATACAGGTTGTTTTAAACAGATAGGAAATTTCAAAAATCTCTGATACAGAATTAATTTACTCTTTTTTCTTCTAATTCCATCTGTCTGAGGTAGCCAATATTAACAAATTGCTGGGAATACCTATAAACCATCCTCAGTGGATTTGTCTGTGTCTTTTGTAATTGAATAGTTGAAAGTGGTATCTCATTGTTGCTTTAATTTTATTTCCCAGACTTACTAGTGAGGCTAAACTCTTGGTAATTTGCGTTTTTCTTTTCTTAGTTGCTGGTTCATTTCTTTTCATTGGTCTTTAATTATTATGGTGTCAGACATTCTTTACCTTTAGATGGTCCAGTTCCAGTATTGTTCATAACATTTACATTTGAGTTTACCTCCCTTTGCTGTACAAAATATCTCTTTGGTACATTGTTTCTCAGCACAAATAACTTAAGTTTGAGGAATAAAAGCTACTGATACTTTAATATAGATCAAAGACCATTCCAAAAATATATTTTAATTACAAAATATTTCAATTCCCAAGTGATGGCTCATTTATTTCAAATAAAATTCCATATCACTTAATTCCAATACACTGAAAGTGTTTAAGATGTACCCCATATTATTGTAATAAGAGTTTATCTATATTAGAAAAATTTATAAAAGTGTTCAAAAGACAATACCATATTTGTACTTTTGCATTGTTGCTTCTCTTGGATATGTCACACATCTATTATATTCTTTAACTATGAAGACACAATCTTTGACTAGTATTAAGCCTAAAAGAGTTCATATACTTCCTGAAATTGCCCAGGCCCAAAACTAGAACTAAAATTTATACTGTAAGAGGCTGACATATTTTTCATTAGCATAGTGACAAAGCAAATGTAAAATGGCATGGTGCATTTTCAGAGGGTGGATTTCCCTTTTGGTTCTTTGATATATAAAACTCCAAAGTGCCTCTGTGAAAAGCTTCAGATTTAGAGAAAGAGATGAAAGGTAACAGGCAGAGCTTAGTAGAGTTAGCTTTCAAAGCAATTTTTGTTGTGTGCTTTTCCTTTTCCCAGGAAATGGGTTATAGAATCTAATTTACAATTTTATAAATCTGTGCTGAAGACAGGGAAATAAGGACTAGCTTGTTCTTTATTGATCACACTATCTCTTCATCTGCGGCCTCAATCCGCACCAGGGTTTTCCCTCATTCTCTAGTTTTGTGTAGATTCCTTCAGCATGCCTGATTTTTAACAACTTTTTTAAAAAAATAGTAGGACTACTGATTACTGATAAGAGTTATTGATTTCAAATGTACAAATGATAGGAGTGACTACTATCAGTGACTAGGAGATACTCAAATTCAGCACAGAGAGAAATGGGATCACAGACCCCAGTACTGAAAGCAACCGGGAAGAGAACGGGGAGAACAAATTGTATTCAGCTTTGGAAATTAAGAAATCTTCTGTGCACAGTGAATGAGAAGAATACAAAGCCACTGAACAGGAGGAAGCAACTGCGATTTCAAATAGATTTGTTAAATGTAGCGTGGAGGTACACAGGTACTATAAGATTATTTTCAGTACTTGTTTGTATATCTATATCATTCCATAGTGAAAATAAAAGAATTTTTAAAATGCATATGGAAAAAAGAGAAAGAAAATATGGATAATGATGTTCTCCCAACAGCAACCTTCAGTTGTGTGAAAGAATATCTTCTTGATACTCTCTACTCTGTAATAATTGCGCTCAGTGCTGTCATTCTTCCCTCTTAGCAAGACTATGAGACCGTGCCCCCTCCTCTCACAACTCCAGCATTCCTTAGAAGTCACACTGGAGAACCGGCTCAGTATAACCACAGCTGAGAAAATTAATTAGGACATGTTGAAAGCCGAATGAAAACTGGGCCAACCCTAAAGATAACCATCACCCCAGAGGAAGGAGGAGAGATAATCAGTGTGGTTAAAAAGTAAGCTAAAACCAAGGATTGGGATCAAGAATTCTAGGTCCTTGGAACACATCCCCTGCCCTCAGCCTGTGTGTCAGGCAGAAAAGTGATCTCATTTCAGTCAGCATGTGGGTGTTTTCCCCTCTTCTACCAGCAATGGAGTGACTAGTCTTCTGGGCAATTTTCATTTGACTGTGTAAGATGTTATATTGATATTTGGGGAAAATAGCAGTCTTATTTCTTCATGGACTTAATACTTAATTGTTTTTAAAATGTACTGCTTTATGCTTTTAGTGTCCTAAGAAAATCTTAGCCTACCCAAGGCTTGTGAAGATTTTCTCATGTTTACTCACAGATGTTTCATGGCTTTAGCTTTACAGTTAAGTTTATAATCTGTAGAGAATTAATTTTTATGTATGATGTGATGTAAGAACATATGTTTTGTTTCTTTTTTTTTCCAATTGGATATCCAGTTGTCCCACAATCATTTGTTGAAAACTCTATTTTTTTCCCCATGGAACTACCTTGGCACCACTGTTGAAAATCTATTGACTGTAAATGTGTGGTTCTATTTCTAAACTCAGTTTTGTTTCATTGATACATATGTTCATTCTTAGTCCATCAGAACTAAAAACATCTGCCAAATGAATGGCACTATTAAGAAAATGGAAAGGTGAGCCACAGACTGGGAGAAAATATCACAATACACATATATAACAAAGGACATGTATCTCAAGTACATAAAGAACTCTCATAACTCAGTAGTAAGAAGTAAATAACCCAATAAAAATGGACAAAAGATTTTAACAGAAATGTCACAACAGAAGATATTAGTAATATAATTACTAATTATTACAACTTAGTAATAAGCACATGAAAAGTTGCTCAATATCATAGGCATTAGGGAAATGCAAATAAAAACCAGAATGAGATACCACTGCACACCCACTAGAATGACTGAAGTTGAAAATCTCAATAATATCAGATGATGAGGAGGATGCAGGTTGAGGTTTGAATATTGATTTTTATTAATTTTATCTTGAATGCACACACATGGTATTCTGGATGAGAAGACAGATTTGTTTTATTGTTTATATATTAATATGTACACCAGTTCTCCTTGCCCCGTTAATTATCCCTGAGGCAATGCAATGAAAGTCAGATGGAAAAGTCCCCTATACACGTAGACCCACACTCCATAGGCAAGAGATGGAGAAGCCTGGATTTTCTCTGCTTCTGTACAGAAGAAAGGAGCAGCTACTGCCTCCTCCCTTCCCAGAAGGAAGCTTTTCTCCTTGGAGATGGGATAGAAAGACTCCTGGTTTCTCACCTCTTCCATGACCAGATAAGCAACTTTATCTTCAGCTTTTATGATTTAGAGATGTCTCCAAAGTCAGAGGCCTCATTTCCCCCTGAAATGTAAACACGTATGTCCAAAGTTAGGTAATTCCCTCTGGAGTTCTCTTACTATCCGAAAATTTGTAAATTAACTTCCCAAGGCTGGTTCTTAGCTCAGGATCTCACATTTTTAGCCCCAGTTCTCAGAAATACAAAATGGTTTCTCTACATCCCACAATGTGAAACAATTGAACTTATATACAGCTGATGGGAATATAAAATGATACAACTACTTTGGAAACAATTTTGGCAGAATACCTATTGATTCAATAAGGTTAAATATATAATTACCCTATGATCCAGCAATTTCACTCCTGAGTATTTACCAAAGAGGAATGAAAACATATCCATACAAGGACTTATATACAAATATCATAGCACTGCTATTTACAGTAACCAAAATCTAGAAACAACTCAAATATTCAGCAACAGGTGAGGGGGTAAACAACTTGGGTATATTCATACAAAGGAATACCACTACCCAGCAATAAAAAGGAAAGAAGTATTCAGGCACTCAACATGAATGGATTTCAAAACAATTTTTCTGAGTAAAAGAAGGCAAACACAAAAGAGTACATGATTCCATCAATATGAAATCCTAGAAAAGGCAAAACTAGCCTATAGTGACAGAAAGCAGGTCAGTGGTACTTTGGGGATGGGGTGAGAGTGGGGTTTGACTGCAAAGGGGCTTGAGGAAACTATTGGATTGATGGAAACCTTCTACATCTTAATTGTGCTGGTAGTGACAGTTGTCAGTGAGTGCTTAACATTTGTGAAAGCTCATTGAATTCCACACTTAAAATATGTGCATTTTATTGTTTGTAAATTTTACCTCAATAAAATTGATAAATTAATGATTCATTTTTATGTTGTATTGACTTAGTTTAATTTGGCATATATATTTTTAAGTAAACACTGGGCAACATAGTAACCAAGCTTCACCTCATAAAGTTGTATTTAATGGGCCACAGTATCATAATGTATTGTTAAAAGTTAGGCAATGAATGGCCAATATATAAATTATTTTTAATACACCAAAGAATCATTAGATCTCAAATGGCTATTTTGAGTCTTAGATTTAATTGCAAAAAATAAAAACTCTGGTATTGAGAATGTGATGAACTCTAGTGCTAGTTCGAATTTCAAATATTACATGTAGATATCATGTATAAAAGGGAAAAAAATTTAATATTTTAGGTTTGGTTTTAACCCAGAGCTTTAGCCTTTCAGTTTCGCTACTATCTAGGTGAAAGTTTTGAGGCCCTTGGCAGTGGAATGCAATAATATGGTTAGAGAGTAAATGATAGAAATTTTAGCACAAATAAGAACTAGGCAACATAAGTTTGCATGACATGAAGACATAGCAACTTGGTAGCAACTTCTAAAAAAAGCAAGTGAATGTTGATTTTTAAGCCACCACAGTTATAAACAACTTGATCTCTGATACCCACCCTTCCGCCCAGAAATTTATAATATAGAAAAGGGGCCAGGCAAATAGATATGCTTACTTTCATTTTCATATAAGGCCATTTATGTGATTCAAAGAAATGTTTTCCAGCATTTTCCCCAGAAAACCTATCTTTGAAAGATTTCTAAGTTCTACGACATTCCTAAAGCTTTCCTTGAATTAACTGATTCACTGCAGTAAAATTAAAGTAGTAAATATACAAAAAGGGAAAGTAAGAATTTTTATACAATACATTAAGATACTGTAGCCTATTAAATATAACTTGATGAGATTGAACATGATTACTACATTGCCCAGTGTGTACGTGAAATGTTTATGCTAAATTATACTAATAAGTCTGTGTACATTATATAGGGTTGGTGATCAAACCCAGCATTATGATCATGCCTAAATAAATTTAGGTGCCAGATACTTATCAGGATTTTAACATTTTTCAGTATTTTCTCTCTTGGAGAAAGTTAGATATTATTTTTTTTTTATTGTAGTGTAGTTGCTTTACAATGTTGTGTTCATTTCTGCTGTACAACGAAGTGAATCACCTATATGTATACATATATTCCCTCCCTCTTGGACCTCCCTCCCACCCCCCCATCCCATTCATCTAGGTCACCACAGACCACCAAGGTGAGCTCCCTGCACTATACAGCAGGTTCCCACTAGCTATCTGTTTTATACATGGTAGTGTATATATGTCAATCCTAATCTCCCAGTTCATCCCACACCCCCCTTCCCCCCTCTGTGTCCAAACATCCGTTCTCTACGTCTGTGTCTGTATTCCTGCCCTGCAAATAGGTTCATCTGTAAAGAAAATGTGGTACATATACACAGTGGAATATTACTCACTCAGCCATAAAAAGGAACAAAATTAGATCATTTGTAGAGACGTGGATGGACCTAGAGTCTGTCATACAGAATGAAGTAAGTCAGAAAGAGAAAAACAAATATTGTATATTGATGTATATATGAGGAATCTAGAAAGATGTTATTTTAAAAATGTTATTTGATTTCAACAAATGGTGTTGGGACAAGTGACTATCCCCATATAAAAAAAAATGAAATTGGACTCATACCTCACGCCATATACAAAAATTAACTCAAAATGTATCAAGGGCATGAGCATAAAACTTTTAGAAGAAAACTAAAAGGACTACATATTTATGACCTTGGATTTGGCAATGACTTTTTATTATGATACCAAAACCACAAGCAACAACAACAACAAAATTATAGATAAATTGGACATCATAAAAATTAAAAAAAGACAAACTTGAAAGGACACTCTTAAGAAAGTAAAAAGGTAACACAAACACACATAATGAGATAAAACATTTGAGAGTCATATTTGATTAGGGTCTTCTCTCTGGAATATATAAAGAACTTTTACAACTCAAAAATAAAAAGACAACCCAATTAAAAAATGGGCAAAGTATCTGAATGACATTTCTCCAAAGAAGACATACAAATGGCAAATAAGCCCATGTAGAGGCTCAACGTTTGTCATTGGGAAAATGCACATCAAAACCATAATGAGATACCACTTGACATCCATGAGGAAAGCTGTATTCATGTGTTTCTTGCCTAGAGAAGTTCCTTTAGCATTTGTTGTAAAGCTGGTTTGGTGGTGCTGAAGTCTCTTAGCTTTTATTTGTCAGTAAAGCTTTTGATTTCTCCGTGGAATCTGAATGAGAGCCTTGATACGTAGAGTATCTTGGTTGTAGGTTTTTCCCTTTCATCACTTTAAATATATCATGCTACTCCCTTCTGGCCTGCAGAGTTTCTGCTGAAAAATCAGCTGATAACCTTATGGGAATTCCTTTGTGTGTTATTTGTTGCTTTTCCCTTGTTGTTTGGAAGGCTGTATTCAAAGAGTAATAAGTATTGATGAAGATGTGAAGAAATCAGAACTCTCATACACTGCTGGTGGGAATGGAAAGTTGTACAGCCACTTTGGAAAACAGTGTGGCATGACTTCAAAAAGTTAAATATAGAATTACCATTTGACCCAGCAATTCCACTTCTAGGTATATATCTAAGAGTAATGAAAACATATGTCTACACAAAAACTTTTTCATTAATATTCCTAGCAGCATTATTTATAATAGGCAACTGGTAGAAACAATCCAATATCTATGAACTGGTGAATGAATAAACAAAAATAGTATATCCATACAATGGAATATTACTCAGCCATTAAAAGGAGAGCAGTATTGATACATGTTACAACATAGATAAACCTTGGAAATATGCTAAATGAAAGAAGCCAGTCACAATAACCTACATATTATATGATTGCATTTATAGGAAATGCCCAGATTAGGCATATCTATAAAGAAATCTATAAAGACAGGAAGTAGATTAGTGGTTATCCAGGGCTTGCAGGGAGTGTATGAAGGGCTCTGGGGTGACAGAGGGGATGGTGTTTCTTTTTGGGTGATAAAAATGTCCTAAAATTGATTGTGTGATAACTCCACAAATGTTAAAATTGTTTAATTGTACACTGTTTAAATGGGTAAATCGTATGGATTGTAAATTATATTTCAATAAAGCTGATACAAAAATGATTCTTATAAGCATTATTTTTATTTATAATACTTTTCTGGCAAGATAACTTACTGTAAGTAGAAGGTTTTTTCCTATACATACAGGGCAATTTTTAAAATTCTGTAAGTTTGAGATGTTCACATGGATTTTTCAAAATTACTGAATCTTAACTGTGATGTAGAGATTTCAAAAAGATAGATATATTTAGAGATTTGCAACTTTTAGGTTATGGTGCACATGGGTTCTGGTTGAATACATCCTTTACTGAGTTGTGGTGAAGTATCTTGCTGTCACTGATAGCAAAACTTTTTTCATTTTGTAAACAAAGTAGGAATTTCTACCTTAGAAATTGCTTGTTTCTCATAATTGTCATATGATGGAATTGCTCACGGAGAGGATATAGAATGGAGAAAGCCATGAACCAAGATCAGATTCTGGGCAGAATAACTCACACGTTTCATAGGAGTAGCCATAAATGTGAACAAGAGGAAGTAGCCTTGTCCTGCCTCCCGGAGTTGTTCTTGTCTCTACACCTGTGATGTGAGCATGGACTACTTCATGACTTAAGTTACTAATGGAACTACAGTGGACCTTAAAAGACCAATATCATCTACCAGAGTGGGTCACGGAGGACCCACAACATGTAAGAATTTGTGATGGGAAGCTAAAATGAAAAGTTGTCTGCTAATGTAACACAAAATCAAACACTCCCTTGATTGCCAGGAAAACAAAACACAAACACTGTATACAAGAATGCCAATGTGGTGCCAACATGGCAAGAGACTCTAGATTTGGCCAAGGGCAAAGAAAACGATACCATCAAATAACCACTGAAAGGTCAGGAGAAACCTGCAAACCTGGTCTCTTGCATAATTTCACCAGTGCAACTTCTGATCATTCCTAGGAACAAAAACTCCAGTCCTGGCACATAGCTCCTGATATGGCTCATCTGGAGATGATGCTAAGTGAGTGACGGCAGCACACCCAAGCAGCTCCTGGGCAGTGAGTGCAAGGGGGGCCACCTCAATCAGGGAAGACAGAATAAACAGTTTAAGGAAGCCCTGAGGCTCAGTTTTTAAAAATGGCACAGCTGTGGACTGCTGTCTCAAACACCTGTGGGCTCAGCAAACAGGGTTTGCAACTATGAATCAAAGCTCTGCTTTCATGTGGACCAAGTGTGGGCAGAAACACTCTTGCCTGTGTATCGATCTTTTAAACTGCACATGAACACATCGCTAGAGTGGTCTTTGAATCTGAAAGACAGCGTTTTATTCTGGGACACCTCAGGCATTGTTTTGATGTCTTTAATATTTTCTGTTGCCCATAGGGTATGACATTAATGATTTCCTCAGATGTATTAAGAAATTTTTTAAAAATTAAGAGAATTTTCCAAAGGTCTGACATAACATTTATCTACCCAAGATGTGTATTAGATACTATTTTGTAAAGAGAGATTTTCTAGTAATTAAAAAAAAATTGAGAAATTGACACTTCTCTTAATAATGATACCTCTTTGAAAATTGCTCTAAGAATGATGAATATAATTATTTAATAATTATAGACCAGAAAGAAATCATGATTTTTTAAAAAGACTCAGGTTAGCATTTTGAAAATAAAATAAAATGCATTGATATACAAATTAG
The DNA here is from genome assembly GCF_011762595.2 of Tursiops truncatus. Classification (NCBI taxonomy): domain Eukaryota; kingdom Metazoa; phylum Chordata; class Mammalia; order Artiodactyla; family Delphinidae; genus Tursiops; species Tursiops truncatus. The sequence continues at coordinate 10,256,425 of NC_047051.1, forward strand.
GTTCAAATATTTATTTCTTTTCTACAAAGATTTCAGGTTTATGGTCTCTTTTATTGAAAAATCATTTGAGTTCTCTTAAAAGTAGAAGCCACTGAAAAGATCCAGAGAAGTTATCTGTACAGGTTATCATGTCCTGTACAGAAATAATTATGCAATCACTCTTCAGCCTTGATTTCTCACCTAGCATCTGGTTTCTTTTTTGTGGCACACATTTTTTCCCAGATGAATTGAATAAGTTAGAGGACAAATTCTTAAAAAGATCCAACTCGCACAATGACTTTAAGAGAGTCTGTCCTGTTTCCTCCTTCCTGAGCTGCTTGACCTTCTCAATCACTAAACAGGAATGGATTTGATGAAGAGAAGGCTTTCATTCACCACTCCACTGCTGATGTTCTTTGTCAAAGGACATCTTTCTCTTCAAGAGGAGGGAGGACTGAGACAATTATCCGGAGAATTTTGGCCCCAAACTTACTTCTGCGATAGTCAAAATTTCCCAAGAGAAGTTGTCTTTCCGTATTCTAGTGTGACTTATCTTTCTATGATGAGTTTTGCACAGGCAAAGTGGATAAGAGAATTGGAGCACTTAATTATTCTTCAGGGGAAAAAAAGCAGTCTTTTCTCTTTGATAATTGTCTCAGTGTTCGAGTTAATTTTGCAATGGGGACTTGGTCTCAGGCAGAAATTTTAAAATAAAGCTGGAAGAAATGTTTTACCAGAAATGTAAAAATGCTCACTACTAAGTTCAGACTATTGCAAAAGATAATTATTTGTCTGATAGCTCACACACTAATTTGAAAGATATAATGTTTTATTTCCATCCATTAATACACATGTAACATAATTTTAAAGAGAAATAGTACTGCCGAATTGAACATGAAAAACAACCATCAGCTCTCTGTCCTGTCTCTCATCATGACTACTTTCCATTCCCCAGAGACAACCACTTTCAACTTTTCAGCTGCTTCTGGCACTTTATTACCTGTATAAAAAGGTCTTGATTATTCTATTTCTTGAATTTTAGTTGTTTTGGATATTATTCATTAATTTTCTTCCATGGTTAAGAATTTAGCTTTCTTACATATACCTCCTCCCCCTCCTACAACTACTTACATTCTCTCATCCTCCTAATATAGTTATGTCACAAATTCCATTAAGTTATTTTTTTTAGTCACACCCCCACACATGGTGTCCATGATTATATTTTCTTTCTGGTTAAACTTTTTGATTCTCTTGAAGATGATGTTTACCTTTTTATTTTTGCTTTAAAAAAATACCCTAGAAGAAGTATTTCATCTTTGTCTGAAATGTAACTCTCTTTTCAGTAGGTTCTTTGCAGCAGGTAGTATAGCCCTCATTGTTTTTTTATTGTATATTCTTGAAGACATAACTCCCGGAGTCCTCTATTCTTCAGCATCAATTTGTAATGGTTGTTCCTTAGGCTTACGAAGGCTTGCACATCATCATCACTGGAATTCCCTTCTTTCTCCTGTGTTACACTGCCCATATCCTGAAACCCAACCCAATCTTCCTTTTTTTTTTTGGACTCCTCTCTTATTTTCGTGAAGTATGTCCTCCAGTAACTCCATAAGGAAAGGTACTTCAAGGGTACAATTTTTTGAAATATTAAATTTCTGGAAATGTTTTAATTATATCTACACTCTTGATTGATAGCTTTGCCCAAATATATAATTCTATGTTGAATTTTATTTCCTCTGAACTTTGAAGGACTTGCTCCACTGTCTTCTAACTTCCATTGTTGCTTTTGGGAAGTACGTCATTTTTATTCATGACTCTTTAAATGTGACCTATATTTAGCATTTTATTTTTGTATTTAATATTGTGAAATATCATGAAGACATGCCTTTTCAAGAAGACAGGTCTCTTTTATTTTAATGTCCTAGGCACTTTTAACTGGAAATTTGTCTTATTCAATACCGAGGAATTTTTCTTGAAATATTTATTTAATCATTTCCTTCCCTCTGTTTTCACTGTTTTCCCCTTCTGGAGTTCCTGTTGGTCTAGTACTAGAAGTCCTGATCCACTAATCTTGTATCTCTTTGTTAAGTTTTTCTTCTTTCTGACTTATTTATTAAGTTGTAGCTTTCAGCTCTTCTATTGAAATTTTTGCCTTCTAATTTTATTTCCCAAGAACCCTTTATTCTCTGAAAATTCCTTTTTTAAAAACATCCTTTCTAGAAAGCAATTTCTTCTCTTGAATGTCTGAGAATATTATGGCTTTAAAAAGATTTTTTTTCCCTGTCCTATTGGCTGTTTTGGAGTTTTCCTTTTTCTTTGCTTTTAGTTGGCTTTGTTCTTTCCACTGATCATGTTTAAAACAGACATAAACAATACTACTTGGAAGTTTATGTTTGTGGGTACACCTTGTCAACTACGGACCTTCGATACAGGGTGATTGGTTATAGCCCAGGTATTTTGTTGCAGGACCCTCAGTTATGTATCTCTGAGGGTCCTTTCCCACAGACAGATCAACTTTTTTCAGTTTTATGCTTAAGGGACATAAATATCCCGCTTTCTAACTTTCTGTGAGCTGAGTTATGAAGGTTGCCGAATGCCTCACGGTTCAGTATGTCAGCATTCACGTAACTTCCCTGTTTTAGTATTGTCCCTCATCTTTGCCCTCGGCTGTATCTCTTATGAGCAACATTAGATTTTAAGTTTAGTTCTCCAGAGAGGAAACCTCTAGCCTTCAGCTGTATCGGGAAAGAGATAATTGCAACAGAGAAGGTCAGTTTTCCCTTTAAAAATTTATTCAGTCCTTCAACTCATTCTCCTATTTTCAGCCCCTGCCCCTGCCCTTTTAGAAGAACTTATTACTGCCATTTCCAGAGCATTTCAAAGGGCTGTAAGGTGGACGCCAACTTGCTTCTTGTTAGTTTCCCCTACTGCAGGATTAGATTGTAGTTTTCTCAGGTATTGGAGGTCAGTTACCACTCAATCTGCCAGCTTCTAGATTTTGTTTATGTCTCTTACATGTTCTATCTCTGTTCCCATTCTCTTTGTCTTCATGGGTTTTCTTCCTCTTCATTTCTTTACTTTTATTTTAAATGTGATTTAAAAAGTGGGAAGATAGACCCCGTATTCAATTTGCCTGCTTACCCAGGAGTCCTGGCATGTAGGAACAGCAGTGTACTTCTTGAAAAACTTAAGCATTTTAGAAATTCTCTCCATAGGCAACATGGAGATAGTTTCATGCCTCCAAGAAAGATAAGTTTGTGTTAAGTTGGAGATTAAAACAATATCCCTGAAAATATTTATAGTTAACAAGGCAATTGTTACATAAAGTCATAAACATGACAAACTGCAAAGGTCTAGAAACCATGGTAAAGGTGTATAATTTTTAAAAATTAATTAATTAATTTTAATTTCTTGCTGCATTGGGTCTCCTTTGCTGCACATGGGCTTTCTCTTGTTGCAGCGAGCGGGGGCTACTCTTCCTTGCGGTGCACAGACTTCTCATTGTGGTGGCTTCTCTTGTTGCGGAGCAAGGGCTCTAGGCACACGGGCTTCAGTAGTTGTGGCATGCGTGCTCAGTAGTTGTGGCTCATGGGCTTAGTTGCTCCGCAGCATGTGGGATCTTCCTGGACCAGGGCTCTAACCCGTATCTCCTGCATTGGCAGGCAGATTCTTAACCACTGTGCCACCAGGGAAGCCCAAGGTGTAAAATTTTTAAGAATAGGGATGAGGAATTTGTTTAGTATCTATACAATATTTGTCTCGATGTGCATATATCGAGAAAAGCTCCTCTTATTGTACATTTGCTTTTATGAGTTTGATAAAATTCTCATCATGTTTGATACAAAGTATTATGGATTGGGCTGGTAGGTAATGCAATTAACCATTATGTTACCATTTTGGATTAACCTCAGAACAAGTCAAAAAGAGACTCAGATTTTGGTGTATTTTAGAAAATTCTTCAAAAGGTACATTTCTGTGGGGAGCATAGATCAAAGAGTAGCAAGACATGGAAATTCCATGTTGGACCAGCAGGACCCTTGTTACTTTCATAAGTGAACCTCCTTCCACATGGGTCTTCACAACCCCTGGAATCATGGCAAACTCAGGGTGATGGCTTGAACATTTAGATGTCACAAGTGAAATTACAAAAAGGGGGAAATTAAGTCTAAGAAACTAGATTCAAATATTCATTTAATTGATTTTTGATGGATACTTTGTTAATTTTGAGCAGTTTGTGGTAGAGTTGGGCATATATGAACTCTATATTACAAAAGGGGGGATATTTCTACAAGGAGAATTTTATTCTCTTAGTTATATCTTTCTTTGGGTATTTCTGTGTACTGACTCTACCATCTCTTCATGAGTTGAAAAGCCTTGTTTAGAAAATAACTACCTTAAATGGAGCATATAGTTTCTACTGTAAGTTTTTCAGAAGTGATGAAAGACCCAAATATAAAAGAGCAGTGGTGCAGCAAGGATTTAGATACTCAGGTCCAATGAGACTCTTTCATGCATGGATATCATCGCAGCAACTCTGTTCCCCCAACAGAGCCTCTAATGACCAAGCACAGGCTGAGATATGCTGCATCTGTTTCTGTCCTGGGGCTATCTTGATTCTGAAATTATTTTGTAGCCTTATCTAAACAAATAGGCTTCACCTAACTGTGTGTGTAGGGGAGAGGTGGGGGGGGGCAGGGAGGAGAGTTGTTTAAAAGTAGTGAATCAACAGACAAAGGATTAATCTCCAAAATATATAAACAGCTCATGCAGCTCAATATTAAAAAAACAAACAACCCAATCCCAAAATGGGCAGAAGACCTAAATAGACATTTCTCCAGAGAAGATACACAGATTGCCAACAAACACATGAAAGGATGCTCAACATCACTAATCATTAGAGAAATGCAAATGAAAACTACAATGAGGTATCACACACTTGTTAGAAGGGGCATCATCAGAAAATCTACAAACAATAAATGCTGGATAGGGTGTGGAGAAAAGGGGACCCTCTTGCACTGTTGGTGGGAATGTAAATTGATACAGCTACTATGGAGAACAGTATGGAGGTTCCTTAAAAAACTACAAATAGAACTACCATATGACCCAACAATCCCACTACTGGGCATATACCCTGAGAAAACCATAATTCAAAAAGATACATGTACCCCAATGTTCACTGCAGCACTATTTACAATAGCCAGGTCATGGAAGCAATCTAAATGCCCATCTACAGACGAATGGATAAAGAAGATGTGGTACATATATACGATGGAATATTACTTAGCCATAAAAAGTAATGAAATTGGGTCATTTGTAGAGACGTGGATGGATATAGAGACTGTCATACAGAGTGAAGTAAGTCAGGAAGAAACAAAAAAAATCATATATTAATGCATATATGTGGAATCTAGAAAAATGGTACAGATGAACCGGTTTGCAGGGCAGAAATAGAGACACAGATGTAGAGGACAAACGTATGGACACCAAGGGGGGAAAGCAGCAGGGGGTGGGGGTGGGGGTGGTGGGATGAATTGAGAGATTGGGATTGACATGTATGCACTAATATGTATAAAATAGATAACTAATAACCTGCTGTATAAAAATAAATAAAATTCAAAAAAAAGTAGCCACTAAAAACTGTAAAACAATAGAAACAAGGGTAAAACAACAAGAGTTAAGATAATAAGAAGGATGTGTTGAAATGAAAAATGCTTGCATGGAACATTTAAGTTAAGGAAAATTGCTGTACCAGAGCACAAAACGGGTTGTCAGATAACCATGTAAGACAAAAAGAGCTCATGATGATTTTAACCACTTCTGTTATTTAATAAAAAAAAAAGAGTATTAATTCATCAGGAAAGATAGACATTTCTCCCCTCATAATCTTAAGTAATTTGTTACAATGATATTTTTTCATTTATTTATTTTATTTTTTTCAGATAGGAGCAACCGTTATTTTATTTAAAAATTTTTATTTCATATTGGAGCATAGTCGATTAGCAATTTTGTGTTAGTTTCAGGTGTACAGCAAAGCGATTCAGTTTTACATACACCTGTATCTATTCTTTTTCAAATTCTTTTTCCATTTAGGTTATTACAGAATATTGAGCAGAGTTCCCTGTGCTATACACTAGTTTTCATTTCTTTAAAAAAAATTCCCAATTAGATTACTAACTCCAGGCAGTAAAGGGTGTGACTGCTTTTTTTTGTCTCTATGGTTCTAGTAATAAATATAGTACCTAGAAAAGATATTTGTTAAGTTAATAAGTAAACAATATAATAAAAATACAGGCATATGCAATTAGCAGGTATATAAAATACAGAAGCATTCTACAAAGGGCTTTTCTAATATTTTTAAAGACAGTGGTAAATTGTACATCTGTGAAAGTATTTCTATAGGGCATCAAAGTAATATAATCCAGGTTAAAGGTTTTAGATGCTCTGACTTATTACAGGGACAGGGCTTAGAATTAGAGGAAAGTAATACTAGTTAAATCATCAGAAACTTCACTTTCTTAGGGGAGGCTTTTGTCAAGATTTGGCTAGTAAGTGATTGAAAATTGAAATTATAAGTGAGTGCTTTAGGGTATAGTTCTTCTCTGTTTTTCACTGGAAAGAGGTCCATATAATTTACATTTTAAGCACATAGAAAACAAGGTGACATTTTTATATAAAAATATTGGTTTGGCCAAAAATTTCATTTGGCCAACATCTTAGGGATATTACAGCCAGCATCTTTCTGTAACATCTTAGGGAAAAACCTGAACAAACTTTTTGGCCAGCCCAATAACTTAAATTTTAAGGTCTTCAAAGTAAAATTCTCACCCATATGGAAGACCACACCAGCTTGGCTAGACTACTGGAGGGTATTTGGAGGTAGGGTCAAAACCAAATTTTGTAAAACAGTTTTAGTCCTGCTCAAGTGCTAACAAAATCCTTGAAGTTCTGCAACGTAGAAAACAGAAAGAGTTGGTAGAAGATTCAGAGAAGGGGTCAAGATTATAAACTATGAAGTTGGGGTGTCTTAGGGTTGAGAAAGCTCCCACCTCGTGCTGGGTAGAGATAATAACACTTACTTCATCAAACTGATGTGTGGATGAGAGAATAACAGGGTAAACTCACCACGGGGCCAGCAACAAGGTAGGTATTCCAAAGGTAGTGATTATTATTTACCTGGAAAAAATTTAACAAGGAAAATGGTTAGAGGAAGATTCGAGCCTGCCAGGATCCTGGCAAAATACAAAGAGTTAATCTTTAGAATACAGTTTTTTAAAAGTGCAACTCATATCAATAATAAAGAATACGCCCCAAATACTAATTTTGGATTTCAAATTTAAAAATATATTGAGTTGTTCTCATCCAAGCAGGACCATGTCATCTGCACAGTAAAATTTATGTGCTGCCCAGCTGCTCCTCTGGAAGGTAGAGACCAAGTCTCCTGAAAGCTGTACCAGATTGCTTACGTGTGGATGTAAAGGCTAGGGGAGCAAGAGACATCCTGGGGTGATGACATTTAAAATGTGAATTTGGGGCTTCCCTGGTGGCGCACTGGTTGAGAGTCCGCCTGCCGACGCAGGGGACACGGGTTTGTGCCCCGGTCCGGGAAGATACCACATGCCGCGGAGCGACTGGGCCTGTGAGCCATGGCCGCTGAGCCTGCGCGTCCGGAGCCTGTGCTCTGCAACGGGAGAAGCCCCAACAGTGAGAGGCCCGCGTACCACAAAAAAAAAAAAAAAAGTGAATTTGTTTTTTCAAAGGGCCATATCTGTTCATTGTTTGTCAAAGCGTTGTGATCAAGGTTTAAAGTTGTGTCCAGAGCCCACCTGATGGGAATGTCCTGATTCCTAAGTGTAGCCTTTCTTCTCTGTTGAGGCCAAAATGTTTACTATGGGAATATATATCTTTGAAATGATAGCGTAAGACTTCTGGGAAATGGTTCCATACACAGTAAATACTGCTCTTGAATAAATACTGCTCTCCATACAAATGCTTGAGCAGATTTGTAAGGCCTGGAGAGGCAAGTGTGCCTCTGCAGCTGCATGTGGAGTCAACCATAGAGGAAGGCTGCTTTATGGTTGTCCCCCTCATACTGTTGATGATGCATCCTTAACCATTAGATCCCTGCCTGGACTCTGCTTAGATTTTCATGCTTCCTGTTTGGGGAAGAAGCTATGCCAAAACAGGCTCACTCTGGTCCCTGAGAGAGAAGGGAGCAGGATTTGGAGCAAGGGAGGGAGGGAGGCAGGGGCTGAGGGAAGCAGAGGCTGAGATGCATATCCTGGCACAAGATGCTATGGCTATTTAGCAATGAGCTCTTTTGATAAGATATCATTCAGTTCATATTCTAGGCAAGTTACCACCAAATTTTACCAGTTATATTTGCCCACTTTACAAACCTGTTTTGTTATATACTGAACCAGTGTATCATTCAGGATTCAATCAGAAAATAATAGAACTACTGTGCTAAGGGCTCTTTGACTAGGATTTAATTTTCTGCAATTGTGGTTTCTAGTTGAGCAGTCACTGCAAGGCTGGTGCCTTCACATCTGATGCCAGAGTATGCAGTCCACAGGCAGGCAGGCAGGAAGGATATGATAGCTAAAATCAAACCGACCTGATCATACACATTAACTTCAGTGCTGATGTCTCAAGATTGTGTAAAATAGTGGTCATTTGGATGACTCAGAATGTGCTTATATTTCCACGTTACCAACACAAATTAATTTTTTAAATTATAAGAAGATTTTAACACCCAGAGAACTAGTCTGAAACCCTTAGGAGTTTGTGCCCTCCCCTCCCCCTGGTTATAGAAACATTATTATAACGGGAAAAGTAAAGAGTCAGCCAGACTGGATACAAATCCTATGTCTACTACCTACTCATTGTGATCTTGACAAGTTCTTAAAATCTCTATGTCCCTGTTTTCTTATCAAAAAATAGAAAGTAATATACATATATAATGCATTGGTTGGAAGAAATCCATCAGAAATTTAGTAATTCTGTAAGTATTTCTTGAGAATTTATAATGTGCCAAGCACTCTTCCAGACCTTGGACATAGATAATAAACAAGAGTACATAATATTCCACTAAGTGGACACAGAGAAAAAATTCTATAGATATAATTTATATATAACATATAACTATTATAATTATGCAGTGTAATTATATATTACATACAATTATAATTAGAAAAGATAATTATATATACAATATTTTGTATATATATATAATGCTAGGCGATGATGTGAACTAAGATGAAACAAAGCATAAAGCAGGACTAGAAGACAGAGGATGAATAGGGAGGGAGGTTCTGTTTTATAAAAGGTAATCAAGGAAGCTATATTTGTTATCTACTGCTGAGTAAAAAAATACTCTAAAAGTTAGTATCTTAAAACAACACACATCTGTTATCTCAAAGTTTCTATGGCTCAGGAATCTGGGCATGATTTCAACTTCAGGATCTCTCACAAGTTTGCAATCAAGGTTTCTGCAAGGTCTGAGGTCTCATCTGAAGTCTTAACTGGGGAAAGATCCACTTCCAAGCTCGCTTACATAGTTGTTGACAGGATTTAGTTGCTCAACAGCTGTTGGACTGAGGGCCTCAGGTTCTTGCTGATTGTTGGCTGGAGGCTGCCCTCAGTTCCTTGCCATGTGGGCCTCTCCAACATGGCAGCTGGTTTCATCAGAGCCAGCCAAAGTGTCTGCTAGTAAGATGGGAGGAACAATGTTTGTAACCTAATTATGGGGGTGGCATTTCCTAACCATATTCTATTGGTTAAAAGCAAATTATTCAAGGAGAGGGGATTATACAAGGTCAGGAATACCAGGATGTAGAAATCTTTGGACATTATCTTAGAGGCTGCTTGCCACAGACAGCCTCTCTAAAGACTGAATGTTGAGTGAGTGCTCAGTTAAGTCAGCATGAGCCTTGCGTGTAACTCAGGGAAAAGCTTTTCAACCAGACAGAATAGTAAGTGCAAAGAATTGGAGGTGAAAGTGTCCTTGATGTGCCCAAGGGACAGAAACAAAACCAGAGTTGCTGGAGTAGAGTGAAGAAGGCAGAGGGTGATGGTTAAGGGGGTTAGAGAGACAGAGAAAGACAAATACTGCATGATGTCACTTATGTGTGAAATCTAAAAAATATAACAAGGTAGTGACTGTAACAAAAACGAAGCAGACTTACAAATATAGAGAACAAACTAGTGGTTACCAGCGAGGAAGAGGGAAGAGGGGAGGAGCAACATAGGGGTAGAGAATTAAGGGTACAAACTATTGATATTATATATAAAATAAGATACAAGGATATATTGTACAACACAGGGAATACAGCCAATGTTTTATAATAACTATAAGTGGAGTATAACCTTTAAAAATTTTGAATCACTATATTGTACACCTGTAACTTATATAGTATTGCACATTAACTATACTTCAATTAAAAAAAAAAAGAAGAATAAAAGGAGGTTAGAGAGGCCATTTCACATGGGGTCTTGTAGGCCATGGGAAAATCTTTGGATTTTATTCTGAATGGGATGAGAAGCCATTAGAAGACTTTGAGGAGTGGAGTCACATGAAATGATTTACCTTTTAAAAGCCTGTGCTGCTGTGGGTTGGTGATGGGGAAAAAAAAGCAGACTCAGGAACACCAGATGAGATGCTAAGGCAATGGTCCAGGTGAGTAATGAAAGTGTGTTGCAGGAAGGACAGTGACAACAGAGACTGGAGAATAGAAAGCATTCCATCAATGTCAGCTCTAGTGTTATTATTGCCTTTATTTCTTAGATCCCTGATCCTCAAACAATTATATACCTAAGGATTGCCAGGGGAGCTTGTTCTAAATATAGAACAAAGGGCTTCCCTGGTGGCGCAGTGGTTAAGAATCCTTCTGCCAATGCAGGGGACACAGGTTTGAGCCCTGGTCCGGGGAGATCCCACATGCCGCGGAGCAACTAAGCCCGTGCGCTACAACTACTGAGCCTGCGCTCTAGATCCCGCGAGCCACAACTACTGAGCCTGCATGCCACAACTACTGAAGCCCACACGCCTAGAGCCCGTGCTCTGCAACAAGAGAAGCCACCGCAATGAGAAGCCCACGCACCGCATTGAAGAGTAGCCCCCACTCACCACAACTAGAGAAAGCCTGCGCGTAGCAATGAAGACCCAATGCAGCCAAAAATAAATAAATAAAATAAATTTAAATAAATAAATATAGAACAAATCTCTGCTCCTGGGGAGAGTGATTTAATGTGCTTTGATGGTAGAGTGGTAGAATATACATCTGCATTTTAAACACTGAACTGATAATTCTGATGCAGATTGTTCATAACTACCTATAATCCCTTTCTTACTGTTGTTATTTTGCTCAAACACAAAGTAAATGTGACAAGAAGAGTGCCTCCACACACACACACACACACACCCCACTCACACATTGGAATTTCCTACTTCATTCTCCAGTCATGTCTGACATGCCCATGGAGACCTGGGTGGTTCTGCTGGGAAGAAAACAGAGACAGGAGAGCAGAGGGGGAATATCTCCTCCACAGGCACTCTCCCCACTCTCCATGAAGAGTAGTGGAGATGGACTTTTTTTTTTCCCCTAATTTTTCCTTGTAACTCTCTGAATTCAGGCCTGCAAATGTTAAAACAAACTTCAGAGTTGTCTTAAGAGCAAACATGTTGTGTAAGTTACTGATACAGGTGTTGGAAACCAGAATTATGTTTCTTTCATGTAGTCTTGACAATGCAGCAGATTGTTTTTGACACGTTAATAACACAAAAGTTTGAAATAAGGCTTAGATGTGTGATAAATATGCATGCTGCTTGGACAGCTTATTCTTACTGATAAGATGTAAAATCATCCTCAGTCAAGCAAGCCAGTGATGTCTGTGTCTGGCTTTTCCAGTGTATGTGTGTGCTTTGGGAGGGAAATTTTGCTTACTAGGCCAGAAATCACACCTTTATCTTTCCCCTAATCCACCCCCATTTCATGTTATATTTAGATTGTATTTTATAATTAAGAATTTTAAGAAGTATCTTTCACCCACTCCAGAATGCCAGTCCCACTCCTTAGAGTTAACTAATATCAAATTTTTTTGTATCCTTCTAGAAATTTTCCATTTGTATACAGAGTTTCTTTTGTTTACTCAAATGGAAGCATAACATATACATTGTTTTATACTGTGCATTTTTTCTGTATTATTTTTCCCTCTGAACAGTTAAATACATTTTTCTTTGAATAAGAAAACACATTGTAAGATGATTCAAACATCACAAAAGGGGAAACCGTGTAAAGTAGGTCTCCCTCCTACTCAGTTATCCTGAATGACCCAGTTCCCCTCTCCAGAAGCTGCTTGTTACCTAGTTCTTGTGTACTCTTCTAGAGCTGGTCCATGCATGTATATGTATGTATCTATGTCATCCTTTAGATAATGGACTATCTTTTAAAATCGCTTGACACTTCTGTGCAACCAGGTTAGAGACTCTGTTAGTAAGTAAAGGTGAGGAACATCTTTGCCTGCCCAGAAGAGAAACAATGGCCCTGGGTTTAGGAGAACTCAAGATCAAAAAAGAATCCAAGCATATGAGCTCCCTGGACATGTGCAAGGAGATGGGAGAAGTTTTTAGTTTAGCAGAAGCTTGGCCTGAAGAAGTAGAGATGAAAGGAAATCTCTATGACTTTATCCTAGATCAGAAATAGATTAATATGCAAGAAATTATTCTGACTAATTGAGATTCTAGGACAAAAATGGAACTGGCTTCCTTAACCAGGTAGAAAGTCTGGTCTCCTAAGCCAGCTCCATTTGACTTTGCTTGTCATTACCACTGATGTGCAGTTGGTGTCCAACAGTTACCTGGACAGCAACTTTTCTGAATGTCATGTCACATCAGAATACTGTAAATATTTTGAATTCTAAGAATTTACATTCCAATAGTGACCAGTTGCCGTGTAATTGTAGGTGATCATTATAAGAAAATAGGATTTGAGAATGACAAAGAAAAGTCCTTGATGGAAGCCTGAGTTCTGATTGCCTCCTGGATCAGACAATTTTCCAAACAGGATGGTCTAAGGGGTTATTGACTTATTTCTAAGTTTTCAAACCAGCTCATAAATCATAGGAAAGAATATACACAGAGTTTATTTCTTAAACCGGAGTGAGTGAGAAAAAAAGAGAGTGAAAGGTTAAAACATCAGTTATTGATTTTTTGGCAGGCAAAAATAATGGTGGTTTCTCCTCCACATTTTTAAATTTTTAACATCTTTATTGGAGTATAATTGCTTTACAATGATGTGTTAGTTTCTGCTTTATAACAAAGTGAATCAGTTATACATATATACATGTTCCCATATCTCTTCCCTCCTGCATCTCCCTCCTTCTCACCCTCCCTATCCCACCCCTCTAGGCGGTCACAAACCACCTAGCTGATCTCCCTGTGCTACACGGCTGCTTCCCACTAGCTATCCACTTTATGCTAGGTAGTGTATATATGTCCATGCCACTCTCTCACTTCGTCCCGGCTTACCCTTCCCCCTCCCCATATCGTCAAGTCCATTCTGTAGTAGGTCTGTGTCTTTATTCCTGTCTTACCCCTAGGCTCTTCATGACATTTTTTTTCTTAAATTCCATACATATGTGTTAGCAAACGGTATTTGTCTTTCTCTTTCTGACTTACTTCACTCTGTATGACAGACTCTAGGTCCATCCACCTCATTACAAATAGCTCACTTTTGTTTCTTTTTATGGCTGAGTAATATTCCATTCTATATATGTACCACATCTTCTTTATCCATTCATCCGATGATGGACACTTAGGTTGTTTCCATCTCCGGGCTATTGTAAATAGAGCTGCAATGAACATTTTGGTACATGACTCTTTTTGAATTATGGTTTTCTCAGGGTATATGCCCAGTAGTGGGATTGCTGGGTCATATGGTAGTTCTATTTGTAGTTTTTTTAAGGAACCTCCATACTGTTCTCCATAGTGGCTGTACCAATTCACATTCCCACCAGCGGTGCAAGAGTGTTCCCTTTTCTCCACACCCTCTCCAGCATTTATTGTTTCTAGATTTTTTGAAGATGGCCATTCTGACTGGTGTGAGATGATATGTCATTGTAGTTTTGATTTGCATTTCTCTAATGATTAATGATGTTGAGCATTCTTTCATGTGTTTGTTGGCAACCTGTATATCTTCTTTGGAGAAATGTTTATTTAGGTCTTCTGCCCATTCTTGGATTGGGTTGTTTGTTTTTTTGTTATTGAGCTGCATGAGCTGCTTGTAAATTTTGGAGATTAATCCTTTGTTAGTTGCTTCATTTGCAAATATTTTCTCCCATTCTGAGGGTTGTCTTTTCGTCTTGTTTATGGTTTCCTTCGCTGTGCAAAAGCTTTTAAGTTTCATTAGGTCCCATTTGTTTATTCTTGTTTTTATTTCCATTTCTCTAGGAGGTGGGTCACAAAGGATCTTGCTGTGATTTATGTCATAGAGTCTTCTGCCTATGTTTTCCTCTAAGTGTTTGATAGTGTTCGGCCTTACATTTAGGTCTTTGATCCATTTTGAGTTTATTTTTGTGTATGGTGTTAGGGGGTGTTCTAATCTCATACTTTGAAATGTACCAGTCCAGTTTTCCCAGCACCCCTTATTGAAGAGGCTGTCTTTTCTCCACTGTATATTCTTGCCTCCTTTATCAAATATAAGGTGACCATATGTGTGTGGGTTTATCCCTGGGCTTTCTATCCTGTTCCTTTGATCTATATTTCTGTTTTTGTGCCAGTACCATACTGTCTTGATTACTGTAGCTTTGTAGTATAGACTGAAGTCAGGGAGTCTGATTTCTCCAGCTCCATTTTTCGTTCTCAAGATTGCTTTGGCTATTCGGGGTCTTTTGTGTTTCCTTATAAATTGTGAAATTTTTTGTTCTAGTTTTATGAAAAATGCCAGTGGTAGTTTGATAGGGATTGCATTGAATCTGTAGATTGCTTTGGGTAGTAGAGTCATTTTCACAATGTTGATTCTTCCAATACAAGAACATGGTATATCTCTCCATCTATTTGTATCATCTTTAATTTCTTTCATCAGTGTCTTATAATTTTCTGCATACAGGTCTTTTGTCTCCTTAGGTGGGTTTATTCCTAGATATTTTATTCTTTTTGTTGCAGTGGTAAATGGGAGTATTTTCTTAATTTCACTCTCAGACTTTTATCATTAGTGTATAACAATGCCACAGATTTCTGTGCATTAATTTTGTATCCTGCTACTTTACCAAATTCATTGATTAGCTCTAGTAGTTTTCTGGTAGCATCTTTAGGATTCTCTATGTATAGTATCATGGCATCTGCAAACAGTGACAGCTTTACATCTTCTTTTCCAATTTGGATTCATTTTATTTCCTTTCCTTCTCTGATTGCTGTGGCTAAAACTTCCAAAACTATGTTGAATAAGAGTGGTGAGAGTGGGCAACCTTGTGTTGTTCCTGATCTTAGTGGAAACGGTTTCAGTTTTTCACCATTGAGGACAATGTTGGCTGTGGGTTTGTCATATATGGCCTTTATTATGTTGAGGAAAGTTCCCTCTGTGCCTACTGTCTGCAGGGTTTTTATCATAAATGGGTGTTGAATTTTGTTGAAAGGTTTCTCTGCATCTATTGAGATGATCATATGGTTTTTCTCCTTCAATTTGTTAATATGGTGTATCACGTTGATTGATTTGCGTATATGGAAGAATCCTTGCATTCCTGGAATAAACCTCACTTGATCATGGTGTATGATCCTTTTAATGTGCTGTGGGATTATGTTTGCTAGTATTTTGTTGAGGATTTTTGCATCTATGTTCATCAGTGATTTTGGCCTGTAGTTTTCTTTCTTTGTGACTTTGTTGTCTGGTTTTGGTATCAGGGTGATGATGGCCTTGTAGAATGAATTTGGGAGTGTTCCTCGCTCTGCTATATTTTGGAAGAGGTTGAGAAGGATAGGTGTTACCTCTTCTCTAAATGTTTCGTAGAATACCCCTGTGAAGCCATCTGGTCCTGGGCTTTTGTTTGTTGGAAGATTTTTAATCACAGTTTCAATTTCAGTGCTTGTGATTGGTCTGTTCAAATTTTCTATTTCTTCCTGATTCAGTCACGGCAGGTTGTGCATTTCTAAGAATCTGTCCATTTCTTCCAGATTGTCCATTTTATTGGCATAGAGTTGCTTGTAGTAATCTCTCATGATCTTTTGTATTTCTGCAGTGTCAGTTGTTACTTCTCCTTTTTCGTTTCTAATTCTATTGATTTGAGTCTTCTCCCTTTTTTTCTTGATGAGTCTGGCTAATGGTTTATCAATTTTTTTATCTTCTCAAAGAACCAGCTTTTAGTTTATTGATCTTTGCTATCGTTTCCTTCATTTCTTTTTCATTTATTTCTGATCTGATCTTTATGATTTCTTTCCTTCTGCTAACTTTGTTTTTTTTTGTTCTTCTTTCTCTAATTGCTTTAGGTACAAGGTTAGGTTGTTTATTTGAGATGTTTCCTGTTTCTTAAGGTAGGATTTTATTGCTATAAAATTCCCTCTAAAACTGCTTTTGCTGTATCCCATAGGTTTTGGGTCATCGTGTCTCCATTGTCATTTGTTTCTAGGTATTTTTTGATTTCCTGTTTGATTTCTTCAGTGATCATTTTGTTATTAAGTAGTGTATGGTTTAGCCTCCATGTGTTTGTATTTTTTACAGACCTTTTCCTGTAACTGATGTCTAGTCTCATAGCGTTGTGGTCGGAAAAGATACTTGATACAATTTCAATTTTCTTAAATTTACCAAGGCTAGATTTGTGACCCAAGATATGATCCATCCTGGAGAATGTTCCATGGGCACTTGAGAATAATGTGTATTCTGTTGTTTTTGGATGGAATGTCCTATAAATATCAATTAAGTCCACCTTGTTTAATGTATTATTAAAAGCTTGTATTTCCTTATTTATTTTCATTTTGGATGATCTGTCCATGGGTGAAAGTGGGGTGTTAAAGTCCCCTACTATGATTGTGTTATTGTCAATTTCCCCTTTTATGGCTGTTAGTATTTGCCTTATATATTGAGGTGCTCCTATGTTGGGTGCATAAATATTTACAATTGTTATATCTTCTTCTTGGATCGATCCCTTGATCATTATGTAGTGTCCTTCTTTGTCTCTTGTAATAGTCTTTATTTTAAAGTCTATTTGTCTGATATGAGAATTACTACTCCAGCTTTTTTTTTGGTTTCCATTTGCATGGAATATCTTTTTCCATCCCCTCACTTTCAGTCTGTATGTGTCCCTAGGTCTGAAGTGGGTCTCTTGTAGACAGCATATATACGGGTCTTCTTTTTGTATCCATTCAGCCAGTCTGTGTCTTTTGGTGGGAGCATTTAATCCATTTACATTCAAGGTAATTATCGATATGTATGTTCCTATTCCTATTTTCCTAATTGTTTTGGGTTTGGTATTGTAGGTCTTTTCATTCTCTTGTGTTTCTTGCCTAGAGAAGTTCCTTTAGCATTTGTTGTAAAGCTGGTTTGGTGGTGCTGAACTCTCTCAGCTTTTGCTTGTCTGTAAAGATTTTAATTTCTCCATCAAATCTGAATGAGATCCTTGCTGGGTAGAGTAATCTTGGTTGTAGGTTTATCTCCTTCATCAGTTTAAATATGTCCTGCCACTCCCTTCTGGCTTGCAGAGTTTCTGCTGAAAGATCAGCTGTTAACCTTATGGGGATTCCCTTGTGTGTTATTTTTCCCTTGCTGCTTTTAATATGTTTTCTTTGTATTTAATTTTTCGTAGTTTGATTACTATGTGTCTTGGCATGTTTCTCCTTGTTATCCTGTATGGAACTCTCTGTGCTTCCTGGACTTGATTAACTATTTGCTTTCCCATATTAGGGAAGTTTACAACTATAATCTCTTCAGATCTTTTCTCAGTCCGTTTCTTTTTCTCTTCTTCTTCTGGGACCCGTATAATTCCAATGTGGGTGCGTTTAATGTTGTCCCACAGGTCTCTGAGACGGTCCTCAGTTCTTTTCATTCTTTTTTCTTTATTCTGCTCTGCAGTAGTTATTTCCACTATTTTATCTTCCAGGTCACTTATCCATTCTTCTGCCTCAGTTATTCTGCTATTGATCCCTTCTAGAGTATTTTTAATTTCATTTATTGTGTTGTTCATTGTTGCTTGTTCCCTCTTTAGTTCTTCTAGGTCCTTGTTAAATGTTTCTTGCATTTTCTCTATTCCATTTCCAAGATTTTGGATCATCTTTACTATCATTCTGAATTCTTTTTCAGGTAGACTGCCTATTTGTTTCAGGTAGACTGCCTATCCTCTTCATTTGTTAGGTCTGGTGGGTTTTTACCTTGCTCCTTCATCTGCTGTGTGTTTTCCTGCCTGTTCATTTTGCTTATCTTACTGTGTTTGGGGTCTCCTTTTCGCAGGCTGCAGGTTCATAGTTCTCGTTGTTTTTGGTGTCTGTCCCCAGTGGCTAAGGTTGGTTCAGTGGGTTGTGTAGGCTTCCTGGTGGAGGGGACTGGTGCCTGTGTTCTGGTGGATGAGGCTGGATCTTATCTTTCTGGTGGGCAGGTCCACGTCTGGTGGTGTGTTTTGGGGTGTCTGTGGCCTTATTATGATTTTAGGCAGCCTCTCTGCTAATGGGTGGGGTTGTGTTCCTGTCCTGCTAGCTGTTTGGCATAGGGTGTGCAGCACTGTAGCTTGCTGGTCGTTGAGTGAAGCTGGGTCTTGGTGTTGAGATGGAGATCTCTGGGAGCTTTTCGCCGTTTGTTATTACGTGGAGCTGGGAGGTCTCTTGTGGACCAGTGTCCTGAAGTTGGCTCTCCCACCTCAGAGGCACAGCCCTGACTCCTGGCTGGAGCACCAAGAGCCTGTCCTCCACACAGCTCAGAATAAAAGGGAGAAAAAATAGAAGGAAAGAAAGAAAGAAAGAGGATAAAATAAAATAAAGTAAAATAAAATAAAGTTAATAAAATAAAAAATAATTATTAAGAAAAAACTTTTTAATAAGTAAAAAAAAAAGAAAAAACCCCAGACGGTTAGAACACTAGGACAAATGGTGAAAGCAAATCTATACAGACAAAATCTCACACAGAAGCGTACACATACACACTCACAAAAAGAGGAAAAGGGGAAAAAATAATATATCTTGCTCCCAAAGTCCACCTCCTCAATTTGGGATGATTCGTAGTCTATTCAGGTATTCCACAGATGCAGGGAACATCAAGTTGATTGTGGAGATTTAATCGGCTGCTCCTGAGGCAGCTGGGAGGGATTTCCCTTTCTCTTCGTTGTTCGAACAGCTCCCGGGGTTTAGCTTTGATTTGGCCCCGCCTCTGCGTGTAGGTCACCTGAGGGCGTCTGTTCTTGACTCAGACAGGACGGGGTTAAAGGAGCAGCTGATTCGGGTGCTGTGGCTCGCTCAGGCCACGGGGAGGGAGGGGCATGGAGGGCGGGGCGAGCGTGCTGCGGCAGAGGGCGGCGTGACGTTGCAGCATCCTGAGGCGAGCCGCGCGTTCTCCCGGGGAAGTTGTCCCAGGATCACCGGCAGTGGCGGGCTGCACAGACTCTCGGGAGGGGAGGTGTGGAGAGTGACCTGTGCTCGCACACAGGCTTCTTGGTGGCGGCAGCAGCAGCCTTAGCGTCTCATGCCCGTCTCTGGGGCCCGCGCTGAGAGCCGCGGCCTGCGCCCGTCTCTGGAGCTCCTTTAAGCAGCGCTCTTAATCCCCTCTCCTCGTGCACCAGGAAACAAAGAGGCAAAAAAAGCCTCTTGTCTCTTCGGCAGCTGCAGACTTCTCCCGGACTGCCTCCCGGCTACCTGTGGCGTACTAGCCCCCTTCAGGCTCTGTTTACGCTGCCAACCCCAGTCCTCTCCCTGAGATCCGACCGAAGCCGGAGCCTCAGCTCCCAGGCCCCGCCCGCCCTGGCGGGTGAGCAGACAAGCCTCTTGACGTGGTGAGTGCTGGTGAGTGCTGGTCGGCACCGATCCTCCCTGCGGGAATCTCTCCACTTTGCTCTTCGCACCCCTGTTGCTGCGCTCTCCTCTGAGGCTCCGAAGCTTCTTCCCCCCTCCGCCACCTGCAGTCTCCGCCCGTGAAGGGGCTTCCTAGTGTGCGAAAACCTTTCCTCCTTCACAGCTCCCTCGCGCTGGTGCCGGTCCCGTCCCTATTCTTTTGTCTCTGTTTTTTCTTTTGCCCTACACAGGTAGGTGGGGAGTTTTTTTGCCTTTTGGGAGGTCCGAGGTCTTGTGCCAGCGATCAGTGGGTGCTCTGTAGGAGTTGTTCCACGTGTAGATGTATTTCTGCTGTATCTGTGGGGAGGAAGATGATCTCCGCGTCTTACTCTTCCGCCATCTTCCCGTGATTCTCTCCTCCTCCATATTTAAATCCATGTCCTAAGTATAACATTTCGTTCATTGTAAAGCCCAAGAAACACATGAAGAACTTGGGATTACTAATTTGATTAAACCTGTTAGGTCAAAATATTATTCTTCATGGGAGATTGGATTGGTATTTGGACTGCTGATGTGAAGTTTTCCATTTTGACTGTTCCCTATGGGAGCTCTGTCTCAGCCAGTAGCAGCCCTTCTCAGGGAACCAGTTTCAGAAGGAAACCTGATTAGAATAGACAAACTGTGGCTGGTGAAGCCCACGGACACCTTATAAGTTTTAATATGTGGCAGATATGAAAGTCAATTGCTTTTGCCCCAATATTCTTACTAGAAGTGAGGCATACGCATGATACAATTTTCCTTATATACATTTACATTAACGGGCACTTGGAAAGGACATTGAAACACATTTCATTGTTTCAGAATCATTCTTACAGAAGTCTTTGTTGTTTTACTGTTTCTGTCTTCCCTTTTAGAAGATATGTGAAAATGGGTTGATGTTTATGTGATGTAGTGGTTGGAAAACAGGCCTATTTATATCAATAAAATGGAAGAGAGGGGTTTCTGTCAAATTGCCTACATATTCTGTGCTAGTGGTCTTCTTGTTTCTATAGATGCTCACTTGTTATACTCATTCTTTCCAAATAATTTCTGTTCATTGTCCATAAGTTAAAGCAAGCATATTTACGTTTAATATAAAGATGCATTCAGACATCTAATAGGCATTAATCTCACTGGGATGATTGATAGGTAAGACATTGGTGTCTGGAAGCAAGCTTTGGGCCAAATAAAGGCCTGCAGAGCAACCCTTCATAGCATCGTCCTTTCTCTGAAATGGTGAGACTTGGCCCCATCACACAAGTGATATTCATCTTCTTAAGCAGTTTCTCAACATTCCTGAGATACCAAACCAATTGTGAGGGGCAAGGTCTTAGACCCCAGTTATCCTTGGCTAAGGAGGCTCGTGGGTATAGTTCGCTCAGGTGTGGCTGATAGCTAGAGTGAGCGCCTTGGAAATACCTACAGCTTGACTTTCTGTGCTGCAGCACCTCTAGGCAAAACAGGGAAACCTGAGCCTCCTCTGTTTGGAGCTTGTTTGACTGTGGCCAGTGTTTGGCTGACCCTATCATCTTTTTTTTTTTTGAGCCACTGTATACTCTAGGTAGATCTCAGTCATGAGCTAAACTAAATTCATGTACTTCCTAGAGTGGAAATAAGCCCATTACCATTAGTTCACGCCCAGCATCATGGTTCTTGCTAACTTGATCAAATTCAGAAGCATTCAGTGTTATCTTCCCTTTATGTGTCAGCCCCTGCGTTGGGGAAAGTTGGTGTCTCTGTCTTTAAGAATAGTCTTTTTCTTAGGAAAGAATAAAATAATTTCTAGTAAATATCCAGACATGTTTTATTTTTGCGTTCTTGGACGACTATATTAATAGGTGTTTTTCTCTGAAATAGAATATCAGTTTTATTATTGCCAGCATATTTATGATATTGATATTGATCTTCTATAATTTTCATTTGATCCTATATTCTTTTCAAATGTTTTGATACACAGTTCACTCTATCTATAGTTATAAATTTTGCCTTTGTTTCTGCTTCGGTTGAGATCTAGACAATTGGTTGTATTAATTCCTTAAAATAGTTTGGTTAAAAATTCTCATTCACATTCACATGGGATACTCCATACATATAATCCCTGAAGGTATTCTATAAGTGATGCTTGATATTGATAAAATACATTTTGCTTTGGTTCAAATCTCATAGACCTTTGGAATCAGGAACATCCTTAAGAGTATTGTCAGAGCATCAATATCTTAGTCCAGTTTGGAATATTAATCTGTATCTTAAACCTTGTCTTATTTCTGGGCTTTCAGTTGACTATGTACCTTTGAATTTACATATGCTTCTTTTTTTTTTTTTTTAAAGATGTTGGGGGTAGGAGTTAATTAATTAATTTATTTTTGCTGTGTTGGGTCTTCGTTTCTGTGCGAGGGCTTTCTCTAGTTGTAGCAAGCGGGGACCACTCTTCATTGCGGTGCGCGGGCCTCTCACTATCGCGGCCTCTCTTGCTGCGGAGCACAAGCTCCAGACGCGCAGGCTCAGTAGTTGTGGCTCACGGGCCTAGTTGCTCCGCGGCATGTGGGATCCTCCCAGACCAGGGCTCGAACCTGTGTCCCCTGCATTAGCAGGCAGATTCTCAACCACTGTGCCACCAGGGAAGCCCCATATGCTTCTTCTTATATTGTAGAAGAGGAAATCATATTCACTGATCCCCCCACCTTTCCTACCCTCCACATCACTTCCAGGCACTGACAAATATCAGTTGTGTTGAAGTGAGAGGGAGAAGTGAGGGGATCTAGACATCTACTTGGTCCTATGGTCCCCAGTGGTATCAATACACCATTGTAGTCTGAGTTGCCTTTCAATCTAGATACTGAAGTTGTTTCTGAGTCTTCTCCTTTCTTCATTCAGTCACCACATCCTAATGATTGTTTCCTTTAAATGCCTCTGATATCCTTCTTTCCCTCCATTGCTGCTGTTACTCCTTTGGTAGGAGGCCTCTTCACCATACATCTTAAATATTCCAACAGCCTCTTATTCATTTAATTGATTTAAAAATATTTTTCTGAATGCCTTCCAGTGTCAGGCCCAGAACCCTGGGGATACAAAGATGTAAAAGGCAGCACGTTTGGAAAGGGCCTTCAGGCTATGGGGATGGCAAACGTGAAAACAGAAAAGGCATGATACAATTTGGTTAAGTGCTATAATGGAGATAGAAACAAGGGCTTCAGAAGCCCAGAGGAAGAATTTGAATTTTCTGTCACTTAAATTTGTAAATTATATACAAATTATAACACATCAACCAAGTAAAACTCTATTGTCCTGCATCTTGTCTCTTCTACTCACCTCTAATTTTTCACTTTTTAAAATTTGCTCTTAGATTAGATTTCCTAAAAGGTAAACCTGATCACACCTGTCTTCTCAAAGGCTCCCTCTGATTTTTTCACTACATACAGATTAAAGTCCAGACATTATTCAACACCAGAGTTTACATCATGATTCATTTCTAACCCTGAGTCCACTAGTTTCCTTCTGTTCCCATCCCTGTCATTCTCATCCTGTGCATAAAATGCAACCCCTATGATTGTTTACTGACCTCACTAATCTCGTTTTCCAACAACTTGATACTTCTTCCCTGATTCGTCTTCTTACAATGAACCTGTTCTGCCCTGGAAAGTTCCAATCTGTTGGAAACCCGCCATTTTAACTCATACCTTTTCACATAATTCTCCCTTCAACCACTCTTGTTTAAGTGAAAACTACCATTCTCTCAAAGGACCCCATCTTTCTTGCACTCCTTTTATAGGGAGGCTTCTCTCTTCTCCCCACATATCAGGTTTATGGCTCATGTAAGAGCTAGCACAGCAAGAGAGGGCTCAACAGTCTCTCCTACACCTATCAGACTTGCACTCTTTTATAAAATCTTTCTTCCTCTCTTTTTTCTCCTCCTTTGGCTGCTTGCCTTCCTCCCTCCCTCCCCCTCCCTCCCTCCCTCCCTCCCTCCCTTCCTCCCTTCCTCCCTTCCTTTCTTCCTTTCCTTCTTTCTTTCTTATGACATCTGTGTATAGCCTTATTTTCCTTTGTCTCCCTCCTCATCCTTATCATAGCTTTCATCTCTCTCCCATGTATTTTGAGGACTTTACCTCTCAGAGTTTCACAGCATCACTCCCTATATCAGGCAGGTAGGGTTTAACTTGCTATAACAAAGAAATGCCCTGAAACCATGGCTTAAATAAGTTGTTTTTTTTTTTGTTTTTTTTTTGCGGTACACGGGCCTCTCACTGTTGTGGCCTCTCCCGTTGCGGAGCAACAGGCTCCGGACGCGCAGGCTCAGCGGCCATGGCCCACGGGACCAGCCGCTCCGTGGCACGTAGGATCCTCCCGGACTGGGGCACGAACCTGTGTCCCCTGCATCGGCAGGTGGACTCTTAACCACTGCGCCACCAGGGAAGCCCTTAAATAAGTTTGAAGTTTATTTCCATCATGTAAATATCCAAATAGGTGGTCCAGGGACAGTATGGAGCTCAATAGAGCTGAGGATGTAATAGAGTCTGACTCCATTTTAGATGTTTGACTGACAGCTCTCAAGCCCCACCCCTCCCTCTTTCACTTTTGCCACACATCTGGACAAGGCAGTAAGGAAACCCCTGTAAACCTGCCATTGGCACCAGCAGGAAGATCAAACTACACAAACGCTGGCCAGCTTGGGAACTTTTACCTCGGCCCCAAGTCTTAATCACAGTAAAAACCAAGGCCACTTACTCTTCCCTTTGCTCAAGGCATTTTGGACCTACTTGAGTGTCTGCCCTGCTCTCCCCAGAAAGCCTCATTATATGAGTAATAAACATTTTCATATCCCGTGTGTGTGTGTGTGTGTGTGTGTGTGTGTGTGTGTGTGTGTGTGTGAGAGAGAGAGAGAGAGAGAGAGAGAGAGAGAGAGAGGGAGAGAGAGGGAGAGAGAGAGAGAGAGAGAGAGGGAGAGAGATCATCAGTTTTGACATCTGAACCAATTTTAGAGAGAGGGCATTGATCCTACACCCTGCTAAACAACCACATAATAGGGATCTGACTTATTTCTATCTTATAATATTGCCAGTCTCAATAAGCAGTTTGCATTATTTCATCCAATATGGCTGCTTCAGCTCTTGCCATCATATTCACATTCCAGTTAATGGAAAAAGGAAGAAGGGAAGGGGTATACACACAATTTATTTTCAGAGCACGAACAGTAAGTTGCACACATTATTTCTATTCATGTTTCATTGGCCACAATCTAGAAGCATAGCCATGTACACGGTCACAACATAGCATCAGCACAGAAAGCTGAGAAATGTAGTCTTTATCTGGGCAGGCATGCCACATAATCCATATAATCTGTGTAAGAAAAAGAGAATTGATGTTAGGAGATGACCAGCAGTCTCTGCTACACTTACTTAACTGTCCAAAGGAGGGCAAATTACCTAGCTTTCACAAAACAAGGAGCTAATAGTCTTTAGGGCCATTATGAGAATAGGAGAATTAAGTTCATATTCCTAGCCTAGTGATTTGCACATCATAGGCACATTATAAATAGTAATTGCTGTTATCAAATAATTTTAAAAGTATTAACAATATTAATAATAGTAATATTTCTCTCTACTATAAATTCTGTCATCATCATGGGAAAACTCAGGTCTATATGGTGGACTAATAATCCAAATATTTATCCTTTCTTGATTTTAAATTCCAGTTGCCTTCATCTCATTCTGTTTGACCAACCTAATGTCATTATCACGCTCTGTTTCTTGCCCTTATCTAAAATTTTCACACTGTAGGCATTGCTGACTCCAGTATTCACTCTGTCATCTTAACCGACTAAACAACTTTCTTCTATTCTTTCCTTTTCTCTTCCATCCTTCTGTTCTTCCACCCTCTCATTCTTTCTTACTTTTATCTTTCCATTTTTTTTCTTCTCGACAATTTCAGTAGCTCCTTATCACTGCTCTGTTATACTTCTGTTTTTTCCTTATCCAACTCGCTTGCACACTCTCCTTGGAAGCTAGGATTACTAGTTTCCATACATCCCTTACTCTTCAGCTTCGCCATCCTCAATAGATGGCCACTTTGTGTTAAGGAATAGAGAGCCATTAGGAAATAACTACTGCTTACGTACTTCCCCTCCCTCTTTAAAATCAGAGAAAATCTGTTTCTCGTCCTCTCCAAAGCTAATCTCTTTGTCTCATTTCTTCCCAGGCATTTATCTGTTCGAAGCCCTCTTGTTTTCAATACATTTAACCATTTCATGTTCATCATCTTCTTTTCTCAGAAGATGTATGTCTTAGTCAATTTGGGCTGCTAAATGAAAATACCACAGACTGGGTAGCTCATGAACAGCAGAAATTTATTTCTCACAGTTTGGGAGGCTGGGAGGTCCAAGATCAAGGTGCCAGCATGGTCAGGTTCTGGTAAAGGCCCTTTTCCATTTCACAGACTGCTGATTTCTCTCTGTGCCCTCACATGGCTGAAAGGGCTGGGGAGCTCTGTGGAGTCTCTTTTCTAAGAACATTAATCCCATTTGTGAGGGCTCCACCCTCATGACCTAAGCACCTCCCAAAGGCCCCACGTCCTAAAACCATCACATAGGGCCTTAGAATTTCAACATATGAATTTTGGGGGGGACATAAATATTCACAACATAGCATTGTATTAATTATCATTGCTGTGTAAAAAATTTTCTCCAAACTTAAGACAAAAAAATGGATTGTCTCACAGTTTCTGTGGGTCAGGAATTTGGATGCAGTTTTAGGTTACTCAGAAGTCTGTAATCAAGGTGTCATACAGGGCTGTGATGGTCTCATCTGAGGCCAAGGGAGGAGGCTCTCCCAAGTTCCCTCATGTAGACCTTCAGTCCTCACTGGCTGTTGGACTTTGGATCTTAGCTACGCATAACATAGGCTTCTCCATAGGATAGTCTACAAGCTGGCAGATGGCTATGTCCAGAGCGAATAAGGGAGAGAGAACAAGCAAGATAGAAGTTGCAGGTTTTTGTAACCTAATCTGAGAATTGACATGCCATCACTTTTACCATATTCCATTCATTAGAAGCAAGTCCTTAGGTCCAGCCCACATCAAAGGAAAGAAGATTACATAGAGTGTGGGGACCAGGAGGTGGGGATCATTGGGAACCATTTGAGAAGCTGCCTACTACCAGACTACACGTGATGACACATGATTACTACAAGACGGCACATGTCTTCTTGGTAGAGCGTCTTGAAAGGGTAGTCCAAGTTCACTGTTTCCAGTTCTTCCTCATCCTGCTTCTGTCTCTACCACTGTTGTTATGTGGCTCCACTGAAGTCACCGAAGACTTCCTAATTGCCAGGTCAAATAGGCAGTATTTTTGTCCTTAGATTATTCTGATTTTCTGCAGAATTTGACCATTTGATATAACTGACCTCCTTCTCTAATCTCTTCCCTAACATCATTCTCTCTTAGTTCACTCATTCCCTAGTCCCTTCTTCTTTCTTTATCATCTTACATGATGAGATCATCCAGGGTTTGTCCTCTGTCCTCTTCTCTTTCTACTCTTCCTGAGAAATCCCATTTACATCCTTGGCTTCAGCTGCCCTACACATGCTGATGACTCCAGCCCCAATTTCTCTTTTGTCCTCAAGGCACATATATCTTGGTAAACTGCTAAATGACCGTCCCAACCTTGGCATTGCAGATTTAATGTCTCCATAACTTTCCCCCACACCCATCCTCCTGAGTTTCTCTCTTGAGGGACTGCACTCCAGCCGTGATTGTGGGAGTCAGTCTAGGCTCCTCTCTCACTTCCACAACAGGGACTGAGTGCTGTTTGCATCATACCCTCTCCTGTTACTTACACTGGCTCCGTCCTCTCTGTCTCCACTGCTGCTCTTGCCTGTTCAGCCCCTTATTGTTTCTCTTCTCGGTTATTAATTCACCTCCCCGACTTCTGACTCCTCCCCTCCAATCTGTCCTCGGCACAGCTGTCAAAGTGATCTTTCTAAGAGGCGAATGCGGTCGCATCATCGCCCTGCTTTAAAACCCTCCAGTGGCTCCCTATTTTCTGTGGGATCAAATCTGAATGCCATGGCATGGCGTACAATGCTTTGGCCTCTGTCTCACTCTCCTCCCATTTTCCCCCTCCCAGTCTCCTGTAAGTACTCCATGCTCCAGCTGTACTGAAATACTTATGATTCCCCGACTACACTCTGTGTTTTCTTGCCTGTTTTCTTGGGCACATGCTCCTTATTTTGTATTAAATGATCATCCCTTATGAGACTAGCTAACTCCTACTCTTCTGGAGGCCCAGCTTAAACGTCACCTGCAGCAGCAATTCTCTGAGGCATTTCTCCCAGTCAGACTCATTTTGCTCCCCTCCTTTTATGTTCTCATCACCTTTATGCAAACCCAGATTACAGTGCTTATCCTAGGTTATAAATATTGATTTCTTGCTGTCTCACCCACGAGAATGTGAGCATGTGAACTCCTTACAGGCAGGTACAGATGTTTTACCTCTGAGCCCTCCACAAATCCTGGTTCATAGGAGGCATTAAATAAATGTTTGATGAGTGAATAAATATTCATTCAAAGCCCTCAAGCCAAACTGACATTCCCTGTGCACTCACCATACCATTCTATCTCCTTCCCTGAGTTCTAGCTTTTTCCCACCCCTACACCGGCAATCAGGAGTAATCTGTCAACAGATAAAGGTGTCTTTTGTAGGAAAAAACATTACAATATTTATGAAGTTGGAAAATTAACAGTTGTTTCAGTTGTTATTGTTTTTGTTTTAATACACACAAGACACGAGAGAAGCTAAAGTTCATACTTTAGTTTTGGCAATTTAAGTATCTACATGTATAGTTACTATATCTTATATGTACATATAAAAGACAGTAAATCATCAATCAGTGGACAATATAGAACTGGTTGTAAGTCCCCCGAGAGAGGAAGGAGGTCAGCGCTGGTCTTCATTACTGTGTGGCCACAGGGGTGGAGTACCATCTTGGTTGAGCATTGACCACTGGGTCTGGTGGGTGAAGAGGGGGTGCATGATGTTTGTGGGTGAGAGTGAGGGCAATGAGTTGAGTCTTTCTGATAGTGGTTTGTTGTAGGGTGGAGTAAAATAAGGTCGTATTAAAGAAAGGTGTGAAGATTGCCTTAATCAAAGTTCAACTTGATCGTGTAGTAAAAAGAAAAGCTATTGAAGTGTGTGAACTGAAGCACACTGCTGTGCTTCCAAGTACTATTGTAATCTTCCCTGGCAAGGTCAGGGAGCCAAATATGTTCATAGAGTCATGGCTGCATTCATTTTTATTTTTGAGAAAAACTTAACAAATACGACTTTAAAAAATTTAATATGGAGCTAGTAGAACTCAGTTTGGACCTAAAGCTGTTTTAGTGAACCGGAATCTGGGAAATACTGTGTAAAGTAAGCATCAATCCAACTGTAGCCAGTTGTTCTTTTTCATATGAAAATATTTACCTCTAGATTTGATTCTAAATTCCCTATTGCCCTAATTTGTTGTTGTAAAATATTTTAGTAATACATATAGAAATACACAAACACACAGTTGCACATTTAAGTGACTGCTGGAGAATGCCAAAGTATAAGATAATCAATTTCTTAAAATCTAAGTATCTGAACCAGTTCAACCCATGTTTATATTATACTTGCTTACTAATTAGTCTACATTGGGTTTAAAATAATCCTCTTTTATCAGTTAAAATTTCTGTCTCCCACGTATTTTTATTCTATTTGACATAACATTTAGATAAAGGATGATTTTTTTTTTTTGTAATGAATATGTCTGTTGAATTATCTAATTTTAAGTGAGTGGTAATCTGTTTCTTCCCACTCCAGTTCTTTTTTGCATAACGGAGAAAAAAAGAACAGGTTAATTTTGATAACATTTAAAAAAATAACGAATTTGGAAATTAGTAAAGGTTTTCTTCCAAGTCCATTATAATCTTGTTTTTCTTGTAATTAGATTAGATAATTGGTCTAATAAAGTATGTTGAATATTTTTATCTCCTAGATGTGTAAATATACTATGCTTGTAGATTTAAAAATTTACTTATTTTTCTTCACTTTTTCTGTCTAATTTGATACCTTGACCTCAAAATACCTTTAATACTCTTCTCAAGCATTATATGCAACTAATATATATAAATTGAATATAGTTCCAAAGAAAGGGGGGGAAGTTTTTGTGTCTATATACAGTACAATGTGCCTATATCTTTGCTTTAAGTGACAAAGAACCTTGAATTACTTTTCAAAAACAGCAGCCTTGGAAAGCCATTTTTTCAGTAGCACTCGCTATTATATCATTCTCATTTTTCAATTGAGTTTCTGTTGAGCTGAATTTTATAGCATTAATTCCCAACCTGCCTGAGTTGGATTCATTAAAAAAAAACTCTAAGTACATATCTAACAAGCTATATACATTAATCTTGGGCTTAACCTCTTTTAAACCACTGGTATAGGTGGGAAACCTCTAAACATTGATTGCCCCTTGGGGTATGGGGTTGATGGGAGGTAGGAATAGTTTCCTGCAAATGCAAAGAGTCAATTAGCTTTTATAACTGCTCTTCAATTAAAATAAAAATAGAATTCTCTGGGGAGAAATCTAACCAGAAAGATCACTTCACTGTAAATAGGCCAGTCAATTTTATAGAAAAAAGCCTCCAGCACCTAGCACTCATTCCCATATATATTGATTTATTCATTCAACCAATATTTCTGAGTGCATATGCTGTCCAAGGTATACTGTGTCCATCAATTACATTTTATACACACAGTGATATGAATCAGTTTTGGCAACAGGGCAAGTAAAACAAGGACTAGTAATAGTACCACTACTACTAATACTACTGGCAACAATCACCAGTGACTGTGAATCTCTAATATGCCAGTTATTACTCTAGAATCCTCATTTTCAAGATTGCTTTCAAAAGTGTGGCAAGAGAGAGATTATAATGTCCAGTTTATAGATAAGATATTGAGACAGTTTATGTCTATCATGAGGCCATCAGATGTGTATGCAGTAATATTAAAAAAACAATTGGTAAAATCTTCCATTTCCTTTGCAGAGAGAAGATAGCATTATCAAAGTGATGATACACAGAGAGAGGAATTGAAGAAAACCTAAGGTAAGAGTTTCCTTATTCTCAAAATCCAAAGAGAATGAAAGTAGAGCAAAAATCAGGGTTATATCAACAATTACCTTCTGCCTTTTACCTTCAAATCAGATTCATTGTTAATGGGGAGGAGGTAAGTAGAAAGTGAGATGAAAAAGAAAAAAATGATGTTGGGTTCTAACCTGCTCCATTCTGACTTAATTGTACAATGTTTTTTTCATTTTTTAAGTTTTAAATATCATCTGTTGACATCCAACAAGGATTTAATTTTCTTTCTTCACCAACCCACACCTACACACTTTCCTTACCTTGGCCTCTCCACAGTTATAGCACATTTATACTATGTATTTAGTTTTTTACATTTTTATGGCTGTGGATATTACTTATAGCCAAGTCATGCAATGTATTATAATAAAATTCATTTCTAGTAATTTAAAAAATTTCTTTGTAGTAGTTATAGCTGTTTGTTTTATATGAGCCTATTACTTAGTTGTTCGCAAATCCTCTGCTAGAAGTTAAAAAAAATTCTATAACGTATTTACAAACCATGTAAACTGGTTCCACCCACTCTGAATGCTTCTACAAATTTCTATTTGTCTCCAGTGTTCTGAAATCTCATACTAATGTGACTTAGTGTAAGACATTTTTCCAGCCATTGTATTGAGCACTTGGTAGGTTCATTAATGCAGAAAATCACATCCTGTATTTTGAGTATTTGTTATTATTATTACTTATTTGATAATTGTCCTCTTGTATTTTCTCTCTTCTCTCTCCTGATCTTGTGGAATTTTTTATTTTTATGTTGTTCTGATTGTGCTGATCCTCTTTTTTTTCTAATTTTTATCTTCTGTTTTCCATCACGTTACCTTTTCATTCTAGTTTATTGGAGGTTAAATTCCAACATTTTATAGGGCTTTGTATCTCTGCTATCATAATTTTTAATGTCTTAGAGTTTATTTTGTTCTCTGAATTTTCCTTTTGTAGCTTTTTACATAAATAGTGTGTTTTTAGGAGACCAATACTGGTAACTTTTGAAGTATTATTTTGCTCTCTGCATTCTCTATTTTCTTCATAAATAATAGTGAAAAATATAAAATAACTAAAAAAATTAAGTAGGAAAGTTTAAACCTTCTCAAATAGCAGTTGCCTTGCCTAGCTCCCAGGTTCTCTAGCCCCATACTTTATTTCTTCAAAGTACATGTGACTTCCTAACATTGCTTTTGCTATTTGTTTATTGCATTCTTACTGACTAAAACTCATACTGGAATGCAGCTTCCTTGAGGGTAGAAGACTTTTGTACTCCAATGCCTAGAAAACAGTGACTAAATACATGATAGGTGAATCAAAAATCTTTATTGGGTCAATACATGGTGAAATAAGTGAAGAAAACTATAAAGTCTATTTGAGAACACAGCATAAGACTTGAATCGATGGGAAGGCAGATCATGTTCTTATTTGGCAACACTGACATATTTTAAGATCATTCTTCCTACCATGTTGAAAGAAGGTAGGAAGTTCCAAAAGTAGAATACGGAGATCACTTTTGGCTGTTGCAGTCATCTAACAAGGTGTAAAGATCACCTGGACTGAGGTAGTAGTAGAGATATAGAGTGAAAAGGTCAGGCAAAGATCTACTTTTGCAAGAAAATTCAGCAAGACTTGCTGTGTTGTATTGCATAACATACATCCACAATTAGATTCTATTTTTAAAAAATCATTTGTGTTTTTTCCTAATGATGGCTATCTAGGTTGCCTCCAACTCCCTACCTCTATAGGTAATGCTATATTGATAATCTTTAGGTATAACTCCTCATGGGCTTGTGGAATAGCATCCCTGACCTGGTAATACTGAGATATGAGCTATATCTGAATTTTTTTCTGAATGGCTAAAACTATTTATACTTCTACCAACAATCCATCAGAATTCCCATTGTCCTATACCCTTACCAGTGCTTGGTACTGTGTGACAATCTTTTTCATTCTAATTTCATGGGTATAAAGGGATCTCCCATTATTTTAGTTTAAGTTTCCCTAATGGTTAGTGAGGATAAACATTTCTACATTTCTAACCATTGAAGTTTTCCTCAGCTTATTCATATCCTTTTTGCATGTTTTTTTTTAAACTTTAGAGTTTAGATTTATTTAGGGCCATTTGCACATGTTCATAGAAGAGTTAGTTTACCCTAACAAATGATGAGACAGCTCTCCCTCAGTGAGTCCCTTGCCTAAATGTATTTGCTTTACTTGTATAGCAAGAGGATAACATTAAACATGGAAGCTTTCAATTTGTGACACCAAACAGTGATCTATACAGGGCATCCTTCAAAAGCTACGACTAAGGATCCACCTAGCTTTTCAGCAGTACAAGTCCGGTTGAGGTTTTCTGGCCCATTTGCCTGACATTCGTGTTTTATGCCTTGAAATTTCTTTTTGATTGTATCCTTGGAGCTTGCATAGACCATTTTACGTTTCAGAGGTTCTAGTTCTTCTGCCCACAAAAAAAGCATCAACTCCTCTTTTCTGGATTCCTTTGTTCCGAAGCTTGCATCATACAAAGTATATAGCAACAGTCTTTTTCAGGAAGCATTTCCACAAAATGCTTGAAAGGATCAGTTATGGTTACACCAAAATCTCTTTGCTGCCTTCTACAATGAGGCGCTTTTTGTCTACACTGAGACAAAAAATAACAGCCTTCTTTCTTTTCTTGATTTCTTCTGGTGCGGAGCACTTCCAAACTTTAGTGTCATAAAAATGTGGCATACTTCATCAGCAACTTGCACTCCTGTGGCCATGTTCACTGTGGTGGTCGCAGAGCGCAGACCTGCATGTTTCAGTTGATTACCTACCTTTGTCTTGTTGATTTGTAGAAGTTCTTTGTATGGTCTAGTTAATAATTCCATCTTGGTTTTGGATGTCTTTCAGTCTGTCACATATCTGTTAACATTGTCCTTGATTTCACTGTGCACACACAAAAAAATTCCTGAATTCAACAGACATGATGGGATCTTGGATGGCAGCGGCCAAGTGACAGTACATAATCACTAAAAATAAGATGGACTTGTTACCACAATGGATGACAGAACAAAAGCAATCATCACAGCAGTCTTGCCCACGGAGATTGTCAACATTAATTAATTATTTATGGTGTTCCTAGGCTGGAATAGTTGGGCAGTGTATTAGTTTCTTAAGGCTGCTGTAACAAAGTACCACAGTCTAGGTGGCTTTAAACAACAGAAACTTGCTCTCTCACAGTTCCTAAGTCTAGAAGTCTGAAATGAAGGTATAGGTACCATGTTCTCTCTGATGCCTTGTGGGGAGAATCTGTTCCATGCCTCTCTCTTAGCTTCTGGTGTTGCTGGCAATCTTTGGCATTCCTTGGCTTGTTGATTCCTCATTCCAATCTCTGCCTCCTTCATCACATGGCATTTTTCCTGTGTCTGGGCCTCTGTGTCTCTTCTTTTCTTCCTATAAGGATATCAGTCACATTAGATTAAGGACCTACCCACTCCAGTATGACTTCATCTTAACTAAATCTTAATTACAACGGCAACAGCCTTATTTCCAAAAAAGTCACATTCATAGATATCAGAGGTTAGGTCTTCAATATACATTTTTGCAGGTTACCACTCAGTGTACAACAGACAGCTTATTAAAGTTTTATTTGATTTATATAAGCAAGAAGCTCCAAGTCTGGTGTAAGAATCCTGACCTGAATCTCCAAAGAGAGTTATGGTTCTTTAATCAATTCCAAGACTTAAGTCAGTTGACAAATCTAGAGTCTCCTGAATGAAGGGGAGGCCACGTCCTCTTGAAGAGGGAACCTTGTACGTAGCCGAAAATTGATGCTTCCTCTCAGCTGTCTCCAAAGGAACTTGTGCCCAGTTGCCAGGGTGGTTATGCACTGAGGAAGGGAAAATAATCAGACTCTTCAGGGTTTACTAAACGCTGGCTCTGAACTGACACCAATTCCTAGAGATTCCTAAGCCACAAGTAGGGGATTTTGAATATGAGGTGATTAATGGAGTTTTGGCTCAGGTTTGTCTCATAGGGGGCCCACTAACACACCCATGGTATCTATAGGTGTCTGTGGAAGATAGAGGTGCTGCTTGAACCTTTGGCAGGCCCTGATAGGAGAATTACAGTGCAGACCTTTATGATTTTGGAGCAAAGCTGTGTCATCCTCTGCAGACAGCTACGTTTTTGGGAAACAGGTTTCTGATTTGTTACTGGCCTGAATGCTTAACCATGGACTACCAAGTTTCCCACATGACCTGAGCTGCCTATCCTGAATGGATGTTGTCTGACCCACCAAGTCACAAAATTATATGTGTGCACAACCCTCAGTCAGTGAACGAAAGTCATATAAATATATAACATTGAACCCAAGAAGATCCTTAAAGCCATGAGCAATATCCAGCTTACTCCTACTTCACTGTTTTCAACTCACACCTATGAGGACTTTCCTATGACTAGTCAACTGGAGAAGAAAACCTTTAGATCTGAATTAAAAATGGCTCTGCATTATTTGTTGGTACCATCTGAAAATGGATGGTTGCAGCACTATAGCCCCAAAAAGATGGCCTTGAAGGACAGTGGTGAAGGAAAATTCTCCCATTTGTTAGAACTTTGAGCAGTGCATTTGATTGTTAAGTTTTTCTTGAAGGAGATATGGACAAAAGTAAAAATATACATCTTTTCATGGGCTGTGGCTAACGGTTTGGCTTGCTGTGGGAGACATAGAAGGATTAAAACATTTGTGAGAAGGAGGTCTAGGGAAGAAATATGTGAATTGACCTCTCCTAATAGGCACAAAGTGAGAAGATATGTTATGTCCTACCTGAGTGCTCACCAAAAAGCAACTCAGAAGAGAAAGCTCTTAATACTAACTTGGACAAGATGACCTGTTTTGTGGATATCAGTCAGCATCTTTCCCTTTCTTACCTAGAAGCTGAGACTGCTACTGGCCACTTCAGGCTCTTAATAACATTGAATAAATAGGCAAAAAATGATGACTTTAGTGGCCAGGGTGATTGATCCTGACAATGAAAGGGAAATCAGGTTGCCAATATGCAAAGGAGATAAAG
Source organism: Tursiops truncatus (assembly GCF_011762595.2). Taxonomy (NCBI): domain Eukaryota; kingdom Metazoa; phylum Chordata; class Mammalia; order Artiodactyla; family Delphinidae; genus Tursiops; species Tursiops truncatus. The sequence continues at coordinate 10,292,593 of NC_047051.1, forward strand.
AAGAGCTATAATGCAGGAGATTCTCTGGTCTGGCTCTGAATCCTCCCATGTCCTGTGATAAAAGCCAACAAATCCACACAGACACTTGTCCATGAATGTCCACAGCAGCATATTCATAGTAGCCAAAATGTGGAAACAAACTGCATGTCCATCAACTGATGAGTGGATAAACAAAATTTATAGATTTTTTGTTTGTTTGTTGTGTATTTTTATATATTTCATACTGAATGGAATAGCATTTAGGCATAAAAAGGAATGGGGTACTAATATACATGCTACAATATAGAGGAACCTTGAAAACATCATGCTAAGTGAAAGAAACCAGACATACAAAAAAACACACCTATTATATGACTCCATTTATATGAAATGTCCAAAATAGGCAAATCTATGGAGACAGAAAGTACATAAGTAGTTACCTGGGCCTGGGTGGCTTAGGGGTAAGAAGGAGTAACAGCTAGTAGATACAGGGTTTCTTTTTGGGGTGATGACTATATTCTAAAATTGATTGTAGTGTTTGTTGTACTACTGTGTGAATATACTAAAAACCATTGAGTTGTACACTTTAAATGGATTAATTGTATGATATGTGAATTATATCTCAATAAAGCTGTTTCCAAAAGAAAAAAGCCAATGGAAAAGTACAACAATAAAATTCAGACAGGAATGCTAATAGCTCAGGCCCTTTAAAATTGAAAGTTTGATTTTCCTTATTAGGCAAGGGACTATGACTAGCCAATATCCTTGCTTTATGGTAAAAAACAAATGTTATTTTATTTTGTAGCTCAAATTGTTCTAGCTTTGGCCATTGTAATTTTTCCATGCCTCCATCCTTTTGTTTTCTGAGCACTGCTTCACTTTCTGGCACTAGAAGATGCTCAGCCTCTTCTTCTTTTATCTTCAGTGCCCTTTTCATTTGATCTAATTACTGATATAATTGGGTTTATATCTATTATGTAGATATTTGCTTTCTTTTTTATTTATTTAATTAATTTATTTTTGACTGTGGTGGGTCTTCGTTGCTGCAGGCGGGCTTTCTCTAGTTGCGGCGAGCGGGGGCTACTCTTTGTTGAGGTGCGTGGACTTATTGTGGTGGCTTCTCTTGTTGCGGAGCACGGGCTCTAGGCACGTGGGCTTCAGTGGTTGTGGCCTCTAGAGCGCAGGCTCAGTAGTTGTGGTGCACGGGCTTAGTTGCTCTGCAGCATGTGGGATTTTCCTGGACCAGGGCTCGAACCCGTGTTCCCTGCATTGGCAGGTGGGTTCTTAACCACCACGCCACCAGGGAAGCCCTTGATATTTGCTTTCCATTTTCTCATACGTTTTGTGTCATTTATTCTTCCTTTCTTGCTTGCTTTGGGGTTTAACAAGTATTTTTTAATTATTTCATTTTCTCCTCTATTATCTCTTTGGTTATATCATCTGTTATGATGATTTTATTGGTTGCACTTGAAATTGTAAGACATATCTTTGATTCATTATAATCTACTTTAGATAGGTGCTTTACCATTCCTCAAACAATAAAAGAAGCTTACAAAAATTCAACTTCTATTACTCCATCCCTCCCCTGTGCTATTTTTGTTATACTCTACTTTTATCTATGCTATAAATCCCACAAAATATTATTATTGTTGTTGTTTGAAAGAGTCAATATTTCTATTTGCCCACATATTTATCCTTTCAGGTGCACTTCATTCCTTCTTACAGTCCCAGGTTTCTATCTGGTAACATTTATCCTCACCCTGAAAATTTATCTTTATTACTTCTTGTGTGTATACCTCCTGGCAACAGATGCTTTGAGTTTTTTTGTTGGCTAGTTTGTTTTTAGGTTTGAAAACATCTCCATTCTGGCTTCAGTTTTGAAGGATATATTCACTTAATATAGAACTGTAGGCTGACATATTTTTAAAGTTTCAGTATTATAAAGATGTCATCCTACTGTCTTCTCACTTCCACGGATTTTTTTTGTGTGTGTGTGTTTTTTCCTTTTCTCAAGGATTATGTCTGGAGAGTTTTATAATATTTTTGACCAGCTGTAACAGTTGTTTATATAGGATCCCAACTACTCCATGATAAGCATAACTGGAACTCATCTCTTCTTGGCTTTTGCATTGGCCATGACATAACCATTTCTGTGGTAGAATGCATCTTTGTCTTGTTCCTGAGCTTAAAAAGGAGTGTATCTGAAATGCCTCCATTAAGTATGATTACTGGTAACTACCCTCTATCAAGTTGAAGAAGATTCCTTCTATTCTTATCTATCAGAGAATTTATTCTTATCTATCAGAGAATTATTTTTAATCATAAATATATGTTAAAATCAATCATTCACCTTTTCCGAATCTGTAGAGACGGTATTGTATGTGGTTTTCCCTCTTTTATTTCACTGTTGAAGTAAATTTCACTGACTGATTTTATGGAGTTAACAATCTTTGCATTTCTCAGATTAGCCACGCTGATAAATCCTCTTGATCATGACATATTCATTTTTAGAGCTTAGTTTTTGGTTTATATTTACCTGGTATATTTTTTCCATTATTTATCGAATACTCATAATTTCTGTATCTTTTGTTTATATGTGTCTCCAGTAAACAACATATTACTGGATTTTTTAAAGTCCAGTCTGGAAAACTGTTAACCCTTGGAAAACTGTTAACCCTATGTCTCCTGTTGGGAGAATATCTTTTTGTTTCCAGAACTCTTGAAAGTAAGCAGACTCTACTCCTCTCAGTGAGATCAGTAGGTCCTGATGACCCGAGGTCTCAGCAAAGTAAGAAATCTTCCTCCTGAACCTCAATGAAAACCTTCCTCTGAGGCTGCAGTGCACAGTTCCTTCCCCTGGAGATTCAGGGAGAAGCTGTGTCTCAGACCCACTTTTCTTTATCATAGGGAAACTGCTCATGATTCAGAGAGTAGTTGGGAGGCAAAAATTGGGTATACCATCGACCCAGAGTCCCCTAAAAAAACTTTATAGATTTAAATTACCTCCTAAATTCAAAATAATACTTGTTTATTGTATGAAATTTGGAAAACATCAGAGATACAAAGAGTTGATAATACTTGCAATCCAGAGATAGTGTGTGTCACTCATTTGGGGACATGGTGTCTTTTTTTAACCGGAAGGTGTTAAAGGGAGTTTTTTAGGCAGCAACCAAGGCTAGTCCTCCTTTCTGTGTGAGTTTTGAAGGGCTGTACTTGGCCATCAGTCCACCAGGAATAGCAGCCAATTTCAGGAAGTTCCAAGCAATGGGCATCATATCAGCATTACTGCCTGG